>NC_067428.1:34802007-35112007 GCF_009764475.1 Pristis pectinata | reverse complement strand
ACTGCCTGTCAGTTTTCTTCCTGTAATAACAGGACCAGACTTGAGAAACATTTCATTGGCTTCAGGTGAGGTGCATCTGCTGTGAGACCCTGCCTAGTAGTGGAACTACCACAGTGCTTGGGAATGCAATCGTTTACAATCCAGAAACTTAAGGACTTCCCACTGGGAATGCATGCTGTAAATGGACAATGGTGATGAGCATCAGCTCAATTCAAATAAACATAGAGTGTGAATCGTTCGGATGTTTCCACACCTACAGTCAGGCTGACGCCATGTCCACTTGCTAGGAAGCGATGGAAATGAACTCTACCTAACCCCACTAGTGCTGCACCCACCCAGTCCTGTTACTGAAACCCAGACCCAGCCCCTGCCCCAACACCCAGACCTAAAACTAGGAGTAGGGAGGAGGATGTAGAAAGGCTTGGGGGGTATGGACAGGCTGAGTGAGTGGAGGAGAAGATGGCAGATGGGATATAGTGTGGACCAATATGCAGTTAAACACTTCACTGTACAAAAGAGTATTTGTTACATCCAATAGACTGGAAAATGCTGATATCTAAATGTTCTTGTACAGGAGTCACTGAAGATCAACCTACAGGTGCAGCAAATAATTAGGATCAATAGTAGTTACAAGAGAATTTGAGTACAGGTGTAAAGGTGTCCAACTCCACCTGGAGTACTGGGTACCGTCTTGCTCTCCTGACTTAAGAAATGATGGACACTCCATGGAGGGGGTGCACTGGAGGTTTACGACACTGGATGGATGGCAGGTTTGCTGAATTGAGTAGACTGCGACTGTTTTCAGCAGAGTTTAGAAGGATGAGATCTGACTGACGTTTGTCACAGGCTGGGTGTAGTGGGATGTTTCCCCAGCTGAGGGACCCAGCACTGGGATCACAGTCTGCTTTAGGACAGATGAGAAATGTCGTCCCAAAGAGAGATCATGCTCCATCCTGGTCTAACATTCAGCCCAGTCCCCACGTTGACACGAGAAATTCTGCAGCTGCTCAAATCTGGAGCAACACACACAAGATGCTGGAGGAAATCAGTAGGGTCAGGCAGCATCTATGGAGGGAAATAAACATCGACGCCTCTGGTCGAGACCTTTATCAGGACCTGCTGAGTTCCTCCAGCATTTTGTGTGTTGCTCCAGTCCCCACGTTGTGTGTCCTCTGGGTGGCGATCTTATCTTCAGCTTAAAGCCCAGGATTCCATCTCACCCGGGACATCAGTGAAAAACCAAATGGGTTCAGTCCCAAGGGAGGGGCAGTACTGAGGGAGGGTCACACTGTGGGGGGGGCAGTTCTGAGGAAATCCTCCCTGCTGTTTCTCCAGTGTGTCAAGGTGGGAGAGCAGGTACAGGGAGGGGTACACAGGGGTGGGAGAGAAGGGGTACATGGGGGTGGGAGAGAGTGTACGGGGGAGGGGTATATGGGGGTGGGAGGAAGGGTACAAGCATCAGAGGTCCCGGGCTCTGCATTGATGGGGAGTGTCTGGTGCGACAGTGAGGAGCGGGTTGGGGCTTGGACTGCTGCTGGCTCAGGGCTCCCCCCATCCCCGGGGGAGCTCATCCCCCCCTCGGTGTCCGGCTCGGGTAGGACGACTGCAGATTGTCCTCACTATGGTTCCATGTTCCTGGAAACATCCCCGGGGAAAGGGCACGGCCAGAGATTGCGGGTGGCGGATCCCAGAACAGATCCCTCCACCTGGAGCCCCGTCACCATCAGACTCCGGCACTAGTCTCCTAACAAGGTGATTCCAGTGAGGCATCGGTCTGGTCACACTGTGGTGGTCTGGGTCACCCTGCATCACTCCGGGTCACCCTGCGGTGTTCTGGATAACACTGTATTGGTCTGAGCAGCACTGCATTGGTCTGGACAGCACTGCATTGGTCTGGGCCGTGCTGCATTGGTCTGGGCAGCACTGCATTGGTCTGGGCCATGCTGCATTGGTCTGGGTGGCGCTGCATTAGTCTGAGCAGTACTGCATTGGTCTGGGTGGGCTGCATTGGTCTGGGCAGCACTGCATTGGTCTGGGTCACCCTACATTGGTCTGGGCAGCACTGCATGGCACATCCCTGGCAGTCAGAATCCTGTAGCTGGTGCAGTGGGAGGTCAGTGAGTTCACCCCGTGGCTGAAGGTCAGGAGGAGCAGGGGGATGTGGAAGGCTCTGGCAAAGTCCCAGCAGAACTCCAGCAGCCTCATCTCCCAGTAGAAGGGAGGAGGGGCCCGAAACTGCACGGGCAATGAGGGTCTCACTGCCTCTGTCTCTTTTCATAAAAAGCTGCAGAGTCAGTCCCCACTCCAGAAGGAGTGACCCCTCCACACTGCAGTCCTTCACACCAGCATGGTTCAGCAGTAGTCAGCTCGGAGGTCCAATGACACAATCATCCCTCACACCAACACTGCCCTGTGACTAACACACCAATCAATGAATCCCCCGTCCAGCTACTGAAATGTCTCCTCACAACTGCTCCCAGTGGAGGCAGCTCCCCCGAGGACAGGAACTTGCTGAACTGATTGGGGGTTCCCACACCAGGAGGAGAACCTCCTGCCCAGTTCTCCCTGTGGGGTCAGATCACCCTGACACCTCTTCATCGAAGTGCAGACAACTTTCCACATAAAGCAGCACATTCAGCCCCTCAGCTCTGTTCTGCTGTTCACAGCTGATCTACGACCCCAGCCCCACTTTCCTGCACTAACCGCCACTCCTTGATTCCCTTCCTAAACAAAAATCTATCCATCTCTCTCTCTCATACATCTCTCTGGAGGGTACAGACTGGGTCTGCCTAACCTCTCCTTACAGGATAACCCTATTTGGAATCTATCTGGCAAACCTTTGCTACACTCCCTCCATCAGGTGTATCCTTCCTTAGATCGGGAGACAGACCTGTCCAAACATACCAGGTGTGGTCTCACCAGAGCTTAACATAACTGCAGCAGGACACCTCTGTTCCACTTGCATCTCACTGAAACCTCTCTGAAACCTCACTGAAACCTCTCTGAAACCTCACTGAAACCTCACTGAAACCTCACTGAAACCTCTCTGCACCTTCCCCACAATTGACACCTGCCACCCAGTTTGTATCATCAGCCAACTTGGATATATTACACTCAATAGATTGTGGACATCTGGGACCTCAGAATCAATGCAGCAGCCACAGGAACAACCTCCCAACTCATTCCTTTCTCTCTGTTAACTGGTCTGAATTCCCCTCAGCTTTTAATACCTCCAATACCATGCACTCTAATTTTGTTTAATAGTCTCTTGTGTTGGCACTTTATCAAAGGCCTTCAGAACTGCCCCATATTCACTGTTTGCCTTCGTCAATTCAGCTTCTTACAACCTCAGGAAACACGTCAAACATGATTTCCCTTTCACTTGTCCACGTTGACTCTGTCAAATCCGTTGATTATTTTTTTGGTGCCTGTCACCATTTTCTGATAGATTCCGGCACATTCCCCACTACCAATGGTCGGGCTAATTGACCTGCGGTTCTCTCTCGCTTTCTCAAATAGTGTGGGTCCACTTTCTACCTTCTGTTCTGTGCTAACAGTTCCAGAAACGATGGAATTTGGAAGATGGCAACCAGTGCATCCACCATCTCTTTCTGGACCCCACATCTTTCAGTTCCACTCACGTCTCTCTCATGAATATTTGCTGATAGTCATTTGAGCTTCTGATTCACTCTGGACCTTCACTTCTCCTAGATTTCCATGATTGCATGTGCCTTCTTCCATGAAGTCAGCCGATTGATTCAATGGAAAGTAGTTTAACATTTCCAAAAGTGGCAGTAAGCCTGAGGTGGGTACTCATCTTGGAACTCAGCGCAGCAGGACCAGGGCACCGATTGGCTGTGAGAGTACAGGAGGCTGGTGAGAGTCACAGAAACAAACTGTCAAAGCTTCTACATTAGTGTGAGAAGGGGAAGGGAATATAAATTCAGTGGGTCAGCTACAGACAGACTGGAGAAGTTATACTGGGGAATAAGCAAATGGCAGAGAAACAAATATTTTGTGTCTTTCTTTAAAGAAGAAGACATGGAAATCCTGCCTTTATTGTTGGTTCTGCCACACTCACTTTTCCACGTTGCATTTGTATTCTAAAGTTATGTTTCCAGGAGTGTTTCATTCCTGCTCTTGGCCACACAGATATGTAATCACATATCTGCACTGGTTATTTCTTTCATATCCATTCCTTTCTATTTAGGTCATTAATTATTTAGAACCATAGAACACTACAGCACAGAAAACAGGCCATTTGGCCCTTCTAGTCTGTGCTGATTCCGCTAGTCCCATTTACCTGCACCCAGTCCATAACCCTCCACACCCCTCCCATCCATGTATCTATCCAATTTATTCTTAAAACTTAAGATTGAGCCCGCATTTACACATCAGATGGCAGCTCATTCCAAACTCCCACCACTCTCTGAGTGAAGAAGTTCCCCCTAATATTCCCCTTAAACCTTTCCCCTTTCACCCTAAAGCCATGTCCTCTCGTACTTATCTCTCCTAATCTAGGTGGAAAGAGCCTATTCGCATTAACTCTGTCTATGCCCCTCATAATTTTGTAAACCTCTATCAAATCTCCCCTCATTCTTCTGCGCTCCAGGGAATAAAGTCCTAACCTGTTCAATCTTTCCCTGTAACTCAACTCCTGAAGACCCGGCAAACATTCTAGTAAATCTCCTCTGCACTCTTTCAATCTCACTGATACCCTCCCTGTGGTTCGGTGACCAGACTGCACACAATATTATTTGTTAGCAAGCCTTTAATTCTGTTGTTTTACCATCTTTCCCTGTGCTGACTTTCACTGGAGCTGTGTGTTCTGACCCTTCCTGACACACTCTGATCATCATTACCATTTGTGATGCCCCCTGCTATTGCTTTTTCTTTTCTTTTTAACTTTCTAAATTTCCTCTCACCAGAATCTGCACCCCCCACTATTTCCTGCCCTCATCTACATCCCTGAGGCACTAGTCCAGCCTGACTCCAGTGAAGCCCCTTGCAATGGGAACTGCCCCCATACAACCACAAGGTCCCATTTTAGCCAACTTCAGTTTTTGCAGAGGATTCGGATGGCCATTCAAAGGTGAAAGCTGATATCAAGATACTTGTTCCTTCCATTCGGATTCACTGCCAATATCGCTGAGACAATGGTAACATTCTCCTTCACCAAACACAAACCTTGTGGATGTCAGAACCTGCTAGAATACTCAGCAATAAGAGGCAGCGGCTGTGTGAGAGATGTGGTCAACAAGTCAGGCCTTCCTCAGAACTGGGAAAAGTCAAAGATGTAACAGGTCCCAGAGACTGGGAATAAGGGGTGAAGAGAACCAAAGGGAACATCTGTGATGGGCTGGAAGGTGGGAGACATGAAATGGTGGAAGGCATGGGGGGCAGGAATGGGACAGGAGACATGAAATGGTGGAAGGCATTGAGGGCAGGAATGGGACCAGTAACAGAAGTGGGAGTAGGACCAGCAAAGTCTCCAGCACAACTGCCATCAGAGAAATGGGAGGGGATCTGAAATTGTTGAACTCATTGGTCGGTCAGGAAGGATGGAAGGTGTTCAGGGATGGGGATCAGTTCCTTAATCACCTTGTACTCTGGGTTAGATCACCTGGAATGGTCTGTACTCCAGTACATAGAATGGGCCCTCACGATGTAAACCTTTGAGCTCTGGTCTGGTGAATCTGTTGGAGCCTCAGAAGCCAAGGTGTGCAGCCATGGAACAAGATCCATGCTTATTGTTGTTCAGCCTGAGAGCTGCAGAGTACAAGCAAAGCAAAAAGAGCCAACACTTTGAACACAAATCTTACTTTGATACCTTTCAGCCATGAATGTTTTTATGTATTATTTAGCATTTTACTAGGAAGCAGTGTTCAACCGTTAAAGTTCTGGCACTTAAGAAATTGCTCATTTCATGACTCATCCGATTTCTGTTCAGTTGATTATCAGATGTTAGAACTCTCCATTTTATTTAAAGCAAATCCGATTGCAACTCATTCAAATACCAGCAGCTAATTGGCTGGAATGAATCCTCGACAGAGTTGAGGTGCTAATTAATGTGCATAAATTTGCAGCTCACAGATCACCAGGGGTGTCGCAGCTAGAAGATGCAACAGCCGCTCTGCATATTTTTAATATTTAATGAGATACTATTCAGCAATTTTCGCTGTGTCCAACACAAGTAAAGCTATTAGTGATAGTTTCCAGAATTGGAGAGGCCATTCACAACATTTTGTTGCCTCTATCAAAGAGAATTTTGATTTTAATTGGTACTGGTATTGGTTTATTATTGTGACTTGTACCGAGGTACAGCGAAAAACTTGTAATGAATCACGTTGCAGCTGAGGTGAGTTTACAATCACAGCACAAATGCACAGCAGTCCCCCATGTCTGTCCCGACACCACTAAACACTGGAGAATCAACCTCATGCATCGTGGGATCCTACTGTGCTCTCTTTCAGTGACTGCACTGTATTGTCTGTAAAGGGATCCAATTGCCATTCCTGAAATGGGTGCCCACGGCTGGAAGCTGAATGCTCCAGGGTATTCAACATTCCAAAAGGACAAGGGTGGGGTAGACAGGGGGTGGGTAGGTGTGGGGTAGAGGACGGGGGGTGGGGTGGGTAGAGGTGGGGTAGAGGACAGGGGTGGGTCGTGGGGTAGACAGGGGGTAGAGGACAGGGTGGGGTAGAGGTGGGGTAGAGATGGGTGGGTAGTGGTGGGGTAGACAGGGGGTAGAGGACGGGGTGGGGTAGAGATGGGTGGGTAGTGGTGGGGTAGACAGGGGGTAGAGGATGGGGGTGGGTTGTGGACGGGGTGGGGTAGTGGACGGGGTGGGTAGTGGTGGGTAGACAGGGGGTAGAGGATGGGGGTGGGTTGTGGACGGGGTGGGGTAGTGGACGGGGTGGGGTAGTGGTGGGTAGACAGGGGGTAGAGGATGGGGGTGGGGTAGAGGACGGGGTGGGGTAGAGGACGGGGGTGGGTTGTGGACGGGGTGGGGTAGAGGACGGGGTGGGGTAGAGGACGGGGGTGGGGTAGTGGACGGGGTGGGGTAGAGGACGGGGTGGGGTAGAGGACGGGGGTGGGGTAGAGGACGGGGATGGGGTAGTGGACGGGGTGGGGTAGAGGACGGGGTGGGGTAGAGGACGGGGGTGGGGTAGAGGACGGGGTGGGGTAGAGGACGGGGGTGGGGTAGAGGACGGGGTGGGGTAGAGGACGGGGTGGGGTAGAGGACGGGGTGGGGTAGTGGACGGGGTGGGGTAGAGGACGGGGTGGGGTAGTGGACGGGGTGGGGTAGAGGACGGGGGTGGGTTGTGGACGGGGTGGGGTAGTGGACGGGGTGGGGTAGTGGTGGGGTAGACAGGGGGTAGAGGACGGGTGTGGGGTAGTGGATGAGGGTGGGTTGTAGACGGGGTGGGGGAACTGTTAACGAGTGCTGATACTGGTGCAGCAGTGAGGAATGACCTTGGCTGGACAGGTGGTGATGTCGGGTCAGCATCAGTTTGAGTGGAAGCAGCAGGGGTTGGGAATGGTTTACAGGAGCCTGAGCCAGTAGTGACCTCGACCAGGGTGTAAAGGGGAAAGCAGAGGGGGTAACTGGGTTAACAGAGAGTCATGGGGAGTGTCATTTACATACAGTATAGACTGGGCAAATCAAATCACCCCCCTGCCCCGCTCCTGGTCCCATTCCTTAACCCCCCACCCCCCCCAACCTCATCCACCCCTAACCTCAGGCTCAGCTACACACAGCACAATTTCACCCATCCCTCCCACTCACCCCATCCTCACCCCTCCCTCCCACTCACCCTCTCCCCTCCCTCTCTCTCCCCACCCTCATCCTCCCTCCCTCCCTCTCCGATACACTCATGTTTGTACACAAAGAACTGAAGAGAAAAAACAGTTTCCATTTTAAAAAACCCTTTATTCTAACAGCCAATGTCCAGTACATAAAAACACAGGGTGCAGAATGTATATTACTCACAGCACACTGACTAATACAGACACACTTGGAAATATTAACAATTCACACAACAACACTCCAAAAAGTAACAGAAATGAGATCAGTTGTTTCCCGATTCCAACCAACTTTTGAATTTCAATTCTGGGCCACTGAGGAAAAGCTCAGCCTGAGCAGGAAGCCTTGAGGAAGTCTGCCTCCCACGTCAACCAGGTACCCTCCCCAGCACACCAGCAGAGAGCAGTGGGTACACCTGGGCTTACACGGCCCACCAATATTGGATCGCACTGTGCTGTGTAAGGTGGGGCTGCCCAGGAATTTATCCAGTGTCACTCAACACCCTATCCCACACTTGCATTATGGACCCAGGGTGAGTTAGTAAGAACCCTTTCAAGGTGACTCTGGCAGGAAACACCCCCTGATCTTGTGGCCTGGTCCCATGCTCTGGTCCCATCCCCTGTTCCCATCCCCCAGCCCCATCCCCTGTTCCCGTTCCCATTCCCCGGTGCCATCCCCCATTCCCACTCCCTGGCCCCATTCCTCACCCCATTCCCCTATTCCCATCCCTCGCCCCACTTCCTGGCCCCATCCCTGATCCCATTCCACCCCAGCTCACACTTCCCAAAATCTTCCTCCACTTTTCACTGGGACGGACCTGCCTCATCAAAACCTGGAAGGCCATGGCATCATTCGTGAAGATCTGAGGACTCACAATGAACTGTGTGTAGTGTGCTCACACCATAAAATAGGAAGGTGTGGCACAGCAAGATCCCACAAACTACAACTATTTGACAATGGCCAAATGTTGTTAAAAGCCGTCAGTGCTAGTCAGCGCACCAGCGAGAAGTGTACTGAGCTTCAATAAAATATCATAGGATCTATCTCAGGCAGCCTGTCCTCAAACACCACGCCTTTGACAGGACCACACTCCTTCAGTCCTGCACTAGGACTCACCACATAGATTTGGTTCTCAAGTGTCTGAAGGAGACTCGAGCTCAGAGTCAAAGAAGCTTCCTACTAAGCAAGACGTGCCTCTGGGGCAGGATCGTGCTGGTACAGTACAGTTGATGACACCAGCCCAGCAACACCTGCCTGTTCGTCAAACTTCCTGCAGTTCGTTTCAGTCCCAGAAAACAAGAACACTAATTGACTGAGGACAGTCCATCAACAAAAGAGTTTCCCCTTCTCTCACAGACTCTGAATCCTGGAACTCTCTCCCCCCAACATCGCCATGGGAGTCCCTTGACCAGGACTACTGTAGTTCAAGAAGACAGCTCGGTCCCTGCTTCCCAAGGGCAGGAAAAGCCCACACGGTCTGAGTGACAGCCAGACCAGTGAAGCTCCACCGCTGTAGCTCACTGGTTACCCTGAGGCTGAAGAACTCAGTCAGGTGTCAGGACTCTCAGTGGGAGAGCATTTTGGAGATAGTGATCATAATTCTATCTCCTTTACAATAGCATTGGAGAGAGATAGGAACAGATAAGTTAGAAAAGTGTTTAATTGGAGTAAGGGGAATTATGAGGCTCTCAGGCAGGAAATTGGAAGCTTAAATTGGGGACAGATGTTCTCAGTGAAAAGTACAGATGAAATGTGGCAAATGTTCGGGGGATATTTGTGTTGAGTTCTGCACAGGTACATTCCAATGAGACAGGGAAGTTATGAAAGGGTACAGGAACCGTGGTGTACAAAGGCGGTAATAAATCTAGTCAAGAAGAAAAGAAAAGGTTCAGAGAGCTAGGTAATGTTAGAGATCTGGAAAAGTATAAGGCTAACAGGAAGGAGCTTAAGAAGGAAATTAGGAGAGCTAGAAGGGGACATGAGAAGGTCTTGGCGGGCAGGATTAAGGAAAACCCCAAGGCATTCTACAAGTATGTGAAGAGTAAGAGGACAAGACCTGAAAGAATAGGACCTGTCAAGAGTAACAGTGGGAAAGTGTGTATGGATCCGGAGGAAATGGCAGAGATACTTAATGAATACTTTACATCAGTATTCACTATGGAAAAGAATGGAGATTGTAGTGATGACTTGCAGCAGACTGAAAAGCTTGAGCATGTAGATATTAAGAAAGAGGACGTGCTGGAGCTTTTGGAAAGCATCAAGTTGGATAAGTCGCTGGGACCAGATGAGATGTACCCCAGACTACTATGGGAGGCGAGGGAGGAGATTGCTGAGCCTCTGGCGATGATCTTTGCATCATCAATGGGGATGGGAGAGGTTACGGAGGATTGGAGGGTTGTGGATGTTGTTCCTTTATTCAAGAAAGGGAGTAGAGGTAGCCCAGGAAATTATAGAACAGTGAGTCTTTCTTCAGTGTTGGTAAGTTGATGGAGAAGATCCTGAGAGGCAGGAATTATGAACATTTGGAGAGGTATAATATGATTAGGAATAGTCAGCATGGCTTTGTCAAGGACATGTCCTGCCTTACGAGCCTGATTGATTTTTTTAAGGATGTGACTAAACACATCAATGAAGGGGGAGTAGTAGATGTAGTGTATATGGATTTCAGCAAGGCGTTTGATAAGGTACCTCATGCAAGGCTTATTGAGAAAGTAAGGAGGCATGGGATCCAGAACTGGCTTGCCCACAGAAGGCAAAGAGTGGTTGTTGACGGGTCACATTCTGCATGGAGGTCTGTTCTGGGACCTTTACTCTTCGTGATTTTTATAAATGACCTGGATGAGGAAGTGGAGGGATGGGTTAGTAAGTTTGTGGATGACACAAAGGTTGCAGGTGCTGTGGCCAGTGTGGAAGGCAGTCAGAGGTTACAGCAGGACATAGGATGCAAAACTGTGCTGAGAAGTGTCAGAGGAGTTCAACCCAGATAAGTGTGAAGTGGTTCATTTTGGTAGGTCAAATATGATGGCAGAATATAGTATCAATGGTAGGACTCTTGGCAGTGTGGAGGATCAGAGGGATCTTGGGGTCCGAGTCCATAGGACGCTCAAAGCAGCTGCAAAGGTTGACTCTGTGGTTAAGAAGGCATACGGTGTATTGTCCTTCATCAATTGTGGAATTGAATTTAGGATCCGAGAGGTAATGTTGTAGCTATATGGGACCCTGGTCAGACCCCACTTGGAGTACTGTGCTCAGTTCTGGTCACTTCACTACAGGAGGGATGTGGAAGCCACAGAAAGAGTGCAGAAGAGATTTACAAGGATGATGGCTGGAATGCGGAGTATGCCTTATGAAAACAGGTTGAGTGAACTCAGCCTTTTCTCCTTGGAGTGACGGAGGATGAGAGGTGACCTGATAGAGGTGTACAAGATGATAAGAGGCACTGATCGCGTGGATAGTCAGAGACTTTATCCCAGGGCTGAAATGGTTGCCACAAGAGGACACAGGTTTAAGGTGCTGGGGAGTCGGTACAGAGGAGATGTCAGGGGTAAGTCTTTTACTCAGAGAGTGGTGAGTGTGTGGAATGGGCTGCCGGCAACGGTGGTGGAGGCGGATACGATAGGGTCTTTTAAGAGACTTTTGGATAGGTACATGGAGCTTAGAAAAATAGAGGGCTATGGGTAAGCCTAGTAATTTCTAAGGTAGGGACATGTTCGGCACAGCTTTGTGGGCTGAAAGGCCTGTATTGTGCTGTAGGTTTTCTATGCTTCTATGGAAACACATCCGGCCCATTTCAGTCCCTGGTGACAGTCCTGGACAGTGACCGTCTCCACATTCACAGTCCCTGGACAAACCTCACTAATCCAGAGCAGGAGGCTAGAGTGGGAATGGCTGTGTGAGAGCCTCAGTCAGGGTGGGGTGGGAGAGGTGAGGGGCTTCAGATTAGGTCATTGGGCCACATGATGTACATTACAACTGAATGCAAAGTGCCATCTTACTGCACTGCATGAAGCAAGGGTTCCTATAGCAACCGTCAACACTCTGCTTCAAAGACACAACCTTGAATCCTGCAGCCTTCGCTCCTGGTTGCTTCGGAGAATGTTACAAAGAAAAATCTGGTCCAGTGCTGATCTCACCCACTGTCCCCAGCTTACATCTCGTTTCCAAGATACAATAGACATCGGGCCAACACTTCAAGGAGCCCGTTTAGGTTGGAGGCGGAAGTGAATTTTCAGGTGATGGAGGGTTAAGCAGCAGTTTTGCATTTTCCACTCAGTTGAGGCCAGTCTAAAGGCAAGAGCTTCAAACCTCAGCGCAGCCTGAAGGCAGCAACAGTAACGGGGCATTGTCTTGCAATGTGGTATAAAGACAAAGCAGAACTCTAAGGTAAAATGTTTGACATGAGGACCAAGGGCGATCTCATTGAGAAATTCCTCTGGGTTGGACTTGGCCATAAAATCAAAGTGATGCTGCAGAGACAATGGGGACTTGGGACTCTACCCCCAACCCATTGCTCAGCTCACAGAATTAGAAATTGGAAAACTGAGATGGGTGGATGTTTTTGACAGGGGATTCCAGGTTACAGAACCAAGGCAGATACAGTGGAATGATGTTGAGGCTTCCCCCTGATCCAAATGCTTTGAGTGTAAATTCTTTGTCAGAAACCACAGAGTGAGAGTTATGGTCTATTATAAATAAACATTAAATGGAATCCAAAAGCAGGATCCAGTCTTCCCTCTCCACAGACGCTGCCTGACCAGCTGGGTGTTTCTGGTATTTTCTGATTTAGCCGCACATCGAGAGTGAGGAAGAATGGGAAGGGGGACTGGGACAAAAAGAGAAAATTTAAATAAAGAATCCCCAGAATGCTGCTCACTATTTCAGAACAACCTGAAATACTTCACTGTCAATTAGATACTGTCATAATTTTGCAGCCAGTTTATACACAGCAAGCAGTGAGCTGTGTTACGAAGAAAAGGTTGGACAGGCTGGGAGTGCTGGGGTTTGGAAGAGTGACAGGGATTTGATGAAAACACCTGAGAGATGTTTCCCTCTGAGGGAGAACCCAGAGGTGTTTCTCTCAGTAGGTCATGAGCCTTCCTCAAAGAGCAGCAAAAGCAGTGGTTCTGAACACCCACAAGGAAGAGATGAATAGATACTTGATAAGTGAGGGGTACAAGGTTACTGCAGCTACATTCAGATCAGCCGTGATCTCGAATGGCAGAACAACTAATGAGATGGTTTGAAGCTCAGGTAGAAGCAAGTTAGAGGTGGAGATGAAAAGATTTTGGGCTTCGGGATGGACACGTTCCAGGGACGAGTGCAGGAAGCTAGAGCAGGTGACCATTGAACGGTGGAGCTTGCGGGCACAGCTCTCCTGTCCTACACATTGGCCACATTCAGGTGCTGACTGGCCAGCGATATACTTTCACCCTCCGTGACCTTCATTCCACTCTCCATACTGATTCACAATCCCAGGTACCTGGGAACAGACTGTACAACTCACGGATGGTCACCATAAGCCAAACTCACAATGGGAAAACTCCCCTCAATCTCAATCAAAAAGTACTGGAATATCTTAGTCCCCAATAACAACACATCCACGATCCACCACCCCCCATCCCATGTCACTGACTGTATCACCACCGACGTTAATCCCCCTCCCTCACACCGTCCCTCAGTGACCCCTCTCCCCCAGCGCCTTGTGTCACTGACTGTATCCCCACTGATGTTAATCCCTTCCCTCACACTGTCCCTCAGTGACCCCTCTCCTCCAGACTCCTGTCACAGTATCCCCACTGATGTCAATCCAGCTCCCTCACACCGTCCCTCAGTGACCCCTCTCCCCCAGCGCCCTGTGTCACTGACTGTATGCCCACTGATGTTAATTCCCCCTCCCTCACACTGTCCCCCAGTTAACCCCTCTCCCCCAGCACCATGTGTTTCCGATGGCTCCCTGGGAATTATTGTGCTCTCACGGGGGTGCACAATCAGAGACATATGTCGTCAGTCAGTACATTGTGAACCCTGTAACTCTTTTAGCCTCAGTGAGTGAGCAGATTGCAGTCCAACCGATTACTGATGAATTGTGAATTCATAAGTCCTTTAATTCCACCTCCGGTGACTAAGTAAATCTTATTTTTTTTATAAAATGCTTTGTAAAGTTTCATTCCAATACTCTCTTGACAAAAGTCTACTCTGACTTGGTGTGGTAAAACAGGCAGTTCAATCTTCCCCAGTCAAAGATGAATGGATGCCTCTGACCATTCCTTGGAGACCCTCAGCACTTTTTTCTCCCTAAACTGCCAATTGGAGCTTCCCATGGCTGTTAGTTCCTTTCTCTTTCAGGAACTTGGGCATTGGTCGTCACGTTTACTGCCATGTGCACAAGTATGGTGAGAAACAGACACAGTGGAAAACCTGATCAGCATGTATTGGCCATTCCTAACTCTGCCTGAAGATCTCGTTAGTCGCAGAGTCCCATGCCCAAGTGACGTCAGAGTACCTGGGGGGTCTCCACACCAGCCCTTTCCTTTCCTCACACTTAAATTACAGTCCAGGTTTATTTAATTAATTAAAGTAAATTCCCAGTTCCTCCAGTGGGATTTGAATTCCTGGTCCCTGATTCATTATACAAAATGCTGCAGATATTTAAAACAAGCAAAGATTTGCTGGAACGACACAGCAGGTCAGGCTAACCAGAGTTAATGCTTCACCCAAGGAATGGTAACTAATGTGAAACACTAACTGGTTGTTGCCTGAGCTTCTGGGCATCTTCCCCCTGGATTAGTAGTTCAACTGTGAACTGCCACATGACCAGACTCCTGCTGGAGTTACTGCTGCTCAGAAAACTCAGGAACATCCCAGCGTTGGTTCTTGGATTTAGCCAAGTTAGTGTGACTGGGCACAGAAAGAGTCCACAGCAGCAGCCACGCCAAGAATCCCACTGAGAATGGTGTGCCGGGTGTTGACGAAGGGGCTGGCCTGTAAACTGTACCCCTGCCAAGACCAGAGAGCCTTGTTAAGCTGTGAAAAGTTCCCAGGGGCTTTGCTGAAATTTTAGGGTTGAAACCACGCTGGGCAATGTACCAGCAGCAAAGTTCATTAAATGCATTCCCACAATAATGTGTTAATCTGTTTTCAATTAATCGTTTTAACAAGTTCAGAAACAACAAGCCAATGCACTAATGGGTCTGTTTGTGGTGGGACACAGCACCTTACCTTGGAGGTGTGTGAGGAGGGCTTACAGGGACTAATCAACCAAGCACTTATTTTTAAACCAGCCTCATCTATAATCAGTTTTAAAAAATTAATATGTGTGCCTTTTTGAAAGGATTATTGGCTAGTCTTTCATCCACATTCAAGACTGAACACTGGTAGCTCAGGGATCTTCGCCAGTGCACCAACACCCTACTGATCATCGATCAACAAATTCACCTTTAAGTTCCACAATTATTTTTTAGAAAAATACGTGACATAACTCTCGCAAACTAAAAACAACCCCTTCAGTACCCTCCCCCCCACCCAAGGGTTGTGTTCAAAACAAAACATCTTGCAGGATTTCGGTATCATGTACTTGCGGTCACCACCACGCCCTTCCTCGGCAGGACACCCGCTCAGTAGAAGTGCTTCATGTCCATCCGACGCGACTCGGGGTGTTTTTTGTGCTTTCGCTTCTCTTTCCTGCTGCCTTTGTGCTGGTGTCTTCGCGACCGACGATTCCCAGCTGCTCCTGGACAGTTAAACAGGGAGCAACCCAGCAGGTGTGGTCAGCAACAGCCCTGTCCCCGCACTGCATCACACCACACACACACCCACCACACCCCACCACACACATCCCCATCCCCCACCCCCACCACACACATCCCCACCCCCACCCCACCACACACCTCCCCACCCCCACCCCCACCACAAACCTCCCCCAAACCCCACCACACACATCCCCACCCCCACCCCCACCACAAACCTCCCCCCACCCCCACCACACACCTCCCCACCCCACACCACTCAACCACACCACACACCTCCCCACCCCACCCCACACCTCCCCACCCCCACCCCCACCACAAACCTCCCCCCACCCCCACCACACACCTCCCCACCCCACACCACTCAACCACACCACACACCTCCCCACCCCACCCCACACCTCCCAACCCCACCACACACGTCCCCACCCCCACCCCACCACACACTTCCCCACCACACACCTCCCCACCCCCACACACACTTCCCCAACCCAACACACACCCCCACCACCTCCAACCCCACCACACACCTCCCCACCCAGCCCTAGCCCACACCTCCCCACCCCACCCCACACCTCCACACCCCCCAACCCCACCCCACCACACACCTCCACAACCCCCAACCCCACACCTCCCCACCCCACCCCCACCACACACCTCCCCACCCCACACCCCCCAACCCCACCACACACCTCCCCACCCCACCCCACACCTCCACACCCCCAACCCCATGCCACCACACACCTCCACAACCCCCAACCCCACCCCACACCCCCAACCCCACCCCACCACACACCTCCACAACCCCCAACCCCACCCCACACCTCCACACCCCACCCCCACCATACACCTCCACACCCCCAACCCCACCCCACCACACACCTCCACAACCCCCAACCCCACCCCACACCTCCACACCCCACCCCCACCACACACCTCCCGACCCCACACCCCCCAACCCCACCACACACCTCCCCACCCCACACCCCCCAACCCCACCACACACTTCCCCTCCCCCACCCCCACCCCACACCACACCCCACCCCCACCCCACACCTCCACACCCCACCCCCACCACACACCTCCCAATACCACCCCCCCCAACCAGGCCCGTACCAGGCGACACCACCAGTTCAGCCCCTCACACAGAGACGGCAGCGGCCGGAACCTGCAGCAACACACACGGTGCTGCAGGGACTGGTGGTCGGGGAGTGTCTGTGGGGGGAGATGGACAGTCGGCGTCTACACTGGATGAAGGGTCTCGACCCCAAACTTCGGCTGTCCATTTCCCTCCACAGATGCTGCCCGGCCCGCTGGACATCCCAGCATCTGCACTCTCTGTGCCTCCCTGGAGAGGGTTGGTGGGGAGGAGAGTCGGGGGACGTGGGGTTCAGGCAGCAGTGGAACTGAGACCAACAACAGTCACAACAGAAGCATGGGAGGGACTCAGTCAGTCAGCGTCGGTGGAGAGAGAAACCCGTCACCCTCAGAGACCCTCCTCAGATCTGGGGACTGGTTCCAGGAGTGAGGGCCACACCCCACTCCCCCCAGTCTGAGGAAGGGCTAGGGTCACAGCCGTCCCACAGTGCAGCGCTCCCTCAGTACCCCCCTTTTTTTACAAAACGTTTATTCACTAAAAGCACTACAAAAAACACCCAACATCAAATACAGCACATCTGATACAGAAAGAAACTAGGCAAAACTAATACCCTCGGAACACTACGCCTCCCACCGCAACACTCAATACCTTATATCAAAATCACATTGGTGTCGTCGATGACACACGCGATCCCCTGAGGGGCCCACCGAGCGTGGAACTCAGCTAGGGTGCCTGCGGAAACCGCGTGCTCCCTCTCTAAACACCCCCCCCCCCCCCCCCCCAGCACACATGTAAGCACGGAAGACGGGCAGGCAGGCAGACCGGCCAGTACCCTCGGCCGCCCGCCGCCGTGTCCCGTGGATGGCCAGCTTGGTCAGGCCCAGCAGAAGACCCACCAGGAGATCCTCTGCGCACCATGCCCCGCGCCGCACCGGGTGCCCGTAAACCAACAGCGCCGGGCTGAAGTGCAGCCATTAGTACCGCCCCTCCCACAGTGTGACCCTCCCTCAGTGCCCCCCCCCCCCGGTGCCCGGGCGTGGGTACTCACGGCTCAGACAGAGGACTTTGGGCCGGTCCCACTTGCCGCTGGTGTGACACCGGATGGTGGGGACGTGGCGCTGGCTGAAGCCGTCCTCACACTGGTAGCGGACCAGCGAGTGGATCTCGTACCGCGCCTTCCTGCGGCCAAGCACCACGGCGTGTTCCACAGTGGGCGGGGGGCCACACAGCACTGCGGGGAGGGGAGAGGAGGGGAGGCGGTTACCCCGGCCCGCACCGTCAGTGCCCCCCTCACTGCCCTCTCACCCCTGATCCTCCCTCACCCCGATCCTCCCCTCACCCCCTCACCCCGATCCCCTCACCCCCAATTCTCCCTCACCCCTCCATCATCCCCATCACCATGTAGATGGACCTGTCACCATGTGTAGAGGGATCTGTCACCCCTATGTAGAGGGCCAGTCAGCCTGACATCAGTAGTGGGGAAGCTACTGGAGGGAATTCTGAGAGACAGGATCTACAGGGATTTGGATAGACAGAGTCAGCATGGCTTTGTGCGTGGAAAGTCCTGCTTGATGAACCTTTGAGTTTTTAGAAGGGGTAACCAAAAGGGTAGATGAAGATAGGGCAGTGGATGTTGTCTATTTGGACTTCATCAAGGCCTTTGACAAGGTAGGTCCCACGTGGTAGGCTGTTCTGGAAGGCTGGGTCCCATGTAATCCAGAAGAGTTAGAAAGATGTATTCACAATTGGCTCGGAGGTAGGAAGCAGAGGGTGGTGGTTGAAGGTTGTTTCTCGGAATGGAGGCCATTGACTAGTGGTGTGCTGCAGGGGTCGGTGTTGGGACCCTTGTTATTTGTTATTTATATCAATGATTTGGATGCGAATGCACAAGGTTTGATCAGTAAGTTTGTGGATGACATGAAATTAGGAGGTGTTGTCGGTAGTGAAGAAGGTTATCGTAGATCACAGGCGGATCGTGATCAGTTAGGGAAGTGGGCCGAGGAGTGGCAAATGGATTTCAATACAGATAAGTGTGAGGTGATGCAGTTTGGAAAGTCAAACCAGTGTAGGACTTAAACTATGAATGATAGGTCACTAGGGAGTGTAATGGAACAGAGGAATCTAGGAGTGCAAATGCATAGTTCATTGAAAGTGGCATCACAGGCAGACAGGGTGGGGAAAAAGGTGTTTAGCACACTGGCCTTCATCATTCAGGGCATCGAGTATAGGAGTTGGGACATTATGTTGCAGTTGTATAAGTCGTTGGGGAGGCCGCACTTGGAGCACCAGTTCTGGTCACCCTGTTATAGGAAAGGCTTAAACAGGAGAGAGTGCAGAAAAGATTTACGAGGACGTTGCCAGGACCAGAGGGCCTGAGCTATAGGGAGAGGTTGGCCAGGCGAGGTCTTTATTCCTCAGAACTTAGAAGAATGAGGGGTGACCTTATAGAAATGTTTAAAATTATAGAGGCATAGATCAGGTGGATGGTAACAGTCTTTTCCCCAGGGTAGGGGTGTCCAAAACTAGGGGGCATAGGGTTGGAAGTGATTTATTATTGTCACACATACCGAGGTTCAGTGACAAACATGTCTTGCATACTCTTCGTACAGATCTATTGAGGTAGTACAAGGTAAAGCAATAACAGAATGCAGAATAAAATGTCACAGCTACAGAGAAAGTGCAGTGCAGGCAGACAATAAGGTGCAAGGTCATAATGAGATAGATTGAAGTCAAGAGTCAATAGATTTGGGATGAGAGGACGTGAGGAGCAACTTTTCCACACAGAGGGTGGTGAGTATATGGAACAAGCTGCCAGAGGAAGTGGTTGAGGCAGGTAGAAGGCACGGCAGTGTAGCGGTTAGCATAACACTATTACAGTGCCAGCGACCCGGGTTCAATTCTGGCTGCTGTCTGTAAGGAGTTTGTACGTTCTCCCCATGTCTGTGTGGGTTTCCTCTGGGTGCTCCGGTTTCCTCCCACATTCCAAAGACGTACAGGTCAGGAAGTTGTGGGCATGCTGTGTTGGCGCCGGAAGCGTGGCGACACTTGCAGGCTGCCCCCAGAACACTCTACGCAAAAGATGCATTTCACTGTGTTTCGATGTGCATGTGACTAATAAAGAAATCTTATCATCTAGGAAGCACCTGGATAAGTACATGGAGGGCAGGGCCTGGAGGGAGATGGGCCGAATGCAGGGAATTGGGACGAGCTGGGTGGGCACTGTGGTCGGCATGGACTGGTTAAGCCGAAGGGCCTGTATCCATGCTGTATTGCTCTATGACTCAGTGTCCACCATGAGTGTGTCTGTGTGGGGGGGGGACCTGTCCCCCGTGGGGGGGGGGGGACCTGTCGCTGTGTCCCGTCGGGGGGGACCTGCCTCCGTGGAAGGGGGGGAACCTGTCGCTGTGACCCGTGGGGGGGGGGGGGGGGGAGGGAACCTGCCCCCGTGGGGGGGGGGACTTGTCGCTGTGTCCCGTTGGGGGGGGGACCTGTCTCCCGTGTCCCGTGGGGGGGGGGGGGGGGACCTGTCACCCTGCAGCCAATGAGCGGACGGAGAGCGGTGCCCCCTACCCGTGCCCTTCTTGCAGATGTAGGGCAGGTTGTAGTTACAGGGGACATCGTTCCAGCGGCCGCCCTCCCGTGCGATGGAGACCACGCAGTCCTCCCCGCCCGCGAAGAAACTGTCCGGCTGGTTCATCCGCCAGTTCTCGTATTGCTGCGTGAAAGGCAGAGTGGGGGAGTTAGAACCTCAACGGTGCGGACACAACTCGGTGCCCCGGTCTCCAGCGGGGTGGCCTGGGCTCGGGCTGGGGTGGCCCCGGGCTCCCTCGGCAGTTGCCACGTCCAGCTCCATCACCATACAGGGTCAGTGTCACCTTGTACCTGACCGGAGCCCCGGCGTGGCCTCAGTCTGCAGCGTGTCCCGCTCCGGGACATCGGCAGCCGGAGCCCCGGCGTGGGTCGCTGAGTAGCTCAGGGCAGTGGGTCGGGGTGAGACAGCTTCACTCTGTGTTGTGCCCTGACGGAGGGGTGGGTGTCAGTGGGCGCTGGTGGTGGAGGGACGTTCAATAATAAGCGTTTACATTCTCAGAGTTGAACGGAACTTCGGGGCATCCGAGGCTTTCGGGATGAGGCAGCCGATCCGTGCGCAGCAGGATCCCACTCCCACAGTGTGGGACTGAGCAGCACTCTCTGTCTCCGGCTAAATGTCCAGCTGAGAGACCAGACACAAGGTGCTCCCTGACCGCTGGGGTCCTGCCACTCCCGCCGTCTCTCCGCCTCGGTATCCACACAGGCCGGTCTCTGCGGCTGGGGCTGAGGGGTTGTGGCCGCACTCACGATTACTCACTCAGCTCTCCGCGGCGCTGGATCCAAACTCACCAAAGGAGAGCCGTCCGTCCATTGGAAGTCCTCCTCAATCGTCCTGTCGTTCAGACCGATCCAGGCGTACTCCCGACTCAGACCTACTCCCGGAACAGACAGACGATCGAGCAGCCCAGCATTTCAACCACCCCGTTTTATTCTCCGACATTACTGACCTTCCCTCTGACACTGTCCCAACCAAGCTCAACGTACCCGAGAAACGGCGCCGTGTCTCCGCGCCGCGACGGGAAACTTTGCCCCACGACAGCTCCCCGACAACCCCTCGCCTCGGAGTTGGATGGAAGCTATTTGAGCCGAAACCTTGCCGCTCTCTCCACAGACGCAGGCCAACCTGCTGGGGTTTTCCTGCCGTTTCTGTTTTAATTCTCCTCCGGTCACCGTGTCCCGCTCCCACCCCAGCGCCCCTCACACACACACTCTGACCCTCACCACTGGCCACATCTGGTGAATGGTTACCGGCCTGAACCGCTGCCTCTGCCTGACCTGACCGTCCCAGCATCTCCAAGCCTCAGCCGTCGGATGTTATCTCGCTGACAGTTTCACGGCTCCCTCAAGGAGCTGCAGCCCGGCTCGGGTGTTTGCAGCTCCGCTCGTTCTCGGCCAGCAGACGGGGAGGGTCCTTCTTACACCGTGAGCCATCGTCAGATGACACGGGGACTCTGGAACGGGAACATTTGCTGGGCGAGGGACAGAGTGGGCAGTTAGTGTCTGCCCCAGGACCAGTCTGAGCAGAGAGGCCGAATGGCCTGTGTGCTGTAACATTCTACGATTTAAACCTCCCCTCTGCACCAGGTTCTTCGGGCGGGGGCGGCTTCCTGACCACGGCGCCGGTGGATGTGGGAACAAGCGGAGGGATGGGGGTTCCCCGGAGATTCCCACTGTCCACCGGGTACTTCCGTGACCTGGCGTGGTGGCTTCACTGCAGGGTGTAGGACAGGTCTGTGGGTGGGGGGTGGGGTGTCGGAGGGTGGGTGGATGGGGGGTGGGGAGGGTGTAGGAGGGGAGGATGGATGGGGTGGGGAGGGTGTAGGAGGGGTGGATGGATGAGGTGGGGGTTGGAGGAGGGGTGATGTTGGGGGTAGAGGTGGGGTTCATGGTTGGGGCTGGGAGGGATGGATGGATGGATGGGGTTCATGGTTGGGGTTGGGAGGAATGGATGGATGGGGTGGGGGTGAGGGCTGGGAGGGATGGATGGATGGGGAGGGGGTTGCTACCCTGGGAGGAGATTCCTTGAAACTATCCAACCACTGGGTCTCCCCATCCCACACCAGTTGTTTCGAACCAATAACAGAAAACAAAGATACCCTGTCCTCTCTCTGCCCCATTACTCACAGGAGTCCTGAGGGTGACTGATTAGTCCTGAGGCGCAGTGGGCAGTGCTGGAGGGGTGGCAGCCATAATGACAACAGGTTGTCCAACACAACACCACAAAACAAACCCATTAGGAGGTCTCACCGTTTAGGAATTCCTTCTCCTCAACAGAGTGAATGCTCACCAGGTGAGCTCCATGGCTGCGGCAGTCCTTCTCTGCGTGTTCCCACAGCCGGCGGTGCGAGAAGTATCGGTAGCAGTGCCCCAGGAACTTCTGCCAGTTGTGATCACACCCCTCTGTGTCTGGGGGACAAGGGCAGAGCTCACAGTTACTGCACTGGACACAGTGTGGCCTTGCCCACTGTAGACTGATTGGATATCTTTATCTTTATTATTCACGTGTACATCAAAACACACAGTGAAATGCATCTTTTTGCATAGAGTGTTCTGGGGGCAGCCCGCAAGTGTCGCCACGCTTCCGGCACCAACATAGCATGCCCACAACTTCCTAACCCTCACGTCTTTGGAATGTGGGAGGAAATCGGAGCACCCGGAGGAAACCCATGCAGACCTGGGGAGAACGTACAAACTCCTTACGGATGGTGGCCAGAATCGAACACCCGGGTCGCTGGCACTGTAAAGCATTACGCTAACCGCTTCACTACCGTGCCTGCCCATTGGATACTCACCATCTGCAGGAGAACAGCCAAGATGGAGACAATCACCACAGGCAGCCAAATTCCACCAACGGCACCATGACCACTGGTACATGTCAAATGTTGGCATTATATTTTACACTGGTAAACGTTGAGGGGAATGTTGGATTCAATTTGCCAATTTGGCCTGGATCCCATGGGCTCTAACCTTTAGGACCTGCCTTCCATGGGGGACTTTGTCAAACTGCACTACTCTAGTCAAGACATTTACTATCCTTTTGAAAAAATTCAATCAAGTTAGTCAGACAATGTCGAGCAACTATCCCTGATCCATCCCTCTTCTTCGAGTGCAGATTGATACTGCACTTTGGAACTTTTCCCAATAATTTCTCCCTGACTGAACTGTGACTACCTGACTTGCACCTTCACCAAGGCTTACACTCAAGGCTTCCAGTCACCTGGCACCTCCCCTCTACCCAGGGATTTGAAAACCTCTGTCAAGGCCTCATGAATCTCTTCCCTTGCCTCCCCCCGCAGCCTGTCACAGGGTGTCCTGAGAAAGAGGAAGAGCTGGTGAAATCATTGAACCATTGCACTAGTTGGTACTCAGTGAAGTTGTTTGTGGAACCCAGTGAAACAGCATGGGGTGTAATAAACTGGGTCACCTTCAGTGGGAAGGAGGGAGACAAACTCCGATACCTGGCCTTTCACCAACACATGGTGCTTCTCTGGGCACTTCTTAATGCTGTCAGTTACTCGGCTTCCACCATTTTCTCAGGCAGTGAGTTCCAGGTACTCACCGCTCTCTGGATGAAGAAGGTCTCCCCCACATCCCCTCTACATTTCTGCCGTCCAGTTTTATCTACCTCTGATCTGGGGAAACATTTCCTGCAGTCTGCTCTGTCTACACCCCTCATCATTTTATACACCTCAGTCATGTCCCCTCCTAACCTCCTTTGCTCCAGGGAACACAAACCCAGCCTCTGTTCCTCAATAATCCCAAATCATGCTGTATGTCCCAGCCTCATTAGTACTTGCAAAATGCATCACCTCACATTGGTCTGGATTAAACTCCACCTGTCACTTCTCTGCCCATTTCACCAACACATTGACATCGCCCTGTAGCCTGATTACCCTGCACACTGTCAACAACTCCACCAATCTTTGTGTCACCTGCAAACTTACTGACCACATCACTTATATCCACATCCAGATCATTCACAAACAGCAAGGGTCCCAGCACTAACCTGTGGAACACCACCTCATGTTGACAACTTCCCACCACCTCATCTTCACTTTATACACCTCCATCGCCCATCAGGAAGCAAGTCTTAAAGCCTTCTGCTTCTTTCCACAACAAGAATCCTTATGCAAAGTTTCCACCCAACACTTTGACAGTTCCTTTCCCCCCATAGATGCTGCTCAACCCGCTGAGTTCCTCAATAACATTTTTTCCCTGGTTCTTCCTCAACACGTTGACCTAGCCTGTCTTGTATATGTTCCACCAACTGTCCTCCAGCACATTACCACTAATTTCACCTGTCGAGTCTCTATGTACAGATCAAATTTGGTTTCCCTTTCACAAACCTGTGTTGATGTTGCCTGGTTACCTTGGATTTGTAAGTGCCCTGTTATAAGGTCAACCACCCTGTGTGATGGGGTGTCAGTACCTGGTATCTTGCACGCTGGTCACTCTCTGTACATGAGCCTGGTGATTGGGTCCTAAACATTGACAGATCCTGGGACACAGTCACTTTTTGGAAAGTTGAGGGTGCACTGACCACCATCTGGTGATGAGCTGCCATTGAGAAGTATATTGCGATGTCCTGCTCGATCATTGAGACCCCTCCTCCCCATCACAATCCTGTCTCACCCGACAACAGGGACTTGCAGTACAGAGGTAGGTGGCACAGCAGTGAGATTACTGGACTGGCAACTGGAGCCCTGATCCAAAGATATGCCTCACATCCCACCACACAACTGGGGGGTTAAATTCCAGTAATTAAATAAAATCTAAAATACATTCTTCTCAATAAGGACCGAGACCACTGGATTTTCTTAAAAGAAGAAATCAGTGTCCTCGTCCTGACCTTTCTGTGACTCCAGACCACCCAACACAGTTGGGCCTCCTTATTTATGCTGGTTTTGCCAGTTTCATCTGTAGCCTGAGAATGAATGAACTTCCATGGCGCTTTAACACAGCAGTGTACTGAACTTTACCAATTCACCGTGACAGGATGGGTGTGGAGCCATTCAACATCAGGTGCCACAAAACTAGAATTTTCACATCATATAAGTCAGTGATAGTAAACCCTGATTCAGAGCCAGATGTGGAGACACTCTGCAATTAATCCAAAGCTAGATAGGAACGGTGGGTTTACAGATGAGAGAGGCTGGGACCATAACACTTGAAGTCAATTATGTGCCAGCACTGAACATAACTTTCTCCAGTGACTGGAACTGAGCATCAAAGCAGCTTCAGCAGCTGAAAGGATAGCTCAGAGCCTCCATCAGATACTGAGCATCCATGTCTGACAAAGTGAGACCACACTGCCCTGGGTGTGAGTTCACACTGCCCTGAGGCGCTCCAGGGTGACTGGGCACTTTGTGAAGCACACTCACTATTGTGATGTGTGCAGAGTGAGCTCCGGCAGACCATGACATCAATATAATCTGTTCTGTGCTATGATTGGTAAATAAATAATATCTAGGAATACCGAGATAACTTTCCCACTCTTTCTTACAACAGTGACATGGGATTTCTCAGCACAGACACGGGTCAGAGAACGGCACCAGTGATGGTGCCCAGCTGCTCGGAGTGTGGGCCTCTGACCCACTTGAACTGCAGAATTACTTCCTCCTGCCTTTGCTCAGCTCTCTGCCACCTCCAGGGATTCACTGAGTACTCCAGCTGATCATTCCCACAGGAAAGCAAAGGAGATGCAACAATGGCTTTTGGAAGCTCATGTTTAAGGTACAGACACATGAGGGCTGGAGAGAAGCCGTCACTGGAAACTATTCTCAAAAGCCCAAGCCTGAGAAAAACCGAGGGTCCGTCCGGCTGCTGTATGGTGAGTCGTTCAACGGAAAATGCACCGTGTCTGGGCAGAGCATGTACTGTGAGCTCACAGGCTCTCCTCTCCTCCCTCCTGTCAGCTACCAACCTGCCCTCCCAGATCTCCGCTCCCGTCTCACTTCTGTTCAACTCAGCTGCTCTCTCTCACATCCCCTCACTCTGGGAGTGAACCACACTCATCCCTGGCTGGAACCACATATCTTCCAGACCAGGTAAAAGCAGCAGGTTCACTTCTCCACAAGGTAATAGTGAACCAGATTATTTAACAATAATTCATGGTGACCACAATTATCCCAGATTTATTTAATTGGCTGAGTTTAAACTCCCCAGCTAGCTGATGTGCTGGGATTTGCCTCCAGATCAGTGTTTCAGTAACAGGACCACAACTCTCCCTCACACTGCCAGCCTGAGCTCAGTCTCCCCGGCACCCCTACACTCGACACCGGCTCCCCCCACTCGGTAATCAGTGTCCCAGCCTAAGCAGCAGTGAGCCATGCTCAGGCACCCTAGTCAGGAGACGACGAAGCAGCTCATTTCCTGCGACTGCTTCCACTGCCCGTAAGCCTCTGCTGTAATTGATGCCTCATGGGTCATTACCTGCTGCAGCCCTGTTGAGCAACAGAGCCAGCCCAAGACTGCATCCATCGTAACCCATCACTGCAACAGTGCAGGGAGAGCGAGGCAGCTCAGCACCCACTGTTTCCGTCTCATCCCCGTTTCATCCCCCTCCCGTCTCCGTCTCATCCTCATCTCATCCCCCTCCCGTCTCCGTCTCATCCTCGTCTCATCCCCCTCCCGTCTCCATCCCATCCCCCTCGTGTCTCCATCTCATCTCACACCCGTCTCACCCGTTTACCCCTCTCATCTCCCCCTCTCGTCTCCCACCCACCTCAATCCCATCTCCTCTGTCTCCCCCATCTCCCTCCCATCCCTCCCCCTCATCTCCCCCTCCCATCCCTCCCCCTCATCTCCTCCTCCCATCTCCCACCCATCCCCCTGTCATCTCCCATCTCGCCCTCTTGTCTCCCACTCCCAAGCCTGGAGTTGCAGCCCCACCAGTGGAGACTCCACACGGCTGGCCCTCCCTGCAGTACTGAGGGAATGCTGTATTGTCAACAAAGCAGTCCTGTAACACAGGCGTGACCTGAGAGCCTGCCTGCCCTCGCACCTGAACAGATGACTCCACTAAGCTATTCAGAGAGTGAGGGCTCTCCCAGACCTACCTATTCCTCTGGTAATTTTCACATAGCAGTTTGTGGGATCTTGCTCTACACAAAGTTGAACACACTCCACAAAGCAGCTCACTGGCTGCAGGAGAGACTGATGTTCTGAGAACTTGCAAAGTGCTATAGAAATGCAAGTCTTTCCCTTCTCTGCTGCTCCCCATGAAACACCGACACAAAACCAGGGATGTCCTCGGGTTACAGAGCAACAGGAAGGGAAGCAACATGTAAACGAATCATGGAATCACAGGAAACAAGCCATTCAGCCCAACTCATCCATGCCGACCAGTGGGCACCGGTCTGTATTAAACCCACCACCCAGCACTCGGCCCATAGCCCTCTGCAACTAAATACTTCATAGTCAGAATACGGGTTGGAGGGGAGGTCACGGAGATCACATGGGTGGAGGGAGATCACGGAGATCACAGGTGGAGGTCACGGAGATCACACGGGTGGAGGGAGGTAACGGAGATCACAGGTGGAGGTCACGGAGATCACACGGGTGGAGGGAGGTAACGGAGATCACACATGTAGAGGGAGGTCACGGAGATCACACAGGTGGAGGGAGGTAACGGAGATCACACGTAGAGTGAGGTCACGGAGATCACCTTGGTGGAGGGAGGTCACGGAGATCACTGGTGGAGGGAGGTCACGGAGATCACACATGTGGATGGAGGTCACGGAGATCACACGGGTGGAGGGAGGTGAGGTCATGGAAGGATTTGGAAATGGAGATGGGAATTGTATTCCCCAGGTGGGAGACAGTGTAGGTCAGAGAGCAGGCAGTTGGGTAAACAAGACCCAGGCCGCAGGGTTTAGGGAGGCTTTCCCAGGGCTTGCAAGGTTGGAAATGTCAAGGGCTCCATCAGTAGGTGGACTGGGTGGTGGGGAGAGCCCAAGGAGTCGGGAAAACAGGGCCCATCTCTTCCACACAGAGTGAGGAACCGTCAGAGTGGGACAGTCCAAATGCTGGGTTTGGATACACTGGTGGGCTCTGGTGGGCTGAGCTGTGGTGGGTTGGTGGACTGGGCTGTGGCGGGCTGTGGTGGGCTGGGCTGTGGTGGGTTGGTGGACTGGGCTGTGGCGGGCTGTGGTGGGCTGGGCTGTGGTGGGTTGGTGGACTGGGCTGTGGCTGGCTGTGATGGGCTGGGCTGCCCCTGGTTGTTCTGAGTTGGATTGGGTTGGACTGGGATAGTTGGGCTGGGTTGGGATGAGCTGGGATGTACTGGGATAAGCTCCCCTACCTTCTTCACACAGGCTGCCAGTGTAACTCGGCAAGCAAAGGCAGGTGAAGGAATTGACCCCATCGACACAGGTCGCTCCGTTCTCACATGGGCTGGAGTGGCACTCATCAATATCTGGGGGTAGAAATCAATGCAGAATTTTTATCAGTTGATTGGTAAAAACAAAATACGTGACTGACCAAATCACGTCTGGAAAGAGAAAAGACAAATAACATTTTGGGTCGAGACTTTCCAGCCCAAGGAGGGAATGTGAGGACCCTCCACCCTGCCCCTCAGAGCAAGAACCCCCCAAAGGCCCAGACTGCACTGAGCATTTTCCGTTTATTCCTGACCTCCTTCAGCCCAACACCCTCCCTGCATTCGCACAATACCAACCATCCAGCATCCGTGTTTTCCATCAGCACACTCCCGATAGTCGAGCCCTAATTACTGGAATCTGGAGCAGCAAACAATTTGCTGGAGGAACTCAGCGGATTGAGCTGTGGGGGGAAAGGAATCGTCAATATTTCGGGTTGAAGCCCTACATCAGGACTGAGGGTGGAGAGGGGAGGTGGCCAGTATATTGTTTGTTGCTCCAGCGTCCAGCAGCCGCTGTCTCTGGTGTCTCACTGGGACCCACTCCTTCCATTCATCCTCATTATTCCACTGTTTCTACCTCCTCTGCAGTCCACAATGTGTGGATGCTTTCGCTCTGTGAGACTAATGAGAGGCAGCAGTCACCTGTACTGCTCTTGTAGCACTCCTGGGGTTTAACAGCCTGAACGTGGACCACTTAACAGGCTGCAGAGAGACACAAAGCTGTTGATTAAGTGAGGAGATTATCTCCAGCATTTACGGAACCAGAGTCACTTGCAGATAATGTGCCTCAGCCTGCATTCACTGGCTCATGGTACAATGGCTCATTGAGTGATTAGAACACTCTGAAACAGAATATCCTTGTAGATGGATCCTTCCCACATCTTACATCCACAGGAGCACGAAGAAGTGAAGTGGTATTGGCAGGTGAGTACTGCTCCAAACAATTTTCCAGAGGAACCAATCACATTATCCAATACTCTCCAAATACAACATGGATGTAGGAGGCGTCATCAGTCAGTTCACAGGTGACACAAAGATTGGTGGAGATCTTGACAGTGTGGATGGTGGTCTGAGGCTACAGGGTGATGTTGATGTGTGGGTGAAATGGGCAGAGAGATGGCAGCTGGAGTTTGATCCTGACAAATGTGAGGTCATGCATTTTAGGAGCACCAATGAGGCTGGGACATACACCGTGAATGGTGGGGTTCGATGGAGTGCTGAGGAATAGAGGGACCCTTGCATGCAAGAACCAAGATCCTTGCAGATGGCAGCGCAGGTACGTGACATGGTTAAGAAGGTATATGGGAAGCTGGCCTTCGTTAGTTGGGGCACTGAACACAAGGGCAGGGAGGTTATGCTCCAACTTTATAAAACCTTAGTCAAGCTCAGCTGGAGTCCTGTGTGCAGTTCTGGTCACCACACTACAGGAAATATGTGACAGCACTGGAGGGGCTGGGTCCATTATCCTTGGTGTGGAGGAAATTAAACAGGGACATGATGGAGGTATATAAAATGATGGGGGGTATAGATAGGGTAGACTGCAGGAAACTTTTCCCCTTATCAAAAGTAGATAAAATGAGAAGACACAGATTTAGGTGGGAGGGAGTGGTAAGAGATTTAGAGGGGATCTGAGGGGGACCCCCTTCACCCAGAGAGTGGTGAGTACCTGGAGCACACTGACAGTGTTTAAGTGTCAAGACAAGCACTTGAATTGCTTCAGCATTGAAGATTACGTGGCAAGTGCTGGGAGGTGGGACGAATACAGATGGGTGCCCACTGGTTGGCATAGGCAGGATGGGCCGAGTGGCCTGTTCCCAAGATGTATGATTCTAATACAAGGAAATACTTTAGGAATGCACTGTGGAGGTATGTGAAAGGATGTGAGAAGAGCCCAGACCAGGAGACCAACTGTCCAGCCCTCCAATCAAAGGCCTTGCATCTGTATAGCACCTTTCACATCCTTCTCATAACACCTCAAAGTACCTTATAGGCAACAAAGAGCTTCTCCCATTATCCCTATTGGAATGTAGGACTCACAGTAGCCAATCTGACAGACTCAACAGTGCTCCAGTGAGTTTTAAAAATCTACTTACCCTAACTGACCTTAAGTAGAAACAAAAAACTGTGGAAACACTCAGCAGGTCAAGCAACAACCAAGGAGAGAGAAACGCTTCATCACAACTGGTATCATCCTGAAACATTAACTGTTTCCTCCTCTCCACAGATGCTGCCTGATCTGCAGAATGTTTCCAGCATTTCTGTTTTTAATAACTAGCCATAAATCATCAGTGCACTGAGTGACCAAGTTAATGGAGATCTTTGCCAGCAGTCTTTGGAAGTTCATCTCGCTTTGCCTAATGAGCGGAGCACGTCGCATGAAATGTGGTGCCAGGGATGATGGATTCGACACAGCATGAAAATTGGGATGTTGCTGAGTGGGGCACTGGGGACGGTGGGAATCGGGGGCAGTGAGGGAAGAGGTGCTGTGTTGTAAAGGAACGGAGTTGAATTGATAAGTGGCACCAGTGTCAGCAGTGATTCGAATCAGGAGTTTGAGAAACTGGACAAGGATCAAGGTATGATGTCACAGGAAGACAGGAAGGCAATTGACTGGTGAGCTTGCAGTTTTCTTTTGAGGTTTATAGAATTCACACTCAATTAAAATGCAGTGCAGAAGATATAAATAAAAATTCATACCTGAAGAGTAGATTATTAACTGAACTAAGTTAGAACTAAAGATTATAAATTGACAGTTGGAAAGTTATTTACTAATCTAATAAAATAAGTAATGTTGGACATGGCAGGCAAGTGATGTGCTGTGACTACAGTGTGTGGGAGTGGGTGAAGGTCACTGTGATCCATGACACCACATGTGTAGTAAGTGTCTGCAGCTCCAGTAGTTCCAGCACAGGGTTGCTGACCTGGAGCCTGAGATGGGCAGTGCATCAGACAGGAAGAAAGTTCCCTTTCTTCCAGGAAGCAGACACGCCCCTTAGACTAGGACAGGAGGATGTGGTTACGAGTGAGGGAGGTACAAGGACCCAGGAGGTAACATTGAAGAGCCTCAACTCTTGCACTTGCCCATCTGGTCCAAGGCTCCTGAAGAGACTGCTGGATAGCTGAGGAGACTGAGCAAGCACCGAGACATGGGGAAGTGAAGAGGAAAGTAGAAGCGATTGAGGAAAGTATAGTTCAGGGGGCAAATACTGTTCTCTGTATCTCGGAGAGTGGGTCCAGGGGCTCTGTTGCCTGCCCAGTGCCAGGATAATGGACATCTCCTAGGAGCTGGAGAGGAATTTGGAGTGGGAGGAAAAAGACCCAACTGTTGTCCTGTGGGAGCCGAATGACATAGACAGGACAACGGAGGCTCTGTTGAAGGAGTAAGCGCAGCTACAGTGCACATTATAAAGCAGACCCACAAAGGTAACAATCACTGACTATCAACTAAACCATGGTGATTGGCATAAGGCCAACAAGATCAGAGTTGAATGTGTAGCTCAGAGGTTGGTGTGGGAGAAATGAGCTTCACTTCATGGGGTAACGACACAAGCAGTGGAGAAAGAGGGGCTGTTCCATTGGACAGGCTTCACTTGAAAAGGGCTGGGACCATTGTTGTGGCAAATCAAATGAATGGGGTTCCAGAGAGGAATTTAAACTAAGTAGAGATGGTGCGGGGGAGCGGGCAGGGGCAGGGTGGTGGAGGCTTCAGTTGAGGAAGAATTTATACAGCTTAAGAGAAAACATGAATGTTATTGAAATGGGCAGTGGTGTGGCAGGAAGGGAGAAAGTATACTCACCAAATAAAGTCAGAGAAGGGAAAAAGAGAAAATTAAAGGCTCTTTACCCAAATACCCCCCACATTTACAACATGAGGGCACAAACAGAATGAGATGGGTTTGACCAGAGATGTGGTTTCGAGGTGACCACGGCTGGGGACAAATGCCCCTGGGGCATTGACATTTCATTGTGGAAGGATGGGCAGAAAGGAAATGAACATGGGGGTGGGGTCACTAGATCTGGGGGTGGGGTGACTAGACCTGGGGGTGGGATGGGTGGACCTGGGGGTGGGGATGGGTGAATATGGGGGTGGGGTGACTGGACCTGGGGGTGGGGATGGTTGGTAAAGATCGCAGGATTGGAAGGTGGTGTCAGAGTAGCCTGGGCGAGTAACTGCAGTGCATCTTGTAGGTAGCTCACACTGCAGCCACGGTGTGCATACGCTGGAGAGAATGAATGTTCACAGAGATTTGGTGATTGCCATTCCAAGGGAATGCTTTGTTCTGGGTGCTTTGTGGTGGGGCAGTTAGTGGGGGAGTTGTTGGGACTGCTCTCCTCCAGCCCATGGACAGCAGCATGTAGGTGGGGCAGTTAGTGGGGCATCACTGCTCCGGGAATTCAGGTTCCATCCTGACCTAAGGTGCAGTCTGTATGGTTCTTCCCGTGATTGTGTGGGTTCCTCCAGCTGCTCTGGTTCCTCACACTTGACATGCTGGTACATTAATTGGCCACTCGAAATAAATTCCCTGTAGTGGAGGTGAAAGACACAAGAATCACGGGGAGTTGATGAGTATGTGAGAGAGAACAAGTTGGAGAGGTACAGGGGCGTAAGGAGAGGGGGAATGGAACTGATAGAATTGCTCTGCTAGAAGGCGGCATGGACTCAATGGGCCAAATGGCCTCCTTCTATGCTGTAATAAGACAGTAAAGAAATAATGAATTGCTCTGACAGCCAGGGTATTTATGTGGCTGGTCCAGCTGAGTTTCTGGTCAGTGGTGAACCCTTGGATATCGATGGTGGGGTCAGGAATAGGTGGTTGGATTCTCTCTTGTTGGAAATGTTCATTTTCCAACACTTTAGTGGTGCAGATGTAACTGGTCACTTGTCAGCCCATGCCTGAACATTGTCTAGGTCTTGCTGCATGGTTATAGTGACTGAGCTCCAACAGCCACAACCACCTTCCTGTGTGTGAGGTGTGGCTGCAGCCATTGGAGTGTTCTCCCTTTGATGCCCTCTGACTTCAGTTTTCCCAGGGTACCTTGATGCCACACATGATCAAATGCTGTCTTTATGTCAGTGGTGCTCATTCCCTCTGGAATTTAACTCTTTGGTCCATGTTTGAACCAAGGTTATGGTGTGGTCTGGAGCCAAGAATTCTGAGCAAAACCTAAACTGGGCCCCGGTGAGCAGGTTATTGGTGAGTAGATGCTGTTTGGCAGCAATGTCAGTGGCACTTTCATCACTGCAGTAAAGTACCCACTGGGAAAGAGTGATCACAACACAGGAGAATTCACTGTTCAGTTGGAAGTGATAAGAGTCTAAAACTCGTGTGTTCAATAAAGCTTGTTACAGACATATAAAGGCAGACTGGGCTAAAGTTTTCTGGGAAATTTGATCAACAGATAAACAGCGGCAGACATTTCAGGAAGTATTTCAGAATTCTCAATCGAGTTAAACTCCATTCAGAACTGAAGGTTCCAAGAAAGATCCAGCCGTGGTTAACTCAGGAAATTAAGGATGGTTTCACATTGAAAGAAAAGGCAAAGGCCAGAAGACCAGCAACAGTTTAAAACCATCAGCAATGATTAAACGAGAGGAACTGGACAGACTGAGAGAGCTTGTGGTAGGGATATGAAAACAGACTGCAAGAGTGAGATGCCAAGGTAAAGGCTGGCTCCTTAGAGGAAGAGATTGGGGAAGTAATATTGGGAAATAAGGAAATGGCAAAGAATTTGAATGAACATTTTGTATTTGTCCACACAATAAAAGACACTAAAAGCATCTGTAAACAGCAGGAGGTCTGTGGACAACGGGACACTTAAAATAAACACAATCAGAAAAGAACAGGTGAAACTAATGGGATGAAAATCCAATGTCGCCAGGATCTGATGTCTGTCTGTGGGCCATATCAGAAGTGTCTGCAGAAATACTGGATGCATTGGCTGAGGTTTTCCCAAAATTCCTTCGAGTCTGGTAAAGTACCAGCAGATTGGAAAAACAGTTCAATGGAGTGAGAATTAACAATAATGGATTTGGAGTGTTAGATCTGTAACAACTTATAGAGATGGGAAGATGCTGTCAAACTGGGATTTTATCCATTGCAGTGAATAGAAAGGGTTTGTTTCATTGGGCTAATGGGGTGAACAAAAGGGCTTGGCCAGTTGGGTAATGGGAATGAATGGGAAGAGTTTCAGTCTATTGGGTTAATGTGAATGAATAAGGTATAGTTTGGGGCATTGGGTTGTTGGGGGTGAATGGGGTGTGTTTGGGGCATAGGGTTACTGGGAGTGTTAGATAAATGCTGGAGACAGCAGCTCAGGCAGCATCTGTGGAAAGAGAAACAGTTAACGTTACAGGTCAAAATTCTTTGTTCAGAATAGGAAGCAGTTTGGTGCACAGGGTCACAAGGAGTGAACAGGGGGGAGTGGTTGGTGCATTGGGTAACTGGCAGTGAATTGGGGGAGTTGGTGCACTGGCAGTGAATTGGGAGGGAGGGGTTGGTGCACTGGGTTACTGGAAGTGAACAGAGGGGAGCTGGTACACTGGGTTAGTGGTAGTGAACAGCAAGTTGGTGCACTGGGTAACTGCCAGTGAATGGGGGGTGAGGGTTAAATTGTTCCAGTTATATCCATGCTGGTTTCAGCTGTATAAAAGTAGGGAATTTGAACAAACTTTTGGTCACCTGTTCGTATTTGGATGGTGAAATATTTTGGCTTATAATTGCTCCTCTGAGGCAGCCTGGCATAGTCTTTGTAAGTGCAGTTGTTGGGGGTACAGATTGGCAGTACAGCACTGCAGTTTCCTGTTCAAATGTCCCAGCTGAATATCCATGATGGGCCCTGACTGGGAAGGTGCCTCACTTCACACGCTGCAGTAAACCCAGGCACTCTGTCTACTAATGCAGAAATTAAGGTTCATTGAGTCTTTTCCCTGAACATCAGATGGTTAGTGAATCAACATGTATACCTCCAGCAGCAGATCATTCACTCAGCTCCTTTCTGTGCTAACATCCAGAGGAAGTGATTCTACTGTCAGGAGTGAGTCACACACCACAGGGTACCTGGTCTCTGTCATGGACTCACAGTCACCGTGTTTATGTGGTTGAGGTTCTGTGGTGCTGGTGCCCAGCACAGACTGTATCTCCATTCCATCCCTGGACCTGGGGTGGCATTCTCCACACCTTCAGGTGGTGAGCAGCCCAAAGCATCAATGCCCAAAGACAAATGGCTGCCCCAGTGTCTCATGTGGGTCAAAGTCAAAAAGACCAACAAAGCCTGGGTCCAAACCTCAGTCCATCAGCTGTGCTCAGCCAATGAGATAGCAGCAGTCAGGAACAGAGGTAAATCAGCTTCCTGTTCGTGATCACAGCCCAATATGCATTAATGACTTAGACGTCAACGTTGAGGAATGATTAATAAGTGAGGACGGTGGTCAGAGAGGGTTGGGTTGGACCAATGGTCATTGGAATTTAATCCTGATAAGTGTGAGGTGATGCATTTTGGGAGGTCAAATAAGGATAGACGATACAAAGTAAATGGTTGGGCCCCAGAGAGTGTCGATGAACAGAGGGACCTTGGTGTACAAGTGGCAGCAGAGGTAGGTGAAGAAGGCTCATGGAATTAGCCAGGGAACAGAATATCAGAGCATGGAGGTCTTGGTCCAACTTTATAAAGCGTGGGTTAGACCGCAATGTTGTGTACAGTTGTGGTTGCCACATGATTGCACTGGAGAAAGTGCAGAGTAGATTCACCAGAATATTTCCTGGAAGGGTTTCAGTTAAAAGGAGAGACTGGATAGGCTGTGTTTGTTTTCTTGCAGCAGAGGAGGTGGAGGGCAGACCTGATAGAGGTATAAGATTATGAGGGGCATGGATAGGGTCGATAGTCAGAAACATTTCCCTGTGGCAGTGACTAAGACCAGAGGGCATAGATTTAAGGTGAGGACTGAGAGGTTTAGAGGGGACCTGAGGAAAAAAAAAATCACGTACAGAGTGGTTGCAACTCAGTGCCTGGGAATGTGGTGGAGGCAGGGACTCTCGCAACGTTGAAGAAGCATCTGGACGAGCACTTGAATTGCCAAGGCAGAGTAGGGCATGAACCAAGTGCTGGTAAATGGGATTAAACGGGACTTGGTGGCCAGCATGGACAGAGTGAGCTGAAGGACCTGTTTCTGTGCTGTATAGCTCTGGCCATTCATTCCCCCTACAACATGTCAGTGAGTGAGCATCTGTGTGACAACGTATGTGTGATCTCAACAATGAGTGAAGTACGACAGTGGAATAATTTTTGTTCTCTCTCTTCCAAGTGCGCACCAGTGGTAGAGGGAGGGAGTGTTTAGGGTGCTGGATCAGGTACCAATCAGGTGAATTGCTTTGTCCTGGATAGTGCTGAGCCTCCTGAGGGTTGTTGGACCTGCACTCATCCAGGCAGGTGGAGAGTGTCCATCTTGCACCTGACTTGTGCCCTGTGCGTGGTGGAAAGGATTTGGGGTGTTTGGAGGTGAGTCACCCACCACAGGATCCCTGGCTCCCACCTAAGTGAAGCTGCACTGTTTATGTGGTTGGACCAAAACACTGAAAACTGGGACTTTAATAGAGGAATAAGGAGATTCCATCTCCACTGGCTGAAGGGTTGATGACCGAAGGGATAGACTGAAGGGGATTGGGGACCTTTGGGTGAGGTTCAGACTGTCGTACCAGCAGGAGGAGGCCATTCAGCCCCTCAAGCCTGCTCTGCCATTTGAAAAAACCATGGCTGATCTTCCAGCTCAAAACTGTTCCCCTACACTTAATACCCAGAAACCTCTCCATCGCTGCACTGGATGAACCCACTGACTGAGAATCCACAACCATGGGACAGAGAATTCCACAGATTCACCAACCACCAAGTGAAGGGTGTCACTTCACTCAGGAAGTGTTACTGTCAGCAGGGAGAAGGGGAGAACCATCATTAATAATTGATCATTAAGTTTCTCACTTACATTTACTGAAGGTGCCTGAGCAAATGATGTTTCAGGCAGAAGAGTCGGTGGTAGAGAAGCTACAAAGAAATAATCCACATTGGCCCCTTACCAATCTCGCAGTTCTCTCCGGTGAACCCATCCACACAGTCGCAGGTGTACATGGTGCTGTTGGACAAGCAGGTTCCCTCGTGGAGGCAGGGGTTTGTCTGGCAAGGGTCTGGTTCCTCTGTACAGAAACAAAGCACAGGAAAACTAGACAGAGCAACGTCATGGAAAGCTTCAGACTGGTGAGAAGGACAGGCTTCAGAACACAGTCTCTCCTGCTCACATTCTCCGACTTGACCAACACCAGGCAGCTGAAGCTTACAAGTGATTTCAAAAGCAGTTCATTGATTGGCAAAAGAACAGAGCGAGGTGGGGGGAAACCTCATGCAGTGAGGGATGGGGGTCAGGGAGGAGTGGGGGCAGATTCCATTCCAGGGACCCAGGGAGCTGGGTAAGTGGCTGTGAGAGTGCGGGGAGTGGAACTGGCTGGATTGTTCCTACATAGAACAAAGAGCAACTCAATGGTCGGAAGTCCTTCTGTGTTGTAACCATTGTGGGATTCTGTGATAGTAGATGGGGTAACCAAGCCTTGGAGGAGAGATCTGGGTGGGGGTGGTGAGGTCCAGGGAGAGAATTCCAAGGCTGGGGGCCCAGGCAGCTGACATCTCCCTTTGAAGAGGTTTGGTCTCAGCCTCCACAGCTGGTTCCAGCAGTTCACATCTGCAGTACACAGCATCATCCACAACACAAACATGGCACACACTCCCACAGTGAACAGCAGCAATGTCTGGGAGGGAAGGCTGGATGGACACCACGGTGAGAGAGGCTACAGAGGATGGGTTGATGGGGTGGGAGGCTTGTATAGGTATTGGTGTTGGTTTATTATTGTCACTTGTACCGAGGTACAGTGAAAAACTTGTCTCGCATACCGATCTTACAGGTCAATTCATTACACAGTGCAGATACATTGAGTTAGTACAGAGTGCATTGATGTAGCGCAGGTAAAAACAATAACAGTACACAGTAAAGTGTCACAGCTACAGAGAAAGTGCAGTGCAATAAGGTGAAAGGTCACAACAAGGTAGATCGTGAGGTCAGAGTCCATCTCATTGTATAAGGGAACCGTTCAATAGTCTTATCACAGTGGGGTAGAAGCTGTCCTTAAGTCTGGCGGTACGTGCCTTCAGGCTCCTGTATCTTCTACCTGATGGAAGAGGAGAGAAGAAAGAATGTCCCAGGTGGGTGGGGTCTTTGATTATGCTGGCTGCTTCACCAAGACAATGAGAGCTAAAGACAGAGTCCAAGGAGGGGAGGCTGGTGTCTGTGATGCACTGGGCTGTGTCCACAACTCTCTGCAGCTTCTTGCAGTCCTGGGCAGAGCAGTTGCCATACCAAGCCGTGATACATCCAGATAGGATGCTTTCTATGGTGCACCGATAAAAGTCGGTGAGAGTCAAAGGGGACAAACCAAATTTCTTTAGCCTCCTGAGGAAGTAGAGGCTCTGGTGGGCTTTCTTGGCCATGGCATCTGCGTGATTTGACCAGTCTGTATGGGCCGAATGGTCTGTTTCTGTGCTGTACCTTCCACATGGTTGTCACTGTAAGCTCAGTCAGATAAAGGATGTAACCCCATGTGAGAACATCCCCCCAACACACTGGCACGGTGCTGTGCACTTAACCTCTGGGAGACCAAGCCCCAGGCACCCCTCTAACACACCCACCCAACAGCTGGCTCAGTGACCAAGTGCAGCCGAGAGGGCAACGGGGGCTGGGCCTCATAGCAGACAAAACCCCCACCCCAGAGGTCCTCATGGGTTAGTTACCAGACCCCAGGAGAGGGTGGGAGGAATCCCGCGATGCCCTGGAGACACCAGGCCTGTACCAGATGATGACCATGGGGACAACTGTTCCAGCCCCTTGGGATCAACCTGGTGTTTGGATTCCGGGACTCATCCCGAACGTCAGTGTAATGGCAAAATCCTGCAGATGCCAGAAACCTGAAATAAAACCAACACTGGAGCCATTCAACAAGTTGAACTCAATGCAGAATGTCTGTGAGGGAAGGGAAGTCTCTTCTGGGAGTCTAGTCACGTCAGTGACTGATTGGTTGAGACTGGCAGTGTCTGTGGAGAAAGAAGCAGAGGTAACATTTCAGACCAATGACTTTTCATCAGGACTGGTCTGACTGGAAACATTAACTCTTCTGACTTCACAGTATATAATCCTGACAAGTGTGAAGTGATGCACGTTGGTAAGTTCAACCAGGGCTGAACTTGTACAGTAAATGTCAGGGTCCTGGGGAGTGTTGAACAGAGAGACCTAGGGGTACAAGTCCTGAAAGTGGCGACACAGGTAGACAGGGTGGTGAAGAAGGTGTTTGGCACGCTGGCCTTCACTGGTCAGGGCACTGAGTACAAGAGTCAGGATGTCACGTTACACCTGTACAAGACCTTGGTGAGTCCGCATTTGGAGCACTGTCTGCAGTTCTGGTCACCCAGCTATAGGAAGGATGTCATTAAGCTAGAAGGAGTACAGAAAAGATCCATAAGACCATAAGACATAGGAGCAGAATTAGGTCATTTGGCCCTTCGAGCCTGCTCTGCCATTTGAGCATGGCTGATTTATTTTTCCCTCTCAACCCCATTCTCCTACCTTCTCCCCATAACCTTTGATGCCCTTACTAATCAAGAACCTATCAACCTCCGCTTTAAATATACCCAATGACTTGGCCTCCACAGCCGTCTGTGGCAATGAATTCCACAGATTCACCACCCTCTGGATAAAGAAATTCCTCCTTATCTCTGTTCTAAAGGGACGTCCTTCTATTCTGAGGCTGTGCCCTCTGGTCCTAGACTCTCCCACTACTGGAAGCATCCTCTCCACATCCACTTGATCTGGACCTTTCAATATTTGGTAGGTTTCAATGAGTTATAAGAAGAGACTGGATAGACCGGGGATCTTTTCCCTCGAGCAATGGAGGCTGAGGGGTGACCTGGTAGTTTAAGATAAGAGTGGAAAGATTTAAAGGGGACCTGAGGGGCAACTTTTTCACATACAGGGTGGTGGGTATACGGAACGAGCTGCCAGAAGCAGTGTTGGAGGTGGGTCCAATTACAATGTTTAAATGACATTCAGACAGGTACATGGTTAAGAAAGGTTCAGAGGGATATGGGCCAAATGCAGGCAAATGGGACTGGCTCAGTTAGGCACGGATGAGTTGGGCTGAAGGACTTGTTTGCGTTCTGTCTCAGTCTGACACAGAGAGTGGGTGGAGTTTGGAATGCTCTGCCTGAGGAGATGTTGGAAGCAGGTAATCACACAACACCTCAATATCCAGACAAGTACTTGAATCACCAAGGCAAACAAGTCTAAGAACCAAATGCAGGTAAGTGAATTTTGCTCAGATAAGTACAATAGTCAGCAGGGACACAGTGGGCCGAAGGGGCTGTTTCCGAGCTGTGTGATCCTATGACCCTGTGACTGTAGAAGCTGCCCAACCTGTGGAATGGATCCAGTGCTTTCTGCTTTATTTCATATTTGACTTTGAAACATCACACTTGCTTGCTGGATCTTGTGACAAATCCTGGTTCAGGAAGTTCTGGGTAAGGCTGGGTTCTAAAGCTCAGTGACGGAGTGAGGACAATACCTCCAAGGGCAGTAAAGGGAAAGTTAGCGCAGAGGATGAAGGGTGCAGACGTTGCAGTGGGAAGGCACGAGTCCTTGGCTCAAGAGCCTGCAGAGCAGCTCTGACCATGAATAAATTCATGAAATAAACACACAGAATTGGTCACGAATGATGTAAAATTTATGCAGTTCAAACATTAATTAATCCTATTGGAAATGAAATGATTAAATGTAATGCATTTAGTATTGATTAACACAGAAGGGAATCAACTGATGATGAAGAAAATTTCTCTAACGAAACGATTAACCATATTATCAAATTATGACAACTGTAATTAATACCCCAGTATCTCAAATACAGTCAAAAGTTAAACAGAGAGAAGATGCTTCCCACTCAGTGAATTCACCTTAGTGAACATGTTTCCCTTCAAGAGCGTGCTGAACCGCAGTTTTATGTGAATCACTCATCGCCTCACCCTTCCCTGTCTCTCTGACACTTTCCAGTCCTACACTCCTCCAACATCTGTGCTCTACATTCAGCTACCTGGTCCCAAGCTCTGGAATACCCTAGTAAAGCTCTCTGCCTTTCCCCTTCTGCCCTCCTTAAAACCTACCTCTAACCAAGTTTTTGTTAATATTCCTTTCTGAGGATCGGTCTCAAACTTTGCTTAACACCACTGGGGCAGTGAGGACAGATGGAACTAGCTCACTGGGCAACACAGCCACTTAGGACTAGCACTACGGTCAGCATGGACAAGTTGGGCCGAAGGGCCTGTTTCCGTGCTGTTTGACACTATGACTCTATGGCACTGCTGTGATGCACTTTGGGACATTTTACTTTGATAAATGTGATACAGAAATACAAGTTGCTTTTGATGGAGTCATCTCAAGGAAGTTTAGTATTCCCAATCTCCAGCGTACAATGTGGGAGACCCTTCTGATGGGGAAAGATGATGATTAGTTGAGGAGAAACCACACACATTGGAGACCATGATGATGTTGTCTGCTTCTGTTGGCTCAGTGTAATAGTCATAGAGTCATAGAGCATTACAGCATGGAAACAGGCCATTCTGCCCAGCTCGTCCATGCTGACCATAGTGCTAGTCCTAAGCGAGTCCCATTTGATCCATATCCCTCTGGACCCCTCCTATCCATGTACTTATCCAAATATCTTTTAAAATGGTAATGGAACTGGCTGATTAGGACCATGAGCAAACTCAGCGTTCAGTCTCACCCTTTCCACAAACAGCACACTCCAACAGCACTCCTCAGACCCGTGACCTCTGCACTACAAACAACAAGGGCAGCAGATGCAGGACAACACCACCACTACAAGTTCCCCTTCATGTCACACACCATCCTGATCGGAACTATGTTACCATTCCTTCATCATCACTGGGTCTCAATCTTGGAACCCCCTCCCCAACAGCTCTGAGGGAGCACCTTCACCAGAAGGACCCCTGCGGGTTCAGAAGGCAGCTCACCCCCACCTTCTCAAGGGAAATTAGGGGCGGGCAATAAATGCTGGTCTGTTGGCTATGTCCACATCCTGGAAAGTAAAAGCACACAGCAAGCTCCCACAGACCAGCAATGACAGGCAATCTGTGATGTTGTTCTTGGGAGAATACAGGGGAGAGCTCTCTGCTCTTCAACACTGACTGTCAGATTGTTAAATCCCACTGAGGGAACAGACTGGCCTCACGGTACCTCAGTGATCCAGCACTGCACGGCCTCACGGTACCTCAGTGACCCAGCACTGCACGGCCTCACGGTACCTCAGTGACCCTGCACTGCACGGCCTCACGGTACCTCAGTGACCCAGCACTGCACGGCATCACTGTACCTCAGTGACCCAGCACTGCACGGCATCACTGTACCTCAGTGACCCAGCACTGCACGGCATCACTGTACCTCAGTGACCCAGCACTGCACGGCATCACTGTACCTCAGTGACCCAGCACTGCACGGGATCACTGTACCTCAGTGACCCAGCACTGCACGGCCTCACGGTACCCCAGTGACCCTGCACTGCACGGCCTCACGGTACCTCAGTGACCCTCCACTGCACGGCCTCACGGTACCTCAGTGACCCTGCACTGCACGGCCTCACGGTACCTCAGTGACCCTGCACTGCACGGCCTCACGGTACCTCAGTGACCCTGCACTGCACGGCCTCACGGTACCTCAGTGACCCTGCACTGCACGGCCTCACGGTACCTCAGTGACCCTGCACTGCACGGCCTCACGGTACCTCAGTGACCCTGCACTGCACGGCCTCACGGTACCTCAGTGACCCAGCACTGCACGGAACTTCTGAGGTGGAGCTTGAGCCTCTGATGTCCTTGCACATAGTTTGGTCTCCCCATCCTCCTCTCCCTCCATGCTCCCCTGGCCTGAGGAGGAATGATGAGCGGACTGGCAGGAATTACTGGGGGTTGGCCAGGATCAGGGCCTGTGGATGGGGTGGGTGATGGGGTAGGGATGAGGTGGGATGGGGTGGGGGTGGGGGTGGGGATAGGGGTGGGATGGGGGTGGAGTGGAGATGGGGTGGGGTAGGGGCAGAGTGGAGATGGGGTGGTAGGGATGATGTGGGGATGGAGTGGAGATGGTATGGGGGTGGGGGTGGGGTGGGGTAGGGTTGGGGATGGGAGGTGGCGATGGGGCTGGGGTGGGGTGGGGCTGAGGATAGGATGGGTGGGTTGGGGGTGAGGGGGCTGAGGATGAGATGGGTGGGGATAGGGATGGGGGTTGGAGGATGGGGGGTGGGGTGGGTGCAGTCTTTAAGGATCAGGACCTGCTGTGGATGGAAAGGCAAAGGGTCGGAGCCTGGGGGGGACGGTGGACCTTGGTGGGGGAGGGTTGGTGGGGGTGGTGGTTGGGTCGGGACCGGGTGGTGCTCAGACACACGGCTGGAGGGGAGACTTGGGGGAGGGGGGAGTGGGTGTAGGTCGGAAGGAGATTGGAGCAGGATTGAAGAATTGGGGCTGGAGTCAGTGGACAGGGGAGACTCAGGGGGACGGGGTGGGAGTGCGTGGTGCAGAGACCTGAGGCTCAGGGGTCTGCAGAAGGGTTGGTGGGCAGAACAGAGGGGAACCAAGGGACAAAGGGAAGGGTAATGGTTCAGGAGAGTGGATGGGTGGTGGTGCTGAGGGGTTGGGAGGCAGGGAGGGACGGGGTGGGTTGTGGGTGAGGATTGGGAGGTGGTGCAGGGGCTAGGAGAGGGCTGTGGGTGAGGAAGTGGGTGAGGGGAAGGAGTGAGGGGAGGGAGGGTAGGGGTTGGGTTAGGAGGATGGATGAGGGGAGTGGATGGGTAAGAGGAGGGGAGGGAGGGAATGCCGGGTCAGTGGGGGGGTGTGGGTGGGCGGGAGAAGGGTGGGGGAGAGGGGTGGTGAAGAGGGATTGGGGGTGGGTGGGGTGGGGTAGGGAGGGGTGGAGGGACAGAGGAAGGGGTGTGGGTGGGGGGAGGTAGGGTGAGGTGGGGCACAGGATGCAGGCTGAAGTCAGGGTGTTGTGGGAGGAAGCTGTTTACCCTCCCAGCCCAGACAGCACTCTGCCACTATAACATGGTCTTACCAATTACAACACAGCAGGTGACCATTCCACCCATCATGTCCCTGCCAGCTCCCTGTACAGCTATCCCATCGGTCTCAACACCACACCACACTCTGGGAGTCCCAGGGTGATGGCCTAGGTACACCAATGCTCCACCCTGAGTGATGTTCAAGGAGTGGTATCACCTCACCTGCCTCAGGTCAGACTCTCACCTACATGTCCAAAATCCAGTGACTCAGGATCAGCTGGGAAGTGTTGTTCCCACTTCTCACTCATGTCATTGAAAATGATCCAATGTGGCTGCCCTCTGCCCTCTGTCACACTAAGACTCCCATTTGTATGAAATCACTTCATTGGGCGGTAAGGACCCAGCCCTTAGGCACTTTGGCTACAAGGATGGCAGCGTTCGAGGAGGTGGCTCAGCTCCACCCTCTCAAGGACTTTTGGGGTTGAGCTTTCAACAATGACCCCAGTAACAGCACACCTGTAAATGAAGAATTACATTATTGAGGAAACCCCTGACTTTGGTGAGTAGGTTTCACTACAGAATCCCGTGAGCCTCTGTTGAACCCAACAATAGTTTCCATCCTCTACCTCTCACCTGCCACCTTTGAGTGAAAGCCCTGTCTCTGGTGATCTGGATGAGGTGAACCACCTTGTCATGGTGGGCTTTATCTACTTCCTAAAGACATTAATCTGCCTTGTCCTTCCCACCATGAACAGTAGGAAGCTACAGAATCACTCCTCGGGATCACCCTCAACAATCTCCTCCAAGCCCTGGTGGTGGGAGCATCAGAGAACAGACTGTGCAGTGATTTACCAAGGGGCTGCAGTCCCTCCAGTCCTACTCGATAGTGACCAGGTATTACATTCATTGTTTGCTGATTCCACAGCAGGCAGCGGCTCGGGAGGTATTGAACATCACAAATCTGCAGATGCCAAGAATCTGAAATAAAACAGAAATGTTGGAAGACTCAACAGGTCAGGTAATGTCTGTGGAGAGAGAAATTGTTAATGTTTCAGGTCGATGATCCTTCATCATTATTGAGCCACCTTTGTAATTCTGATGAAGATTCATTGACCTGAGATGTTAACTCTGCTTCCTCCACCACAGATTCTTCACAACCTGCTGAATCCTTCACCATTTTCCATTTCTCGGCCACTGGAATTAGACACATCTGAGAGGACAGTGACCCAGCGATATAAGTTATTTGAGCAGGTTAACCACAGCTTTATACTGTCAATGGAGAGACAGATCATTGACCTGGATGCTGGGGATAACTCCCCTGCCCTTCTTTGAATAGTTTCGTGGAATCTTTCAGATGGGAGACCAGACAGAACCTTGGTTGAACATCTCATCTAAAGGAAAACACCTCCAACAGTGTTGCACTCTCGCAGCACTGAACTGGGGCTGTAGCATCAGCCCAGACTGTTTGCCCAAGTTCAGGGTGGATCTGAATCCACAACTTGTAAGCTTGAAAAAGTGCAGAGAAAATTACACGGATGTTGCCGGGACTTGAGGACCTGAGTTACAGGGAAAGGTTGAATAGGTTTTCTCTTACAGAATCGGCCCGGAGAGACGTTGGAGCAGCGGCTCCCTCACAGGTACGGGCTAACTATTTAAAAAGCTTGTGTGTTTCGTGTGTTTTTGCGGGCTTTTTTGTTCTTGCAGAATTTAGAAGGGCCAATAAAAAGGAGGTCGTGTCAAGCAGTGCAGCCATTGTTGGAGTGGACAGAGTCAGAGGGAGTGGCTTTGGCACAACAGGCTTCAGCATCAAGAGGCGGAGGCCATCTGCAACAACACTGGTGAGTAGCTGGTAAGTAAAGGTAAGGTTTACTGTTACTGTTATAACTTTTAAGTAGACTACAGCTAGGTAAGGAAAAAAATAGTTCAGGTGGAGGGCAAGGTGATGTACTGCAGCTGCATGATGTGGGAGCTTGTGGACCCTGCTGTGGTGCACAGTGACCACATCTGCAGTAAGTGCTTGAGGCTGGAGGAACTTCAGCTCAGAATTGATGAGCTGGAGTCACAGCTTCAAACACTGCGAAGCATCAAGGAGAGAGAGAGTTATGTAGATGCTGTGCATTGGGAGGCAGTCACCCCCCCCCCCCCTTTAGAGCAGGTACTTCTAGGGTCCAGGAGGCAGATAGATGGGTGACTGTCAGGGGAAAGAAAGAGAAAGGGAACAGGCAGACAGTGCAGAGGACCCCTGAGGTTGTTCCCCTCAAAAACAGGTATTCCGCTTTGGCTGCTGTTGAGGGGGATGACCTACAGGGATCAAGTAGCAGTAGCCAGGTCTCTGGCACTGGGACTAGTCCTACTGCTCAGAAGGGAAGGGAGAAGAGCAGGGCAATAGTGATCGGGGACTCGATAGTCAGGGGAACAGACAGGAGGTTCTGTGGACATGAGCAAGAATCCCGGATGGTATGTTGCCTTCCAGGTGCCAGGGTCCAGGATGTCTCTGATCAGGTCCACAACATTCTTGTGTGGGAGGGAAAGCAGCCAGAAGTCGTGGTAAATGTTGGTACCAACAACATAGGTAGAAAGAGGGATGAGATCCTGCAGACCAAGTTTAGGGAGCTAGGCAGAAGGCTGAAGAACAGGACCTCAAGGGTGGCAATCTCAGGATTGCTGCCAGTGTCACATGGTAGTGAAGGCAGGAAAAGGAGGAGATGGCAGATGAATGTGTGGCTGAGGAGTTGGTGCAGGGGACAAGGTTTTAGATTTTTGGATCATTGGGATCTTTTCTGGGGAAGGTGGGACCTGCACAGAGTGGATGGGTTACACCTGAACTCGAGGGGGACCAATATCCTTGCAGGCAGGTTTGCGAGTGTGGTTCGGGAGGGCTTAAACAGTTTGCAAGGGATGGCAGCCGGAGGGATAGGTCAGTGGAAAAAGTGCATGGAGTAAAGTCAGATCTAACATATAGAGAGGCTTTGAGGAAGCAGAAGCAGAGTGTAGGGTATAAAAGTAGAAAGGTGGATGGGCTAAAGTGCATTTACTTAAATGCAAGAAGCATCAGGAATAAGGGTGATGAACTGAGAGCTTGGATAAATACATGGAACTATGATATTCTGGCTCTTGCAGAGACTTGGCTGTCACCAGGGCAGGAACGGATACTGAATATGCCTGGATTTCAGTGTTTTAGAAGGGATGGGGGGAGGGGGAGAAGAGGAGGAGGGGTGGCAATACTGGTCAGGGACACTATTACAGCTGCAGAAAGGGTGGATAATGTAGAAGGATCTCCTCTAGAGTCAGCATGGGTGGAAGTTAGGAACAAGAAAGGAGCAGTTACTCTACTGGGAGTATTATATAGGCCCCCTGGTAGCAGCAAGGATACTGAGGAGCAGATCGGGAGGCAGATTTTGGATAGGTGCAAAAATATCAGGGTTGTTATCATGGGAGACTTTAACTTCCCAAATATTGATTGGCAGCTGCTTAGTACCAAAGGTTTAGACGGGGCAGAGTTTAAGTGTGTCCAGGACAGATTCCTGTCACAGTATGTTGACAGGCCGACTAGAGGGAATGCCATATTACATCTAGTATTAGGTAATGAACCAGGTCAGGTGACAGATCTCTCAGTGGGTGAGCATTTGGGGGACAGTGACCACCGCTCTCTGACCTTTAGCATTGTCATGGACAAAGATAGAAGCAAAGAGGACAGGAAGATATTTAATTGGGGAAGGGCAAATTATGAGGCTATAAGGCTAGAACTTGCGAGTGTGAACTGGGATGACATTTTTGAAGGGAAATGTACTATAGAGATGTGGTCATTGTTCAGGGATCTCTTACAGGATGTTAGGGATAAATTTGTCCCGGTGAGGCAGAGAAGGAATGGCAGGGTGAAGGAACCGTGGGTGACAAGAGAGGTTGAACATCTAGTTAGGAGGAAGATAGGAGCATACATAAGGTGTAGGCAGCAAGGATCAGATACGGCTCTTGAGATAGGGTAGCAAGGAAGGAACTTAAGAAGGGGCTGAGGAGAGCAAGAAGGGGACATGAAAAGGCCTTGGCGAGTAGGGTTAAGGAAAACCCCAAGGCATTTTTCACTTATGTGAAGAGCAGAAGGATGGTGGGAGTAAAGGTCGGACCGATTAGGGATAAAGGTGGGAAGATGTGCCTGAAAGCTGTGGAAGTGGGTGAGGTCCTCAATGAATACTTCTCTTCAGTATTCACCAAGGAGGGGGGCCTTGATAACGTTGAGGACAGTGTTGGTAGGGATAATGTTCTAGAGCATGTTGATATCAAGAGAGAGGATGTGTTGGAGCTGTTAGAAAATATTAGGACAGGTAAGTCCCCGAGGCCTGAAGGAATATTCCCCTGGCTGCTCCGCGAGGCGAGGGAGGAGATTGCTGAGCCTTTGGCTAGGATCTTTGAGTTCTCGTTGTCCATGGGAATGGTACCGGAGGATTGGAGGGCGGCGAATGTTGTCCCCTTATTCAAAAAAGGTAGTAGGGATAGTCCAGGGAATTACAGACCGGTGAGCCTTACATCTGTGGTTGGCAAGCTGTTGGAAAGGATTCTAAGAGATTGGATCTACGGGCATTTTGAGAATTATGGTCTCATCAGGGACAGCCAGCATGCCTTTGTGAAGGACAGATCATGTCTCATAAGCCTGATAGTGTTCTTTGAGGAGGTGAACAGACAGATTGATGAGGGTGGTGTAGTAGATGTGGTCTACATGGATTTTAGTAAGGCATCTGACAAGGTTCCACATGGTAGGCCTTTTCAGAAGGTCAGAGGCCAAGGGATCCAGGGAGGCTTGGCCGTGTGGATTCAGAATTAGCATACCTGTTGAAAGCAGAGGGTTGTGGTGGAGAGAGTGCATTCAGATTGGAGGGCTGTGACTAGTGGTGTCCCACAAGGATCAGTTCTGGGACCTCTGCTTTTTGTGATTTTTATTCATGACTTGGATGAGGGGGTGGAAGGGTGGGTTGGCAAGTTTGCAGATGACACAAAGGTTGGTGGTGTTGTGGATAGTGTAGAGGATTGTCGAAGATTGCAGAGGGACATTGATAGGATGCAGAGCTGGGCTGAGAAGTGGCGGATGGAGTTCAATCTGGAGAAGCGTGAGGTGGTACACTTTGGAAGGACAAACTCCAAGGCAGAGTACAAGGTAAATGGCAGGATTCTGGGTAGTGTGGAGGAGCAGAGGGATCCAGGGGTCCATATCCACAGATCCCTGAAAGTTGCCTCACAGGTGGATAGGCTAGGTAAGAAAGCTTATGGGATGTTAGCTTTCATAAGTTGTGGGATTGAGTTTAAGAACCGCGAGGTAATGATGCAGCTATATAAAACTCTGGTTAGACCACACTTAGAGTACTGTGTCCAGTTCTGGTCACCTCATTATAGGAAGGATGTGGAGGCGTTGGAAGGGGTGCAGAGGAGATTTACCAGGATGCTGCCTGGTTTAGAGAGTATGCATTATGAGGAGAGGCTAAGGGAGCTGGGGCTTTACTCTTTGGAGAGGAGGAGGATGAGAGGAGACATGATAGAGGTGTACAAAATATTAAGAGGAATAGATAGAGTGGACAGCCAGTGCCTCTTTCCCAGGGGCACCAATGCTCAATACAAGAAGGCATGGCTTTAAAGTAATGGGTGGGAAGTTCAAGGGAGATATCAGAGGAAGGTTTTTTACCCAGAGAGTGGCTGGGGCATGGAATGCGCTTCCTGGGGCGGTGGTGGAGGCAGGTACATTGGTCAAATTCAAGAGATTACTAGATAAGCATATGGAGGAATTTAAAATAGAGGGATATGTGGGAGGAAGGGGTTAGATAGTCTTAGGCGAGGTTTAAAGGTCGGCACAACATTGTGGGCCAAAGGGCCTGTATTGTGCTGTACTGTCCTATGTTCTATGTAGATTAGGACTTTATTCCCTGGAGCGCAGGAGAATGAGTGGAGATCTTACAGAGGTACACAAAATTATGAAGGGTTTAGACAGGGTGAATGCGTGCAGGCTTTTTCCTCTCAGGTTGGGTGAGTGGAACTAGAGGTCATAGGTTTAGGGTGAAAGGTGAAATATTTAAGGGGAATCTGAGGGGGAACTACTTCACTCAGAGGGTGGTGCGAGTGTGGAACGAGCTGCCAGTGGAAGTGGTGGATGTGGGTTCAATTGTAACATTTCAGAGAAGTTTGGATAGGTACATGGATGAGAGAGGTATGGAGGGTGTGGTCTGGGTGCAGGTAGATGGGACTAGGCAGAAAGCCAGGCTAGCATGGACTAGATGGACTTAAGGGCCTGTTTCTGTGTAGTAGTACTCTGTGACAACTATCTGACTCAGACAAGAGTGCGATCCACTGGTCACGATCACTGAAGTCGTTGTCCAAATGCAAGGTTACACTCAGCAACTCCTCACTGGCATCAGCTAACAATTTATCCTCAGCAGCCTCGCTGGATCAGGAATCGAAGGAACACGGACAGCCCGAGGACCTTCCTTCTGTTTCATCTCACAGCTGAATCCTTGCTGAAGGAGAAAAGTGACAGAGAGCGGAAAAATGGAGGACATTAAACGATTGGGAGTATGTTTGCAGTTGGCAATGTGTGCAGTGAGTGGTGACTGAGAACAAAAAGACAAACCTTCCTCAGTCAGCAGAATGACACAGCACAGGAGCCCCGACCTGCCCATTCACCTGCACTGGTTCTTCAACTGCTAGCATCACTTGGGAGGGGTGTGAAGTGGCCTGTAACTCACTGCTTTAGCCAGGGCACGGCCCTTGGCACTGAGAGTTCTGATTTCAGCAGGGTGGGGGGTGAAGGGTTTATGGGTTAAACAAAGCTTGGAACTTGAAGGGAGTCCTGGAGCAGGCTGTGGATGGGGCAGTGATGGGTCATTCACATTTAGTGTCAGGAAGGCAGGCGTGGACACCTCTGGTTGGACCATAGCCACCAAGGACTTCAATCATCATTTGTCAGGAACTGAAGATCCAATTACAGCAGAAGGAACAAAGGATTTTTTTTTAATTTATAAAATGATTTGTTGGCATTTTACTTCAACAAAGAGATCTCTGCAGTGAGATGATTTATAATTACTGAAGCTTGTGGAGCCATCTCAAGCACAACCATCTGCATTTCATTTTCAAACAATTAGTCACAACTTATTAGTTGGAAATGGTTGTGTTACGAAGCCATCTGTTACCCCGGTGACAGGCTGTTCTCAGCTGGCGAGCTGAGAGCTTCTCACAACACCTTGAAACATTGGCTGTGAGGGCTGACACAGGATCTCACTGCCAGACCACTGAGTGTGGCAGCACAGCTTGGTGGGTCCACACAACAGGAGAGGCAACAATTGGCCAGCTGAAAGGAACCAGACCAACAGAAAGCAACAAAGTGTATACAGTCCATCGTCCTCAGCTGTGCATATGTAACCTCTCACACATTGTGGTGAGCACACAGAGGTATCGTTTGGGAAAAAGGAGTTACATACAGACAACCTCCTACTCTCCACCCCTACCCCATAACCTCCTGAACATCCATAGAGTCATAGAGCAATACAGCACAGATACAGACCCTTCGGCCCAACCAGTCCATGCCGACCACAGTGCCCACCCAGCTAGTCCCAATTTCCTGCGTTCGGCCCATATCCCTCCAAACCCCGCCCCTACATGTACCTATTCAAGTGCTTCTTAAATGACACTGTTGTACCTGCCTTACCCACTTCCTCTGGCAGTTCGTTCCATATACTCACCACCCTCTGCATGAAAAATTTGCCCCTTGATCCCTTTTAAATCTTTACCTTCTCACCCTAAACCTATGCCCCCTAGTTTTGGACTCCCCTACCCTGGGGAAAAGACTGTTACCCTCCACCTATCTAATGCCTCTGATAATTTTAAACAGTTCTATAAGGTTGTCCCTCACTCTCCTACGCTCCAAGGAATAAAGACCTAGCCTGGCCAACCTCTCCCGATAACTCAGGCCCTCGAGTCCTGGCAACATCCTCGTAAATCTTCTCTACACTCTTTCCAGTTTAACCGCGTCTTTCCTATAACAGGGCGATCAAAACTGTACCCAGCACTCCAAGTGTGGCCTTACCAACGACTTGTACAACTGCAACATAATGTCCAAACTGCAAACCTCAATGCCCTGACTGATGAAGGCCAGCGTGCTAACCGCCTTTTTCATCACCCTGTCTACCTGTGATGCCGCTTTCAATGAACTATGCACTTGTACTTCTAGGTCCCTCTGTTCCATTACACTCCCCGGTACCCTACCATTCATAGTACAAGTCCTACGCTGGTTTGACTTTCCAAAATGCATCACCTCACACTTATACCTGTATTGAAATCCATTTGCCACTCCTCAGCCCACTTTCCCAACAGATCCAGATCCCCCTGTGATCTACCAACCCAACCTTCTCTCACTCTGTCACTTTAAGCTATCTGTAGCAGGGTGGGTAGCTTTCTGATTCAGGGGGTCTTCCATTGTCCCACTCAGACACAAGCAAAAAATCCAGCCCGAGACTTCAGTCCACAACCAAGGGAGTGGATATGGGCATCTTGGTTGGCATGGACTAGTTGGGCCGAAGGGCCTGTTTCCATGCTATATGACTCTATAATTGAGGGAGTGCCGCACTGTCAGAAGTGTTGTTAGACAGTGAGATGACAATGGAGTACTCCCCGATGTCCTGCACAAATATTCACCCCTAATAAACATCACCGACAGAGTTGGTCAATATCACATGGCTAGGTGGGATCCTGCTGTGCACAACTTGGCTGCTGCATTTCCTGTATCACAGCAATGACAACAGCACATCTGGGAGACACTTCACATCTGGGACATAGGAAAAGTGCATGAAAGGTGCTAAAGAAATGAAAATCATGCTTTCTTTTTCTTAACATTTCTTCTTTTCCTCAACGTTTTTTTCCTTAACATTTCTTAACCTCTATCCCATGAACCTACCAGCCCTCAAAACTCCTAACTAGTTGCAATGTCCAATCCCCTTTCCTGTCCCGTCCCTTGTGGACCAGGAAGGAAGATCAGAACTGCCCTGGATCAGACACGACACCAGCTGAAGGGCTGTCTGACAGTAGCCCTTCAGGTCAGTGTGACCCATCGTTCCTCATCCAACTCCAGGTGACAACGCTGAATGAGGAGGAGGTTTGGTCCCTCAAAAAGTCCAGAGCAGCTCAAGGATTAGAGCAGTATCTTTGCCTCAATAAACCACATACCAGTACCCTTGTCACAGGTCCCCAGCCACTGAACAGATATTATGGTGACAACACACACATGAAGTTGAGGATCTTTCACTGGTAACATTGACTGAGGGTATTGGTTCCAGAGGGATAAACACAGGAGATCCCTAAGGCAATGCCAGGATGACTGACAGACAGCTGGTGTCAGTGTGACATTTGATTCCTGCTCTAAATGTTCTCCTCTGAAATCCTCGGTTGTGAAGAATGACCCTGAGTCTGTGGGAGGGGGAAAGGTCCTTCAGCCCCACTGGTCCATTCTGGTAAAGACTCTCCACATGGTCCTCCTCCACTGACTCTTCTCTCCCCCATCCCCATCTCTTCTCCTCACTTGCACCCTCCCGTGACCGTTACTTCAAACTGAGGAACACAGAAATGTCTTCTCTCAGAGGGAGGTGAACCTCTGGAATTCCCTGCCCCCGAGGGCGGGGGAGGCCAAATCATTGAATGTGTTTAAGGTGGAGGAAGATTTGAAAGATTGAGGAATTGAGGGTTATGGGGAGTCGAGGCTAGCATCAGCCATGATCATTTTGAATAGTAAGATAGGCTTGAGGGGCCGAATGGCCTACTCCTGCTACTGTCTTTTAGTGTTCTTAATTACACTTCTCTCCCTCCCCTCCTCCCCACTCTCTCCCTCCCCCACCCTCCCCACTCTCTCCTTCCCCCCCCCTCCCCACTCTCTCCTTTCCCATGTCTCTCCCTCCCCACCTCTCTCCCTCAAAAATTTGAGGGTATAGGTTTGTGAGAGGGGAAATATTTAAAGGGGACCTGAGGGGCAACTTTTTCACACAGAGGGTGGTCAGTATGTGGAACGAGCTGCCAGAGGAAGTGGTTGAGGCAGGTACAATAACAACAGTTAAAGAGACAGGTACATGGATAAGAAAGGTTTAAGAGGGATAGGGGCCAAACACAGACAAATGGGACTAGCTTAGATGGGCAACACACACAAACTGCTGGAGGAACTCAGCCGGTCAGGCAGCATCTGTGGAAGGAAATGAACAGTTGACGTTTCAGGCCGACACCCTTGATTCCTGATGATGAAGGATCTCGGCCTGAAACGTCGACTGTTCATTTCCTTCCATAGATGCTGCCTGACCTGAATGTGTGTGTTGCTCCAGATTTCCAGCATCTGCAGTCTTCCTTGAGTCTCTAGCTTACTTGAGCATCTTGGACAGCATGAAAGAGTTGGGCAGAAGGACCTGTTTCTGTGACTCTATGACTCTAAATATTGGCCAGAATCTTCTCCCCTGAAGTAGGGTCTGAGAGGGTAGAAGGGGTTTGGATTAACATTACAGCTGAAAAGGGAGAGGGCTGGGAGAGATGCACTCTAGCATCGTGCTGAAGAGTCTCCCTCTATCATGTTTCCAGCTTCTGAACTCAGAACCTGAATCAGAACCAAAGCACTACCCAGAAGGCCACCGACCCACCCTCAGTGAGGGCAAACACCGCACCATGTTCCAGACTTGTTCAGGTGGGGTCTGGGAGGGAACATGAGTCCCGAAGAGCTGGGTTAGTGGGATGTCGCTCTCATACACTGGTCTCATGATCTGAGACAGACCCTGGTACCCAGTTTGCAGCTGGGATGAACTGGGGTTGGTGGAAGATTCACAGACTGAGAAAGTGGCTGGGAGCCTGAGCCTCCCATCCTAGTTATCTTTTAAGTTGCGCTCTTTTGAGATGAAGGAACGGCTGGTGAGATGGGCTTTTCTTGCCACCTTCCTACATGCTGCTACTTTTCCAAGACCCTTCTTTGTGGAGGGAGGAGACAAGGCTCCTTATTCTAGATTCACTTAATTAATTGAACCTTTAATCCTCAGGAGCTGTGCTGCGATTTGACTTTATCTCATCAGTCCAGGGCTCTGGCTAATGTCCAAGAGCAACTGTGATGCTATCAGACACCATGGTCCAGGAGGCTACAGTAATTGTCCCACACCAGTGACGTGAGCACATTTCAGGAGGGTTACACATGCCTAATGAAGGGCTCATTGCACTCAGCAACTTATCTATAACATTCCTCAAGACACTCTATGAGCACACAGGGGTCCTCTGCAGACGTGCACTGTTGCTCTGTCGCACTGCTGTTTGTGTTACCAACCTCCTGAGCGTGGCCAATGGGTATAATTTTGATCTGCTCTGTGCTTAACAAGTCCCAATGGCTGTCATGAGTTTGAATAAAACTGAAATATTACATCTTTAATAAATCTCTGGCACTTCATTCATAAAGATCACGGATTATCCCCTGAGGAAAAACAAGATATTTTCTGCAGACTTCTGTTCTATGTAGTCTTGTTTTACAAGGTTATAAACCTCGTATCTGTGTTTGGTTTAATGACAGAGAGCTGGTCATCAGCTGGTCTGGAGTCACCTGCAGAGACAGGAGCTTCAATCATCCCTGTGAGGAGTGAGAGACGTCCCAGGCCACAGCCTTCTCCTCAAATCTGCGTACATTGTGAAAAGTCAGGGAACATTGGAGGCAAGAAGCAAAGAGAATGTTCCTCATCACTCACTCACCCTGAGTACCGCCCCTCCCACAGTATTGAGGGAGTGCTGCACTGTGGAAAGGGCAGTACTGAGGGAGGGCCTCACTGTGGGGGGGGGGGCAGTACTGAGGGAGGGTCACACTGTGGGAGGGGTGGTACTGAGGGAGGGTCACACTGTGGGAAGGGTGGTACTGAGGGAGGGTCACACTGTGGGAGGGGTGGTACTGAGGGAGGGTCACATTGTGGGAGGGTCACATTGTGGGGGGGGCGGTACTGAGGGAGCATCTCAGTGTCAGAGGAATTCTACTGACGGAGTGTCACATCGTTGGAATAGCAAATAAAAATTAATATTTGAAAGACTGCTGACATTACTAAACCAGGAGGGTTGTGCCTTGTGAAGACACAAAGGACTTCAAGGTAACGGGCAGACTGAGTGACTGGGCAAAGAAAGCTGGATAAAAGTGAAGAAACACAAAGGCTGTGTATTATTTAAGTGTCGTTGGGCTGGTGTCCTTGTACAGCAGTCACTGAAAGCAAGTACACCACACAGTTATCAAGGCAAGTGACGTGATGGCCTTCATTACAAGGAGATTTGAGTATATGGGCAGGGATGTGTTACTGCAGTCCTACAGGGCAGGTGAGACTAAGGGCCTGCCTGCTGTCTCAGCTGTGGAAACATTAAATGGCAGTTTTCAGAGTGCAGGGGAATCCTCACCAGTATTCACCTCAGAGTCAGCAGACAGGTGATTATCTCACAGCAGTCAGTGGGATCTTGCTGTGTGTGAATTGTAGTGCCTCCAGTACTCCACCAGAAACCACACGGCAGTGACGGTGAACTGCTTGGGGTAGCCCGAGTTTGCCAGGAGCAAGTGGTTTCTATTATTTCTCACAGACGGTGATGCCCCTCGACAGTGTCCCCTGACGGTGAAGGACTAGGGATATATTCCCAAGTCACGATGGTGTGCAGCTTGGAGGGACAAACACACGACCTGCTGGAGGAACTCAGTGGGTCGAGCAGCGTCTGTGGGGAGAGAAAGATTGTCGATGTTTCCAGTTGAAACCCTGCATCAAGATTTGGAGGGGCCCCTGGTGCTGTTGATGTTCCCATGTACCTACCGGTCCTTGTTCTTTTGGAGTCAGAGAGTCATAGAGAGATACAGCATGTAAACAGGCCCTTCAGCCCACTCAGTCTGTGCTGACCACCAGGCACCATTGTTACACTAATCCAATCACAACCCATTTTCTTCTCCCCATATTCCCATCACATTTGTTTGCACTATTCATTTGTATATTTATTTTGTAACTTCTGGTAATTTCATGCCTTGCACTGTACTGCTGCCACAAAGCAACACATTTCACGACACAGAAGTCAGTAATAATAAACTAGTTCTGGTTCTGATCAACTCCCCCTCAATTCTACCCCTCACCCACACACTGGGGGATATTTACAGCGGTCAGTTAACCTACCAACTTGCACGTCTTTGGGATGTGGGAGGAACCGGAGATCCTGGTGAAACCCACACAAGTCACAGGGAGAACGTGCAAACTCCACACAGACTAGTATCCCTGGTAACATCCCTGGTACTGAGGCATTATTACACCCAGTGGGCAGGTCACATCTTCACATGCCTGACTCCCTGAATGACACTATTCCCGGCTCTGCCGTGGGAACACATTACCAAACTAAGGAAAAGGTTCAAGGATGTGCTCAAAGCCTTTGTGAAGAAATGTGACCTGCTACTGACTCCTGGGAACCTCTGTCCACCTGGAGAAACAACATGCATTGACTGACAGGTAACTGTCGAACTCGGTCGGAGAGAAGACTCAAAAGCCCACTGTTCTCATTCAATCCCTTTACTATTTGATCCGAGGAGAGAGCACCAAGCCAGGCACCTACGTCCCGGACCGGGTGGTCTCTGTGGTACATCAGTTTACATACATTCTTATAGTTATCCAGAGAAAGAAGAAATTACCATATATGGAATGATCACGCATTAGTCAGGCAACATAGCACTTATTTCTTACATGATGATTGGGTACAAACAAGGAAATCACTTAAAATAGTTAATACTTCGGTTGAGACAATAGTTCCTTAATCTCTCCAGGCCATCTAGTTCTACTGTTTATCTTTACACAGACAATGTTCTTCATTGTGATTTCAGGGTCAACCTGCTGAACTAAGGACCAACTGTGTAAACTTGCTGAGCAAGGAACCTATTGTGCTGGTACTATCGCATCTCAAGATTGCGGAGAACTAGCTAAAGAACGGGAAAGACATTCAAAGCAAAGCAAAGCACAGCCATTTTAAGTGACCTATAATTCACGCCTTAGGGCTCACAATCTATAATATACTAACCTTTCTTTATACCTTGTACAAATTCTCATTACTACAGGCCACTGAACCTTATGTCAGTGGTGGGGAAATTATTGGAGAAAACCCTCACGGACAGGATTTATGTACATTTGGAAAGGAAGGGACTGAACAGGGACAGTCAGCATGGCTCCGTGAGGAGCAAATCCTGTCCCACTAATTTGACTGAGTTTTTAGAGGTGGTGACAGAGGAGACCGATGTAGCCAGGTTGGTAGATGTTGTCTATCTGGACTTTAACAAGTTCCTGCACAATGTTCCAGCACAGAATGTGAAGGCACATGGGATCCAAGGCAAGCTGGCTAATTGGATCCAACACTGGCTTGCTGAGAGGAGGGAGAGGGAAGTGGTGAAGGATCCCACTACCGGGATCAGTGCTGGGACATTTTCTGTTTGTAATATATTTTAAAGACTTGGATGTGAATGTAGCAGGAACGATTTGCGAGGTGCCAGATGACATGAAAATTTGTGGTGTTGTGGAGAGTGAGGAAGGATGTCTAAGTCTACAGCAAGATACAAATCAGTTGAAAAATTGGGCCAAATATTAAAACATAGAAACATAGAAAAACTACAGCACAATTCAGGCCCTTCGGCCCGAAAAGCTGTGGTTAAGAAGGCATATGGTGTATTGTCCTTCATCAGTCGGGGAATTGAATTTAGGAGCTGAGAGGTATTGTTGCAGCTATATAGGTCCCTGGTCAGACCCCACTTGGAGTATTGTGCTCAGTTCTGGTCGCCTCACTACAGGAAAGATGTGGAAGCCATAGAGAGGGTGCAGAGGAGATTTACAAGGATGCTGCCTGGTATGCGGAGCATGCCTTATGAAAACAGGTTGGGGATCTCGGCCTTTTCTCCTTGGAGAGGCGGAGGATGAGGGGGGACCTGATAGAGATGTATAAGATGATGAGAGGTATTGATAGGGTAGATAGTCAGAGGCTTTTCCCCAGGGCTGAATTGGTGGCCACAAGAGGACATAGGTTTAAGGTGCTGGGGAGTAGATATAGAGGAGATGTCAGGGGTGAGTTTTTTACTCAGAGAGTGGTGAGTGTGTGGAATGGGCTGCCGGAAATGGTAGTGGAGGCGGATACGATAGGGTCTTTCAGGAGATTGTTAGACTGGTACATGGAGCTGAGTAAAATAGAGGGCTATGGGTAAGCCTAGTAATTTCTAGGGTAGGGACATGTTCGGCACAGCTTTGTGGGCTGAAGGGCCTGAATTGTGCTGTAATTCTTCTATGTTCTATATTCTATTTGTCCGCCTCCACCACTGTTGCCACTCTCTAAGTAAAAAACTTACCCCTGACATCTCCTCTATACCTACTCCCCAGCACCTTAAACCTATGTCTTCTTGTGGCCACCATTTCAGCCCTGGGGAAAAGCCTCTGACTATCTACCCGATCAATACCTCTCTCATCTTTTGGCAGATGGAATTTAAACCCAACAAGTGAAGGCGATGCAGTTTGGAAAGTCAGATCGGAGTAGGGCATATATAGTAAATGGCATGTCTTTAAGGAATGTCAATGAACTGAGAAGCCAAGGGGTCCTAGTCCATGGTCCCCTGAAAGTGGAAACACAGGTGGATAGGGTAGTGAAGCAGGCCTATGGAATGCTTGCCTTCATAGGTTACAGCAGAGAGTAGAAGAGTTGAGATGTAATGTTACAACTTTACAAAACACTGGTTAGGCCACACTTGGAGCACTGGGTCTAGTTTTGGTCACCACACTGTAGAAAGGATGAGGTTGCTCCCCCTCTGGTCGTGGCGGGCGCCAGGGGGGTCCCGGCTGCGCCGGCGCCGGCCCAGCCGGAGTTGCTGGTCGGGCCCAGGGCCCAGCGTCTCTCGCGGGAGGCGGCGCGGCACAACCTGAGCCGCCTGGGGGATACGCCGACGGTGCCGTTCCGCGAGGCGCCGAGGCAGTTCTTGTACGGGCTGCTCCTGCACACCTTTCACTTCCTCGCCCTGGTCTGCCGGCCGGACACGCCGTGGCGGTCCGTCTTGCCAGCGGGTGGTGAGGGCGGTCCCCGGTGGGGGTCTCTCTACGCAGGAGTCCTCCCGCTGTACATCAGGGACCTGGGGTGGAGGGTGTTGCACCGGGCCGTGCCGTGCAACCGATTCTTGAGCGGGTTCACCGACACCCAGGCCGCCTGTCACTTCTGCGGCCGGGAGGAGACGGTGTACCACGCGTACGCGGAGTGCAAGAGGTTACAGCCCCTCTTCGAGTATTTGCGGGGGCTGCTGCTGAAGTTCTGGTTGCACTTCAGCCCAACGCTGTTGGTCTACGGGTACCCGGTGCAGCGCGGGGAGGGGCGCGCGGCGGATCTCCTGGTGGGTCTCCTGCTGGGCCTGGCCAAGCTGGCCATCCATGGGACGCGTCGGCGGGCGGCCGAGGGTCCCAGCAGGTCGGCCTGCCTGCCCGTCTTCCGCGCTTACGTGCGCGCGCGGGTGCATCTGGAGAGGGAGCACGTGGTTTCCGCGGGCACCCTGGCCGAGTTCCGCGCTCGGTGGGCCCCTCAGGGGATCGCGTGTGTCGTGGACGGTACGGACGTGATTCTTATTTGAAGTGTCGCGTTGCCGGGTGTAGAGTCGCATGTGTGTTTCGGTAGTATTGGTTTGCATTCTCTACCGTAGTATGTCATTGCGTAGTTTCTTCTTTTCTGTATTAGATGTCGTGTATTGACACTGGTTGTCTTTTGTAGTGCTTTTAGTGATTAAACGTTTATTATTAAAAAAAAAGGATGAGGTTGCACTGGAGAGAGTGCAGAGGAGATTCACCAGGATGTTGCCTGGATTGGACGACTTGGGGAGAGATTGGACAGGCTGGGCTTCTTTTCCGTGGAGAATGAGGGATAGAAGTGTATAAGATTTTGAGAGGCATGGGGTAGGGGCACCAAAAACAAGAGTGCAGAGTTAAAGGTGAGAGGAAAGAGATTTAAAGGGGATCTGAGGGGTAGGGTTTTTTTTTACACAGAGAGTGGTTGATATCTGGAATGCTGCCAGAGGAGATGGTGGAATCAGATCCAGTCACAGAGTTTAAGAGGTACTTAGGCACTTAAACAGGCAAGGTGGAGAAGGATACGGAGATAATGCGAGCAAATGGGATTGGATTAGATGGGAAAAACAGGTCAGCATGGACATGATGGGCTGAAGGGCCTGTTTCTGTGCTGTTCCTATGATGATATGAATGCTGGGAACCCTGTACAACTGCAGAAAGAGCAGACCACCTCACAAATTCCCCAGCCTGCCCCATCACCCACCTCCTGCCCTATCTGCGGGAGAGACTGTGGGCCCCACACTAACCTCTTCAGCCACCTCAGAACCCACAGGACAGGCGTGGAAGTCACCCTCGATCCCGGTGGACTGCCTGAGAACAGATAGCATTGCAGCGACAATAATTCCACTCACAATTACAGATGTGCATGAACCTTAAGCTACTGCAGGGCACTGGCGTCATCAATTACTTTCTTCACTCTCCTGTTGTTTCTAGTTCCCCTCATTCTGGGTTTCAATCACTGAAGAATTGTTACCCCACACAGTGTCACTGTGCTGTGGCTCAATACTCAGACATGGGCCACACAACCCACGTCATCCCACTGATCTACAAGTTCCAGGCATTCCAGAACTAAGATCAATCCCCTTGCAGCTACTGTCGATTTAATTCCTCCTCCGATCTTTGAGACCAAGACTGCACTCAGCTTGTGCCAACTCTCCCTCCCTCGGTAACCTCATCCACCTCGGCAGGATTTCTGAGCAACTCTATTCCGCAGTTGCCTCCACTCCGCCACTGTTGACTGTGCCGGCTGCTGCCTGAACCACATACTTACAGTTCCCACCCTAAAGCTCTCTGCCACTGATAAGACATTCCTGAAAATTTGCCTCTCTATCCAGATTCATGGTCTCCTCTCCAGCTGTGGCTTTAATGTGTCTGGTATCAAATCTTGTTTACTAATGCAACCATAATGTGCCTTGGGATGTTTCACCACAATAAAGATGCTATATAAATGCAATGCCTTGCAATTGGATGCCTTGGGTTTCACTCAGTGACCTTCAGTAAAACCATTTGCTTTAAACACTTGTGATTACAATCTACTGCCACACAATATAAACAAGGAATGCTGCTTAATTCTGGGGAGAACCATTGTCAAGATCAGTCAGGAAAATGTCCAAGGGACTTCAATCCCAAGCCGGGCTCCAGTGATCTGAGTATTCCATCTACATGTAAGGCCTGTGGAGTTATTTTTACACATGACCCTGAGGCCAATTGGCTATTGAATGCTGCCAAATTTCTTATGGGATTCTCCGTCAAACCATGACTGATGGAGTGCAAATTGTGATGTAAATCAGGAGCGATAACAGTTTACATTGGGATGAGAGGTTTACACAATGCTTCCGTAAGTCTTTACACCAATCGCCACCTGCATCTCTGCTCGAACAATCTAATTCTTTTTATTGGCCCCCTGAATACAATGAATCCAAGAGTGACTTGGCATCCACAGAACATGAATCAGCCAGAACTATCTTATCAGTGACACAAAAAGGGATTTAATTACATCAGTCTCTGACACCTTAATTTGCTAACAGGATATTGATGTCAAAGGGGAGCTCACCCCATAGGGAGCAGTGTAAGAATGCGCCAGCCCGTCTCACTGGAAGTGTACAGGAGCAGAACACACTGACATCCAGTATAGAGGGTAGCAGGGAGACGTCAGAGGAGCAGGAATCAGCCACCTCATGCCACAGTGTGTCATGCATGTCACCAGATGCAAAACAGTGCGTCGCAGAGGAGCAGGTTGATCATTGATTCACTTCCCTCCTTACAGAGGACTGATAACCTTTCACCAATGCTCTCCACATCAGTACACTGCTTCATACCTCCGTTGTTACTTCCAACCCTCACATTTCCACATTCCCAGAATTCTCGCCTTGTGCTTGTGCCCAACATTCCTTATTCCACCACTGGGACAGACAAATGCAGGGGTCAGAGCCGGAGTTAGAACACTCACTGCCCTGGGCCTGTTCTGCTACTCAGTGAGATCACGACTGCTCCACATCCCTGTCCATGCCTACATAAAACATACAACATAGAACACAGAACATAGAACAGCACAGGAACCAGGCCCTTTGGCCCATGAGGTTGTGCCAAACTAATTAAGCTAACGACACCCAATTAAACTAATCCCTTCTGCCTACATAATGTCCACATCCCTCCATTCTCTGCACATCCATGTGCCTATCTAAGAGCCTTAAACCCCTCTATTGTATCTGCCTCACCACCACCCCTGGCAGCACATTCCAGGCACCCACCACTCTCTGTGTGTAAAAAACTTACCCTGCACATCTCCTTTGAACTTTCCCCCTCTCACCTTAAATGCATGCCCTCTGGTATTAGACATTTCCACCCTGGGAAAAAATACAGTATGTCTACCCTTTCTATGCCTCTCATAATCTTATAAACTTCTATCAGATCTCCCCTCAACTTCCGTCACTCCAGAGAAAAAGTTTGTCCAACCTCTCCTTATAGCCTATACCCTCTAATCCAGGCAGCATCCTGGTGAACCTCTTCTGCACCCTCTCCAATGCCCCCATGTCCTTCCTACATTGGGGCGACCAGAACTGAATGCAATACTCCAGATGTAGCCTAACCAGAGTTTTATAAAGCTGCAATATAACTTCCCCACTCTTGAACTCAGATATCTCATTAAACAGTGACACAGAGTGGTGCTCTGAGCTGCAGCGAGGCCGTTCAATCTTGCTCATTGCACACAAACGCTCCACAATGCTGGTGAGGCAGGGAATGGGCTCTGCTCGTGTCAGGACCTGACACCAGAGACACAGAAGAGTGCATGTAATATTACATAAATATCACAGCAGCACGAATCATGGGACATCTCAGATCAGAACATAGGAGCAGGAGTGTCACGTGTCCCCCACGTGTCCTCTCCCTCTACAGGAGTGTCACATGTCCCTCCCCTGCTCCCCCATTCGATGTTCACACCTGATCTTTGACCTTAGTGTCACTTTACTGCATTAACTTCATGTCCCTGAACTTAATATTGAAGACCTATTGATCTGTGTCTCGAATATACTCATGGAGAAAACCTCCACACCCCCTTGGGTATTCATCACCCTCTGGAGGAAGAAATTTCTTCTCACCTCATGTGTCCTCTCCTTCTACAGTCACCAACCCTTTGTTTTGAGACAGTGACCCCCGGCTCTAGACCCCCTCCTAGGGAAACATCAGATCCACATTCACCGATCAATCCCTGTAGGAATGTTGTACATTCCAATGAGATCAGTTGTCATTATTCTAAACTCAAGAGGGCACAGGTCCAGCCTGCTTAATCTCTCCTCATACAACAGAATTTGCCACCCCAGGAACCACCCTGCTGAACTGCTGCTGCCCTCCGGCTATCACCAGGTAGGAAGACGAGACCTGAACACAATGTTGATGTGTGGACTCATCAGGCTGTGTACAATTGCAATGGTTTTAGTCCTGCATTCAACCCTTCTTGCAACAGAGGCCAGTACACCATTTGTCCTCTCCGAAATTACTTGGGAATACAGTCAAAGTAAGAGCAACAGAGAACTTCTATCATTGCCTTTCTAGTTAGCATTCAGCAATTCTAACAGGGAACCAGGGTTGGTGAGTTTGGGGTGACACCTGGATTTCATTTCAGGGAATGAAGCTGGGCAGGTCGGAGGGTGTGGTGAGAGGTGTGTCAGTGGGGTGGTCTTAGTGGTCCTGACAGTGATTCAGTTGGACTTTGCTTAGTGACGGAATGGACAAAGATAAAACATCACAGAATGTTCTAGGCTGGGCTTCACTAGACCAGGACTGGACCGGAAACACTGAACCAGTCTCAGGGCAGCGAGAGGGAGAGGAGGGGGTTCTGGGGTGGGGGGGTGTCAGGATAACCATGTCCCCACAAAGGGAAAGGGTGAGACTGCCATATCCAGAGCCCCCGGATAACAAGATGCAGAGAGGGTAAGTTAGGGCAAAGGGGAAGTTTATGTGAGCCACTGAGAGCTTTGAGTGTCAGTGTGGGAGTGAAAGTTGAAGGTAAATGAGGGCAGAGGAAGGTCACGAAGAAATGCTGGAAAACAAGTTATTTTATAATTAAAGAGCAAAGAGATTAACTGTGGGAGAGTTGTGGAGAGAGGGACCAAACGGCCAGCTGTGTGAGGAGGTGATGCAGCAGGAACCCTGAATGAACTTCTCCTGCCTTCAGTACAGGGGGCTGATTCCAGAGACACACAGCACCCAGCTGTTGTAGAGGACGAGGGGTGTTGATCATCAATGGGATAAACACGGGGAAAGAGGACACATAAAGGGGTTTACCATCTCCCAATCCAAGTGACCTACATCCCAGGAAGTGGCCAGGAAACTGCAGAGGTCCTAACCACTACTCCCATCGCCACCCAAATGGTCACAGTCTTTTCCCCAGGGTAGGGGAGTCTAAAACTAGAGGGCACAGGTGAGTTGACACAGAGAGTGGTGGGTATATGGAACGAGCTGCCAGAGGAAGTGGTAGAGGTGGGTACAATTACAGTGTTTAACAGACATTTAGACAGGTCCATGGATAAGAAAGGTTTAGAGGGACATGGGCCAAATGCAGGCAAATGGGACTAGCCATAGAGTCATAGAACAATGCAGCATGGATACAGGCCCTTCAGCCCAATGAGTCCATGCCGACCACATTGGCCACCTGGCTAGCTCCAATTTCCTGCCCAGCTCCCAATTGACTAGCTCAGGAGGATAACAGACATCATGGAACAGTTGGGTCAAAGGGCCTGTTTCTGTGCTGTATGACTTATGAAAATGACAACAGCTGGTGGGTTTTTTAGTGACTGGAACACTGTTACCAGTGGGGTTTTATGGAGCTCAATAGTCAACCCCATGGTTTTTGTGATATTAGTGATTTGGATCTAAATTTTGGAGACAGAATGAAGCAGTTTGCAGATGGTGCCCAAAGTGTCCGTGTGACTGGCAGTGAGGAGCAGAGATCACACTGCACCATGATAGAGATTGTCTGGGCAGGAAAATGGGAAGTGGAACAATGTAGACGTAATGCATTCGGGGAGGTGTACTGGGACAAGGGAATGTACAGTAAATGGCAGGACAGGGAGTGGTGTGGAGGAATTTGCAGTTCTGTCCACAGACCCTTTAAAGTCAGTAAGCTGATTAAAAGGACATATGGGGATATTTTCAAATAAAGAAAATGCTGGGAGTACTCAGCAGGTCAGGCAGCATCTGTGGAGAAAGAAGCAGAGTTAAGGATTCAGGTCAATGACCTGTCATCAGAACTAGGAAAAGTTAGAAATCAGAGGTGCTTTAAGTGGCAGAGAGGGGAAGAGTGTGAGTTAAAGGGAATATCTTCCATCAGGACTGGCCAGGCACCATGCACACCGAAACGTGTGGTTAGTGAAATTGTTGAACTCCGGGCTGAGTCCCAGGGTGGTAACATGCCCAGGTGGAAGGTGAGATCCTGTTCCTGGAGGTTGCACAGGCTTGGATGGAACTGGCCAGTTCTGCTGAAGGTCATCAACCAGTAACGTTGACTCCATGTTCTTCTCTCCGCAGATGCTGCCTGATTTTCAGGTGTTTGCTGCAATCTCTTCTATTTCACATTTGCAGCGCCACAGGTTTTTGCTGCTCAGTTTATCACTGAGTACTAACCCTGAACGATCCATGTGGGGGTCAGGCGCTGGGACAGTTTCCTTGAGGAAGCTTAGCACTGTGAATTGTGCTGGTCAGCACACCACGGGAAGGGAGGGATTGCACTGGGAGGGTGCAGAGGGAGCTGACCGGGATGTTGCTGGAAACGGTAGTGTGGGGAAAGTTTGGAGAGTGGGGTCTCTTCATTGGAACAGAGGAGGCTGGGGGGGGGGGGGGGGGGACAAGAGGTGTACGAACATTCCAAAGAGCCTCGATGGGGTGAAGAGGACCAAGGACCTTAGCTGAAGAGGCAGGCGCCATGGAGAAATGTCTAAAGCAATTGGCAGATGGATTAGAGGGAAGCGGAAAAAATGGTTTCCCCCCTCCCTCCTGCCCAGAGGCTGGTGGGATCAGGGGAGGGGGAGAGGGAGGGGGAGAAACCCCTCCCCATATTTAAACATGGGTGTGGACTTGAAGAGCCATGACCTGCAGGGCCACAGACCAGTGTGGGAGGGTGGGGTTACCCTGGGAGCTCTTTTCAAACTGGCACAGATACGATAGGCTGAATGGCCTCCCTCAGTACGGTACTTCCCATATCTCACGTACAATTCACTAATAAACACATTCTGTGTTATTGTAAGTCCCCAAGAATTGGTCCCTTCCCACTCGTTCCTCTCTGCACAGATTCCCACACATGAAGCCATATAGAACCTCCACACACTGAACTCGCAGGAACTACACATGCTTCCCAAGGTGTAGTGCTGGAGCTGGGCCCAGCATTCCAGCTGCATGTGTGCACCTTGGCCCAGCAACTGGCCTCACTGGATAAAATGGTGGTCACTCACCTGGTCCAACATAGACCGAATCCTCATCGGAGTCATTGAAACTCGCGGTACCTGGCGTGACTGTCCAGAACTCTGCTCCTTGCCCCGAAGCAGAGGTGAGAAGATCCTTGATGGTCAATGTCTGTTCCAGCACCCCAGAGCCCTCACCTTCATCATCTAGTGATGTCAACCTGGCTTCAGAGGGCTGCACTCGGGGCTGATGTGGTGCTGATCCCACCACATGCTCCGTGCTGGCTACTGTTTCTGCCATGGTTTCCTGGTGAGACGACTCTTGCTGATGGGACAAGGTGGGAAGTGGAACAGAAGTGAAGATATCAGGGCCTTCCCTGGAAGCAGAGCCCTCATCAGCAACATCGAGTCTCCCCACACTTGGTAACCCACTGTCCTCTTCTGCTGTGCCCAACATCATTGCTGCGGATGATGGTTCTGCCATTGCCTCCTTGGCCAACATCGATGGAAATTCTGATTGTGCGGTAGTGGGCTCTGCTGTGATTGGTTGGATCATTCCCCTTGTTTCTTTGACAACGTGAGCATCCAACTTGGCTGCTGGACTCATGCCAGAGGTCTCCCCAGTGTCCATTTGTTCCTTCGCTCTTTCTGCACTTGGCAGGGTTGGTCCCCAGGCTAACAACATGGATTCATTACCTGAAGGCAGAGCCACGGGCTCTGGGTGATCTGTGGGGGCACCAGAAGCTGTGATGGGTTCCTTGGGGAGTTGCTCGGTGTGCAGCAACAATCCCATTTCTGAGCTCCCTGTGGCAGTTACGTGATCGCCCCCAGTTCTGTCGGATGCTTCCATTGTTACCTGGTCCATTTCAGCCGAAGCCTCCAGTGTGTTTGTGTGGGGCTGAGTACCTGCTTCAATCTCCGTTGCCCCTGATGGGATCGCAGCCACTGACTGAGGGCTGGGAGTTTGTGTGGCAGCTGAAACATCCTTCACATCTGGCTGGCTTCCACCCAGCTCCTCCAGGGACTCTGACTCCCTCTCTAATTTCATCAAGTATGACTTCTCCAGCTTCACTGTCACTCTTTGCCACTTCTCTTCCGGTGCCGTGGTACCACCTGCCTCTGGCAGAGCAGGCAACGTCATGTCTTTAATATTCTCCTCAGCAGCCAGTGTGGTGACGTGAAGTCCGTCCTCAGAGGCCTTGAGGGGTGCCAGGGTCCTAATGATTGCAGACACTTTCTCAGCTGCCCCCTGTCCAGCTCCTGAGCGATCTCCCTCCTGGCTCTCCTCCTCCTGCACACTGGCTCCTTCCTCCCCACTTCCTCCCAGCTCAAGAGTTGCTGTGGACACACACGCCGCCTCCTGAGGGCAAAGTGCCAGTGCTGCAGGCTGCTCAGTTGAGGAGAACGAGAGGTGGGTGACCTCCCCACTGGCATAGCCATCACTGTCTGAAGACGGAGGATTGGGCAGAGCAGACATCTCCCCCCCGTCACCAACCGTGCTGCAGTTGTCTCCCGTCCCATCACTGGCACTCGGCCGTGGAGATGAGAAGGGACTGCTGGTCTGGCCCTCCTCTGCCCCTCCACCAAAGCTGACCGACTGACGGTGACTTCCCAGTCCCTCGTTACCCTCGGTCTCTGCATCCTTGCTTCGTGCTGAAGGGTATTCCAGATCCTCTCTGAGAACTGCCTCTCCGGAAGCTTCTCCGCCAGCTTCAACAGGCGTGCCAGATGTGCGCCTGCAGCCGTGGCTTGCGGAGGGGGCTCCAGCAGCAGTCGGTGAGGACTCACTCCCTCCACTCCCAGTGCAAGTTCCACCCGTGGCTGGGGCCCTGGGCAGCTCCCCACCACCGCCCGTCCACTGCTCCTCACCGGCTCTTTTGATTTTTGCCGCATCTGTTTTCTCCTCGCTGAGTGACCAGTTGGTTTCCCCGTGACCCTCCTGGACAGAGGGCTCCATAGTGCCGTACTCTGTTCTCCTGTCTGTAGGGGACATGCAGACCAGGACGTTAGATTCCCACTGAGACGCAGGCACACATTGCATCAGACCCCCAGCAGACCCCCACCCCCAGCACACTCATTCCCCAGCCCCAGCAGACTCCACCCCAGCACACCCATTCCCCACCCCAGCACACCCATTCCCCACCCCCAGCTGACTCACACACTCCATTTCCTAGCATATGCCCACCCCATTTCCCAGCACACTCCCACCCACCCCCAGCAGGCCCCAACCCCCAGCACAGCCTTTTCCACTCCAGCAAACCCATTTTCCAGCACACCCCTGCACTGTAACATCCCACCCCAGCACACCCCCACCCCACGCCAGCAGACCCCAACCCCCAGCACAGCCTTTCCCCACTCCAGCAGACCCATTCTCCAGCACACCCCTGCATTGTAACATCCCACCCCACCCCAGCAGTACCACATCCCACCCCCAGTACACCCCTGCACTATAACCACCTTCTCCTGAGACCGCCAGAAGGGATCAATCTACAACACCGAGCCATTTCTGTGACCAGTGTGTCTCTGGGCAGTGGCCAAGGCACCTTCAACAGTTTTTAAACAGATTTAAAACACAAAAAGGATGTCCCAGTTGCGCAATTTTTGTTGAAGCAGCAGTCCATCAAACACAGAGTCCACCACACATACCAAATGTGAAGGAAATCCAATTCCAGGCAATATTCCAAGATTCCAAAAGTACAGACAAAAAGGGAAAGGGGTGTGGTAGATGTGTCAGTCTAGGAAGGAATCAGAGCAGTGCTGAGTGGTGATATAGAGGCAGTGATGTGGAATCAACTTGGGTGGGATATTGAATAGACACGGGTGGGAGTAGTCACCGGACCCCCAAAGTGTGGCCTCTCCATGGAGTGTGTCCTGATGCAGGGTTTAGACCTGAAACTTCGACAATTGCTTTCCCCTACAGGTGCTGCTCAACCTGCTGAGTTCCTCCAGCAGATTGTTTGTTGCACATAAGTAAAGGCATGTCGGAAGGGTGATTTTAATCTGCATAGTAATTGGACCAACCAAACTGGCAAGAGTACTGTTGAAGAGGAATTTGTCAGGGATTGCTTCTTCGAGCAATCTGTCACAGCATCTATCTGGGAACAGGCTATTTTAGATTTGGTTGTGTGTAATGAGGCAGAAGTAATAAACGATGTTCTGGTTAAGGATCCCTTAGAGAGTAGTCATCACAAATGGTAGATTGTGCAGGGTCCATAACCAAAGTCCCTAACTTAAATGAAGGCAACAGCACATCAGGGAAACCAGCCTCCCCTCCACGGACTCTGTCTACACTTCACGCTGCCTCGGTAAAGCAGCCAACATGATCAAAGACCCCACCCACCCCGGACATTCTCTCTTCTCCCCCCTCCCATCGGGCAGAAGACACAAAAGCCTGAAAGCACGTACCGCCAGGTTCAAGGACAGTTTCTATCCCGCTGTTATAAGACTATTGAATAGTCCCCTTGTACAATAAGATGGACTTTCAAACTCACAATCCTCATCGTTATGGCTTGGCACCTTACTGTCTGCCTGCACTGCACTTTCTCTGTAACTGTAACTCTTTATTCTGCATTCTGTTATTGCTTTTCCCTTGTACTACCTCAATGCACTGTGTAAGAATTGATCTGTATGAACGGTGTACCAGACAAGTTTTTCACTGTACCTTGGTGCATGTGACATTAATAAACCAATCTACCAGTTGCACAGGTGTGAAGGTGGAGTTGTCTGAAGTCGACAGGGTGAACTAGCTCAGGCACTGGTCAGTGGATGAGCAGTGGCAGATAGTCCATAACACTCAGCAGACACTACTCCCAGTTAGGAAGAGTGATTCTATGAGAAAGGAGAGCCACGTGGTTAAAAGAGGTCAAGGTGTAGCGACTCACTGTCCGAACAAGCAAACCAGCTTGGTGGTCGGGTTGCGCGTCGTCAGAGCGGCGAGGCTCAAGATGGCACTGGGCCTTCGTCTTCCTCCAGCAACGGGGAGAACCCGCGCGTGGGAAAAGTTTGATGACGTAGCACATACGTCATTTCCGTTTTTGGTGGGCGGGAACCATTCCTCTTAAAAGGCCTGCGCAAGACGGGAAAATAAATCAGTTTTGTTCTGCAGCTCATCAACTAGTGTCTTACTTTCACATCGCGGTAGCAGCCGCTACATTGGTGACCCTGACGGTCCAAACGGATTTTGGACCTACACAATGGACGACAACGCAGCAGCCAACGCAGTGGCACTCAAGCTGCCCACCTTTTGGACGCTTCGGCCCCGCGTCTGGTTCGACCAGGCCGAAGCACAATTCCAACTTCGGCAGATCACCTCCGACTCCACAAGGTACTACCACGTGGTCAGCTTTCTGGACCAGGAGACAGCTGCCCAGGTTGGAGACTTCATCCAGTCTCCTCCAGAGGAAGGCAAGTACCCGGCTTCAAAGACCTTCTTATTCGGACCTTCGGCCTCTCCTGTCGCGAGCGCGCCGCCTGCCTGCTTCATCTCGACAGCCTGGGGGACAGATCCCCATCGGCCCGAATGAACGAGATGCTGGCCTTGGCTGAGAGACACAAGCCTTGCCTAATGTTTGAACAGGCCTTCCTCGAACAACTACCCGATGACATTCACCTGCTGTTGGCTGACGCCGATTTCAGCAACCCACGTGAGGGAGCCGCCCGGGCAGATGTCCTGTGGAAGGCCAAACGCGAGGGCGGGTCGTCCATCGGCCAAATCGCCAGACTGCGGGCCCAATGCCTACTAAACCAGTCCCAGCAACCAAGCGACCACACCCCGAAGCACAGACGACGACACTGGCGACCAGCTGTGTTTCTACCATCAGACGTGGGGCGCAGAGGCCCGTCGATGCTGCCCACCCTGCAAGTTTCAGGGAAACACCAGGGCCAGCCGCCGCTGATGGCTACAACGGCTGGCCACCAACACAGTCTCCTATTCGTTCGGGACAAGCAGTCCGGGCGTCGTTTCCTTGTCGATTCTGGAGCAGAGGTCAGTATTTTGCCCCTGACCGGCCGCGACACTCGTAACAGGCAACAGGGTCCTGCACTCAAAGCTGCAAACGGCACAACGATAGAGACTTTCAGTACCCGTACAATTACAATAGGCGACAGCCATTTTACCTGGAACTTTACCCTTGCCGCCGTCGCCCAACCACTCCTGGAAGCCAATTTCCTTCGGGCCCACAGCCCATTAGTCGACCTGCGAGGGAAGCGGCTAGTGCACTCCAGAACTTTCCAAACCTACCCCCTGGGAGAAGCCAGCCTACCAGCCCCGCGCCTGGACTCCATTTCCCTGTCTGGCAATGAGTTCACCAAGCTCCTAACTGAGTTCCCATCGGTTTTGGCACCTCAGTTTACAAATTCGATGCCCAAACATGGGGTGCAGCATCACATCATTACCATAGGGCCACCCCTTCCTGCCCGAGCATGACGACTACCTCCAGACAAGCTCCGCCTGGCAAAGGAAGAGTTCCGCCGCATGGAGGAGCTGGGGATCGTTCACAGGTCAGACAGCCCCCGGGCCTCCCCCCTGCACATGGTCCCCAAAGCCACCGGCGGGTGGAAGCCCTGTGGAGACTACCGCAGGCTGAATGACGCCACCACCCCGGACCGCTACCTCATCCCTCACATCCAGGACTTTGCGGCGAACCTACATGGGGCCCACATCTTCTCCAAGGTGGACCTCGTCCGGGGATACCAACAAATCCTGGTCCATCCTGACGACGTCCCCAAAACTGCGATTATCACTCCATTCGGCCTCTTCGAATGCCATTCAGCCTTAAGAACACCACGCAGACTTTCCAGCGGCTGATGGACGCGGTAGGCCGCGACCTGGACTTCGTGTTCATTTACTTAGATGACATACTAATCACCAGCCATGACCACCAAGAACACCTTTCCCACCTCCGCCAACTGTACTCCCGTCTCCGTGATTTCGGCCTCACTATCAACCAGGCCAAGTGCCAATTCGGACTCAACTCTATCGATTTCCTCGGTCACAGAATCACCAGCGAAGGAGCAACACCCCTACCCACCAAGGTAGACGCTATCCGCCATTTTGCCCATCCCAACATGGTCAAAGGCCTGCAGGAATTCCTGGGGATGGTCAACTTTCACCATCAGTTCATCCCTGCAGCAGCCCATATCATGCGCCCTTTGTTCTCGCTGATGTCTGGCAAGGGCAAGGACATCGCCTGGAATGACGAGGCCGCAGCTGCCTTTGTTAAGGCCAAGGACGCCCTGGAAGATGCCGCGATGCTGGTCCACCCCAGGACAGATGTCCCAACCGCCCTCACGGTGGATGCATCCAACACCGCGGTTGGTGGAGTACTGGAACAACTAATCGAAGGCCGTTGGCAACCCTTGGTGTTTTTCAGCAGGCACCTTAGACCACCCGAACTGAAATACAGCGCTTTTGATCGGGAACTTCTAGCACTGTACCTGGCGGTCCGGCATTTCCAGTACTTTTTAGAAGGCAGGCCTTTCACCGCTTTCACTGACCATAAGCCTTTGTCCTTCGCCTTCTCCAAGGTCTCCGATCCCTGGTCAGCTCATCAGCAGCGACATTTGTCCTACATTTCCAAATTCACAACAGATATCCAACATGTCTGAAAAGGACAATGTCATTGCTGACGCGCCTTCCAGACCGACCATCCACAGCCTGTCCCTGGGTGTTGACTACACGGCCCTGGCTGACGCACAGCAAGCCGATGACGAGCTGCCCAGCTACAGAACTGCAGTCTCTGGCCTGCAGCTCCAAGATTTCTTAGTCAGTCCAGGTCAGCAGACCCTCCTTTGCGACATCGCAACCGGTCAGCCCTGCCCTATAGTTCCTGCAGCCTGGCAGAAACGCGTTTTCGACTCGGTACACGGGTTGGCGCACCCGTCCATCAGATCAACTGTCCAACTGGTCACCAGCAAGTTCATCTGGCATGGCCTGCGCAAACAGGTCAGTGAGTGGGCCAGGACTTGTCCGCACTGCCAGACATCAAAAATCCAACGACACACCAAGGTCTCGCCACAGTAGTTCGAGCCTACCCATAGAAGGTTCAACCACATCCACGTCGACCTCGTTGGACCTCTGTCAGTTTCAAGAGGAGCCCGGTACCTCCTTACCATCATGGACCGGTTCACGAGGTGGCCAGAGGCAACCCCTCTATCCAACATCACGACTGATTCCTGCGCCCGGGCGCTGCTCACAACTTGGATCTCGTGTTTTGGTGTTCTGGCCCACATCACTTCAGACAGGGGTGCCCAGTTTACCTCCAGCCTCTGGTCTGCATTAGCGAACATGCTAGGGATGCAGCTGCACACCACCATGGCCTACCACCCTCAATCAAACAGGTTGGTGGAACGTTTCCACTGCCATCTGAAATCAGCCCTGATGGCCCGCCTGAAAGGTCCTAACTGGGTTGACGAACTGCCTTGGGTCCTGCTCGGCATACGCACTGCCCCCAAGGAAGATCTCAATGCTTCATCAGCTGAACTCGTGTACGGTGCGCCCCTAGTCGTCCCAGGGGATTTCATACCCGCCCTTTGGGGCCAAGAAGAACAACCCACGGCAGTCCTGGAAAGGCTGCACGAGAGGCTCGGCAGCCTGGCACCGATTCCCACTTCGCGGCATTGTCAAGCCCCATCCTGTGAGCCCAAGGAACTACGAGACTGTAAGTTCGTTTTCATTCGCAGGGGCACACCCCAGGCACCGTTGCAAAGACCATACGAGGGGCCGTTCCGGGTCATCAGGAATAATGGGTCCACCTTTATTTTGGATGTTGGGGGCAAGGAAGAGGTTTTCATGACAGACCACCTCAAACCAGCCCATTTAGATCTACAACAACCGGTCGAGGTCCCAACACTGCGACGCAGAGGCCGACCTCCTAAACAACGGCTAGCACAGCCCGCGAACCTTGGGGACCGTATCGCTGGTTCTGGGGGTGGGGGGGTTGTGTAGCAACTCACTGTCTGAACAAGCGAACCGGCTCAGCGGTCGGGTCGTGCATCGTTGGAGCGGCGAGGCCCAAGATGGCGCTGGGCCTTCGTCTTCCCCCAGCAACGGGGAGGATCCGTGCGTGGGAAAAGTTTGATGACATAGAGCGTACATCATTTCCGTTTTCGGTGGGCGGGAACCATTCCTCTTAAAAGGCCCACGCAAGGCGGGAAAATAAATCAGTTTTGTTCTGCAGCTCATCGACTAGTGTCTTACTTTCACATCGCGGTAGCAGCCGCTACAAAGGAAAAGTAAAATCAGGAACTAGAGCAAGCAAAGTGTCAGGTGCTGGTGGTAGACCAGACAACCAGGAACGTTACCTGAACCAGCAGTGGGAGACTAAAAAGTTAACGAGGGACAAAATTGTTTATTAGAAAACTGGTAAGTGATATCAAACCAAACAGCAAGGGATGCTCTGGTAAAGGAAGAGGGTGGCTAGGGTAAGTGGGGACCCTGGCGAACAAGGCTGTGGATTCAATAACAGGAAATGAGCAAACAGCAGAAAAATGTAATCAATACTTTGCATGAGTTTTCACTGTGGAGACTGCAAATATCCCAGTGATATCTGATGGGCCAGCTTCAAACACTGAGAAAGAACTTGGAACAATCATTATTGTGAGGGGCAAGGTACTGGACAAACTAATGGGACAAGAGACAGACAAATCACTAGGTCTTGATGGCCTCCGTCCCAGGATTTAAAGGAAGTGGCTGCAGAGATAGTGGAGCTGTCGGTTGAGGCTTCAAAAAACATACCAGCGAATTGGAAAGCCACAAAAATGACCCCATTGTTCAAGGGTGGAAGACAAAAGTTGGGTAACTACAGGCCGGTTAGCTTAACATCTGTTGTTGGTAATTTGCTGGAATTTGTAATCCGCGAAAAAGTAATTTACAGAAGTTTGATGTAATCAAACCAAATCAACATGGTTTTATCTACAGTAAACCATGTTTGACAAATCTGCTAGAGTTCTTCAAGGATGTAACAAGCAGAGTCAATAGAGGGGAACCTCCATGTAATTTGGATTTCCAGAAAGAATTTGACAAGGTGCCAGGTAAAAAGGCAGGTGCACAAGACAAGAGCTCACAGAGTCAGGGAAGCGTGTCAGCAGGATTGAAGACTGGTTATCACACACAAAGCAGGGAGTCGGAATCCAGGGGTTGGTTTCAGGTTGGAAGAATGTAACCAGCGCCCCAGGGAACAATCTCAAGTCGTAGAGCTGTTTAATGCAGAAGTGGCCACACCGACCTTTTTGCCTGTCTATGCTAATCACATTTGCCCTTTCTTCTATACCCTGCCTGTTTAATTGTCTGTCTTAATGCCTCTTAAACATAGAATGGATCTGATTCCACCACGTCCTCTGGCAGCATGTTCCAGATATCAACCACTCTGTGAAAGTTACCCTCAAGTCCTCTTCAAAACGCCTTCCTCTCACCTTAAACCTAGGTCCTTTTGTTGTTGACAACCCTACCATGGGAAAGATATTCTGACTGTCTCCTCCATCTATGCCTCACATAATCTTAGAAACTTCTTTCAGGTCACCCCTCAGCCTCCTTCACTCCAAGGAAAACAAACCCTGCCCATCCAATTTCTCCCCATCCGAAATGCTGAGAGTTTCATAGATATGAGTTTTAGCAAGGTGGTCACACCAGGCAGAAAGTGGGTGACGACCAGGAAAGGAAAAGGGAACAGGCAGAGAGTGCAGGATTCCCGTGGCCATTCCCCTTGAAAACAAGCACACCATCTTGGATACTGTTGGTATTGGTATTGGGAGATGAGCGTTCAGGAGAAGGCAGCAGTAGCCAGGTCTGTGGCACCAGGACTGGCTCTGAGGCTCAGCGGGGGAGGGTGAAGGCAGACAGGACTCCAGTGATAGGGGACTCAACAGTTAGGCGGGCAGACAGGAGATTCTGTAGCCGCAAAAGGGACTCTGGGATAGTGTGTTGCCTCCCTGGTGCCGGGGTCCAGGATGTCATTGAAGGGCCACAGAACATTCTCAAAGGGGAGGGTGAGCAGCCAGAAGTCATTGTGCATGTTGGCACAAATGACATCGGTAGAGAAAGGGATGAGGTCCTGCAGAGTGAATATAGGGAGTGAGGGAAGAAGTTAAAAAGCAGGACCTTGAAAGTAGTAATCTCTGGATTACTTCCAGTGCCACATGCTAGTGAGGGTAAGAATAGATGGATATGGCAAATGAATGTGTAGCTGAAAAATTGGTGTGGGGGGCAGGGATTTAGATTTTTGCACAATTTGGCACGGTAGCGTAGCAGTCAACATAACGCTTTACAGCGCCAGTGGCCCGGGTTCAATTCCGGCCGCTACCTGTAAGAAGTTTGTATGTTCTCCCCATGCCTGTGTGGGTTTCCTCTGGGTGCTCCGGTTTCCTCCCACATTGCAAAGACGTGCGGGTTAGGAAGTTGTGGGCATGCTACGTTGGCGTCAGAAGTGTGGTGACACTTGCGGGCTGCCTCCAGAACACGCTACGCAAAAGATGCATTTCACTATGTGTTTCGATGTACATGTGACTAATAAAGATATCTATCTTATCTTCTGGGGCAGAGGTGACCTGTACAAGAGGGATGGGTTACACCTGAACTGGAGGGAGACCAATATCCTGGGGGGCAGATTTGCTAGTGGGTTTAAACGCGATTGGCAGGGGGTGGGATCCCAAGCAAATGAGAGGCTGTAAAGTGACAGAGACATCAGTAACAGCAAGTTGAGTGGGCACGACAGGCAAGAGAACAGCCGGGAGCAAGGAAAGCCTGTTGGATGAAACTGCATTTGTTTCAATGCAAGACGTCTGACAGGCAAGGCAGATGAACTCAGGGCATGGATAGCTATGTGGGACTGAGATGTCACAGCCATTACGGAAACATGGCTCAGGGAGGTACAGGACCGGCAGCTCAATGTTCCAGGGTACAGGTGCTTTAGGTGGAATAGAGGCAGAGGAAAGAGAGGAGGGGGAGTTGTATTTTTGATTAAGGGGAATGTCACAGCAGTAGTCAGAGACAAAATTACTGAAGGATCATCAGTGAGGCTTTATGGGTGGAGCTGAGGAATAAGAAGGGGATGATCACATTGATGTGGTTGTACTATAGGCCCCCAAATAGTCAAGAGAAATTAGAAGAACAAGCCTGCAGGGAGATTGTGGTGAGTTGTCAGAATAATAGGGTTGTCATAGTGGGGGGGTTTAACTTTCCGAACATAGATTGGGACTGACGTAGGCTGAGACGGGGTGGAATTTGTTGAGTGTGTTCAGGAAAGTTTCCTTGGGCAATATATAGAGGGCCCTACTGGGGAGAGGGCAAAGCTCGACCTACTCTTGGGTAACAGGGGAGGGCAAGTGACTGAGGTGATAGCGGGGGGGGCATGCTGGGACCAGTGACTCTAGTTCTATTAGTTTTAAAGTAGTTATGGAAAGGGACAGAACTGGTCCACAAGTTCAAGTTCTAAATTGGGGCAAGGTGAATTTTGATGGTATGAGACAGGAGCTTGCAAAGATTGATTGGAATAGGTTGTTTGGGGGCAAAGGGGCCACAGCCAAGTGAAAGGCTCTTAAAGGTGAGATAGTGAGAACTCAAAGTCTGTGTGTTCCTGTTGGAGTGAAGAGCAAGGCTGGAAGGAGTGGGGAACCCTGGATGATGAAGGGTATTGAGGCCCAGGCAAGGAAAAAGGAGGAGGCATGAGTCAGGCAGCTGGGATCAGATGAATCCCAGGAAGAGTATAGGGGATGCAGAAGTGTACTCAAGAAGGAAATCAGGAGGGCAAAAAAGGGGCATGAGAAGATGAAGGAAAATCCAAAGAAATTTTATATTAAGGTAAAAAGAGTGACTAGAAAGAGAACAGGGCCCCTCAAAGACCAAAGGGGACATCATTGTGTGGAGATGGGCAAGGTCCAATGAATAATTCTTCGTGGAGAAAGACATGAAGACTTTGGACTAGGGAAAGTAAATGGGGAGGTCATGGGGATAATCCCCATTACAGTAGAGGAGGTGCTTGGATGTCTTAAAATGTATGAAGGTAGACAAATCTCCAGGGCCTGACCAGGTTTATCCAAGAACACTGTGGGAGGCTAGAGAAGAAATTGCGGGAGCCCTGGCTGAGGTATTTGCATCATCGTTAGCCATGGGTGAGGTGCCGGTAGACAGTGGGGTAGTGAATGTTGTGCTTCTACTTAAGAAGGGCGGCAAAAAAAAATGCCTGGGAACCATAGGTCAGTAAGTCTAACATCTGTGGTAGGTAAGTTACTGGAGAGGATTCTGAGGGATAAGATATTGTACATCTGGAAAGATAGGGGTTGATTATAGGGGTAAGTCAGCATGGCTTTGTGATCATGTCTTATGAACTTGATTGAGTTTTTTGATGAGGTGACCAAGAAAGTCAATGAGGGCAGGGCAGTAGACATGGTTTATATGGACTTCAGTAAGGCCTTTCGTAAGGTTCCACATGGTAGGCTGCTCTGGAAGGTTAGATGACGTGGAATCCAGGGAGAGCTGGCGAATTAGAAAGCCAACTGGGTTGATGGTGGAAAGCAGAGGGTGATGGTGGAAGGTTGTTTGTTGGACTGGAGGCCGTGACTAGTGGTGTCTCCCAGGGGTCGGTGCTGGGCCCATTGTTGTTTGTCCTCTACATTAACGATTTGGGTAAGAACGTACAAGGCATGGTTAGTAATTTTGCAGATGACACTAAGTGGTATAGTGGACAGTGAAGAAGATTATCAAAAATTACAGGGGGATCTCGATCAGCTGGGTTATTGGGCTGAGGATTGGCAAATGGAATTTAATGTGGATAAGTGCAAACTGTTGCATTCTGGAAAGTCAAATCCAGGAAAAACTTTCACAGTGAACGTCAGGGCCCTGGGGAGTGTTGTAGAACAGAGGGACCTTGGAGTACATGGTTCCCTGAAAGTGGCAGACAGGGTGGTGAAGAGGAATCTTGGTACGTTGGCCTTCATAAGTCAGGGCATTGAGTATAAATGTTGGGAGATCATGGTGTGGTTGTACAGGAGGCTGGTGAGGCCACACTTGGAGTATTGTGTTCAGTTTTGCTTGCCTGCCATAGAAAAGATGTTATTAAACTGGAAAAAGTGTAGAAAAGATTTACAAGGATGCTGCCAGGACTTGAGGGACTGAGTTATAGGGAGAGATTGGACAGGCTAGGACTTTATTCCTTAGAGTGAGAGGTGATCTTATACAGGTGTATAAAATCATGAGGGGCATAGAAAGGGTGAATGCACTCAGTCTTTTTCCCAGAGGTGGTGTATCAAGAACAGGAGGGCATAGTTTAAGATGGAAGGGAAAGATTTAAGAGGAACATGAGGGGCAGCTTTTTTTTTTACACAGAGGGTGGTATCCATGTGGAACGAGCTGCCAGAGGAAGTGGTTGAGGTAGGTACAATAACAACTTTTAAAAGACAGTTGGACAGGTACATGGATTGGAAAGGTTCAGAATGTTATGGGCGAAATGCCGGTAAATGGGACTAGCTTGGATGGGGCACCTTGGTTGGCATGGACCAACTGGGCTGAAAGACCTCCAATCCAGGCAACATCCTGGGGAATCTCCTCTGCACTTTCTCCAGCGCAACCACATCCTTCTGTGGTGTGGTGACCAGAACTGCACACAGTGCTCCAAGTGTGGCCTAACCAGTCATTTGTAAATTTGTAGCACAATGTCCCAACTCTTATATTCTGTGCCCCAAACTATGAAAGCAAGCATGCCGTATGCATTGTTAACCACCCTACGTTGCTACCTTCAGGGAACTACGGACTTACACCTCTAGGTCTCTCTATTCATCAACATTCCTTCGTGCCCCACCATTCACTGTATATGTCCTAATCCTATTTGACTTCCCAAATTGCATCACCTCACACTTATTGGGATTAAATTCCATCTGCCAATGCTCGGGCCAACTTTCCAATGGATCCATATCCTGCTGTAGCCTTAAACAACCTTCCTCACTATTCACAACACCACCAACTTTGGTGTAATCTCAGACTTACTAATCAAACCTCCTACATTCACACCTTAGTTGTTAATATATTCACAGACAACAAGGTCCCAGAACTGATCCCTGTGGTCACCACTAGTCACAGCCCTCCAATTAGCAAAAACACCCATCCACCACCACCCTCTGCTTCCCATCACCCTGCCAATTTTGGATCCAATTAGCCAGCTCACCTTGAATCCCATGTCCCTTAACCTTCTGGACCAGCCTAGCACGTGGGACTTTGTCGAATGCATTACTAAAGTTCACGTAGACAACATCCACCACCCTGTCTTCAGTCTCCTCTGTCACCTCCTCAAAAAACTCAATCAAATGAGTGGGACAGGACTTCCCCCACACAATCCATACCGACAATCCCGAGCAGTCCCTGCCTTTCCAAGTCTGGGTACATAAATCCTGTCCCTTAGAATTTTCTCCAATAATTTCCCCACCACTGATGTCAGGCTCAGCGCCCTGTAGTTACCTGCCTTATCCTGGCAGCTCTTCTTAAATAAAGGAACAACATTAGTTGTTGTCCAGTCTTTTGGAGACGTGTGGCTAATGAAGATGTAAAAATCTCCATCAGAACCCCAGCAATTTCCTTCCTGGTTCCCAAAGATTTTGGGATAGATCTCACTAGGCCCTGGGCACCTATCCATGCCTACGCTTTCCAAGACATGATACCTCCATGACACCGACATGGTCCAGGCTATCAACATATCCCTCCCTGAACTCACCATCCTCCATGTTCTTCTCCTTGGTGAATACAGACAAGCAGCATTCATTTAGGATGCCAACGTCCCCTGGCTCCATACATAGCTTCCTTCTTTGGTCCCTAAGGGGACCTACTCTTTCCCTAGCTACCTTCTTGCTCCTAATATACTGAGAGAATAATTTAGGATTCTCCTTAATCTTACCTGTCAAGGATATTTAATGGCCTCTTTCTGCCCTCCTAATTTCTTTCTTAAGTCCTCCCCTGCACCCTTTATATTACTCAAGGGACTGCTTGATTGTAGCTGCCTGTACCTATCATATGCTTCCTTTTTTTTCCTGATCAAATCTTCAATAACTTTTTGTCACCCAAGGTTCCCTAAACTTGCCATCTTCGCCTTTCACTTTACCAGAAGATGCTGGTCCTGAGGCCCAACCTTATCCCTTTCCATAACCACCTTGAAACTTACGGAATTGTGGTCACTGTTCCCAAAGTGTTCCCACCACCTGCCCGTTTCAGTTCCTACGATAAGGTCAAACTCTGCCCCTTCCCTGGTGGAAATCTCTGCATATTGTCTCAAAAAACTACTTCAGATGCATTTAACAAATTCTCCCCATATAACCCCCTTGCACCAGGCAAGCCAGTCAAGACTGGGGAAGTTAAAATCCCACTACCATAACCTTATTGCTCTAAACACCTTTCTTCAATCTGCTTACACAATCTGTTCCTCTCATTCCCACTGACCATTGGAAGCCTACAGTGTAACCCCAGCAAAATGATCGCTCCTTTCTTGTTTTTAAAGTTCACCCACATGGCCTTATGGACCATCCTCTCCATGGATATCCTCTCTACGTACTATGTACTGAAATTAGGGCAGATGTTGATAGGTTTCCACTGGTGGAAGGATGGGGGAAACAGGTCACAAGGGGCTGGTCATTTAAAACTGTGTAGGGAGTTCTGACAGAAGGAGGTGAATCTCTGGAACCCTCTATCCCAGAGGGTGTGGAGATAGGAACAGCGGGGGATTTAAAGAGGAAATAGATAACATTTTGAAAGATCAGGGAATGACAGCGATGAGGAACTGGCACAGAAGAGGAGATGAGGCCTGGGACAGATCAGTGATCACATTGAATGGTGGTTCCAGTTTGGGAGGCTGAGTGTCCCACTCTTGCTCCTGTTTTCTCATGTTCCATGTTCTGATAAAGGTTACAAGTAGGATAATTGTCCCACAGCCCCACACAGTCATCCGCTGTACCATCAGAGGACACAGTCCACTGCACAGGGGAGCTCTTCAGGCACTGAGCGGCTGTCCACAGTGTCAGGATACCCGTGCTGGTCCCCTGGGCCTTCAGTGTACACGAGTGAAACAGGTCCCTGCTCTTGGTTACAAGCACCCGCAGTCCATCAGCTTTTCACCAACCCACAGGCCGATCATTCTGCACCACATGCTCTGGGACAAAGGGACTGCCACAACTCCCTACCCCAGCAGCTGGGAGTGGAAGGTGCGCTCTCCGTGCCCCGAGACTTCACACTGAACTCCACACTCCCCCTCACTGCACCGTCCCACCAATGGCACATTAAGGAGCAGTACTGAGGGAGGATCACACTGTGGGAGGGACAGTACTGAGGGAGGGGCAGGTACTGAGGGAGTGTCACACTGTGGGAGGGGTAGTACTGAGGGAGGGTCTACTGAGGGAGGGGCAGTACTGAGGGAGGGGCAGTACTGAGGGAGTGTTGCACTGTGGGAGGGTCAGTACTGAGGGAGCACCGCACTGTGGAGGGTCAGTACTGAGGGAGCACCGCACTGTGGGAGGGGCAGGTACTGAGGGAGTGCTGCACTGTCCTGCTCCAGCCACAGAGGAGAAGTTGTGCTCAGGAACAGTTACGAACCCACCCATCAGTAGATCTCAGAGGTACAGAAATGATCAGAAGCTCCTGACGGGGAGCAGCAGAATCACCCTCATTCTTCCCTCTCCATCCACGAGGATGGAGTGTCATGGACCGTCGCTGAGAGCTGAAATCTGTGGGGGGGGGGGGGGGGGGTTCGGGGATCAGGCAGGGCCCAGGGTTAGATCAGTGATCTGATAGACTAGCAGGGTGGATCAGAGGGGCTGAATGGTCCTTGCTCTTGTTCTTTGTAAGCTGATGCAGTGTCTGCACTGTCCTGCTCCACTGGTTTTACTGGATCACAAGACAAACATTGGCAGTGAGAGAGCCTGGAGTTATCTACAGATTTATTGACCATCAGTGAGCAATTATTCGGTTGTGGATAATGCCACAGGAAGTCAGACATGGATTGGTTGCACAAACAATGGGCATTTCATCGATATCCTGGAATTATTCGGTCTTTTCTCAATCATCATTAGAAGGTCAGCAATAGATCAGGGCTGAGGTGTCTCATCAGAGGTGGACCTTCTGGTGTGGAGACAAGGCACTGAGAGAGGGGCAGTCCTGGGGGGTCCAGCACTGCTGGAGGGGCAGTCCTGGGGGGGGGGTGCAGAGCTGCTGGAGGAGTGGTACTCGGAGAGAGCTTCACCTCCGGTGGGAGAGTGCTGAGGCTGTTTTCCTGGTGTCCTGAGTGTGAAGGACATTTACCATGGTCAGTACTTGGTTGCTGTTTCAGAGACCTGCACACAACTGTACACAATGGTACGGGGGAGTGATTTCCTGTGCTACCAACACAACTGTACTTCCGGAGGACCATGTTGCTGTTCACTCTACTGGCTGTTCGAAACAGGAGTGAAGAAACAGAATCACTCTGAAATAGGCTTGAAAAAATCTGCTACAATAACTGATAAAATGCTGGAAACACTCAACAGGTCAGCCTAGGCCTGTCGGGCCATACCGTCTTCTCGCTGCTACTGTCAGGCAGGAGGTACAGAATCTGAAGTCCCACACCACCAGGTTCGGAAACAGCTACTTTCCTGCAATCTCACCGTACTTGTGCACATCTCATCTCGAAGAAACTGAGCTCACTTTTGGGGTTGAAGACTCTCTGTGAATGCTGATGGAGGCTTCGACCTGGACCATTGACACTGCTTCACAGTCATGTTATTGACTGGTCATAACGGTGATTACCCATTACACCTGGAACACTGATGTAAAAGCTATGGCTTCATGGTAAATTTGTAGATATTAATTTAGTTGTGCTTCAGAAGATAACATCACTGTGCTCCAATAATCACGCTTCCACTGAATCACACCTCACCCTATTGCACCACTCAACATCCACTTCAGTTACAGAAATGCAAACCCTAAAGCCATGATCTCCAGCTCACCAGTTGTAAATGAACTACTCCTATTCACCCTCTACAGAGAGGGCTCCCATTTTGAAGGTAACCATGACAACAGCCTTCAAAATTATCTCTTGCTGGCAGTTCAGAGTGTCACGTCATCTGTGAGATTCAGCTGGGGAGCCTTTGACTGGCAAACACACAATGGGCTGAATGTCCTCCTTCTGTGATACATTTCTACAATTCTTGTCCAGGGGGCTTTCGTTCTTTGGCTGAACCACCTGTACCGCCATCTCCTTCACCGATACAGAGCCCATGATGAGCCCATTGGCCTGGCCTTTGGCCCCTGCACTCAATCCTCCCTCCAGTAACTGTCCCGATAACCTCTGTTCCCTGTCTTTATGCTGTACACAACTCAATAACTCTAAGACCAAGGTTTTGTTGATTGACTGAGCAGCTTCAGGGACAAAATGGTCGGTCTGATTCCTGACACTTGCTCTTCATTGTCATGCACTTCCTCAAAAGCTCTCAAAATATGGAACATCTGGCCTTGTACACAGCTGTGTGGAATCCAAGGCAATCTACACACAATCAGCCACATGATCAAAGCTTCTGGATTGAGGATGGACATTAGGCCAGGCACGTGGAGATGCTACCATGGGATCTTCCATCTCCAGCTGAGAGCAGGTGGTTCTCAGTCCCATCCGTAACACACAGCACAATTCCTCTGGTGAGGGGAAGGTTCGAAACACACAGTTTATAAACTGGATCACTTTAATCCAATGTATCATAAATTGTTGTTGTACATCCAGGGATACGATCCTGTTTGACACCAATCTGACGATTTGATTCTGCTCCAATGTCCAGACGACCCTGGACCTGTCCAGTGGCATCAAGCGAATGGTAGCCTAAAGACCAGCCCTGTCATTTACATTCAGTGTGGTCACATTGTCCTCCTGTTCAGACAGAGGTGGGACCAGTGTCACCCAAAGGAAAACCCCCCAAACAGGATCTGGGAGTTAGATCTCAGGTAATGGGCACCCCCAGAGCAACACCACCCCCACCCACCCTATAACCCTTGACTCACCCACCCCTCAGCTCAACCTGACACCTAACCCAACATCCCCTGCCAACTACAGACCAACTCAGAACCAACTAACCACACCGTCCAATCACCAGCCCCCTCAATCCGGCTGTAACCAAACAAGAGACACTGTCTACTGTCCATCAGGCCGGCCATCCCACCCCCTCCACCAAGCCCACCTCCCAATCAGTGCTCATCCAACCCATTCAGCCCTGTGACCACCTAGTCCCCCCATGAAGGACAATTTTCAATCACCAGTTGTGGACAGACACGTTTACCCAGTCACCACTGGCCAGCATTGTCAGTGAGAGTCCTGGCCCCAAACACACATCCACACCATTACAATAAGGATGGGGCCCATCCCCACAAACAGCACCAATTCTGTCCTGCACCAGCTAGGCCCACACAGGGTGGGTCTGCTGAATCACTTACGGACCTCCTGGCCAGTGTCCCACCCACCACCCTCCATTACGGGGTAGGCATGTCTTGGGGCTCAGGTTCATTGAACCGATAATTGGATAATGGGGTTGTCCTGGGATGGGAGACCAGATGGGACTTAGGAGGTGATCTCACTGAAACACTCCAGGCTAGAAGAGGTGTCAAAGGACAATGCCGAGAGGAGGTGCAGGTCCCACTGTGAGAGCCCAAGCACAAAAATCCAGACTCCAGTATCGAATAACGGGGGAGTGTCCTACTGTGGGAGGGGTGGTACTGAGGGAGGGTCACACTGTGGGATGGGTGGTACTGAGGGAGGGTCACACTGTGGGAGGGACAGGACTGAGGGAGTACGCGGTTTCCGCGGGCACCCTAGCTGAGTTCCGCGCTCGGTGGGCCCCTCAGGGGATCGCGTGTGTCGTGGATGGTACAAACACGATTCTTATTTGAAGTGTTGCGTGTTGCGTTAACGGGTGTAGTGTTGCGTGTGTGTTTTGTTAGTATTAGTTTGCATTCTCCACTGTAGTTCTGTCGTTGTGTAGTTTCTTCTTTTCTGTATTAGATGTAGTGTATTGACACTGGTTGTCTTTTTGCAGTGCTTTTAGCCAATAAATGTTTATATAATAAAGAAGAGGGGCAGGACTGAGGCAGTGTTGCTCCTTCATCATTGCTGCCTTTTGTATGAGATTTTAAGTCAAGGCTCTTTCTGGTTCTTCAGGAGAACATGGAATCCTGTGTCAATATTTTAAAACATGGAGGAGGTCTCCCTGGTGTCTCAGGTCAATATTTACCCCTCTACTAACATCATCCACTCACTAGCGCTGTCTGTGGTGTGATCTTGCTGTGCACAGTTTGGCTGCCCTCATTGCCCCACTGCCACAGTAAGAGGTTCTGTGCTGCCCTTCCCTTGGCTCCTGCAGTAACAGAGTTCCCCATGTACCACCTGCTGTCAGAACTTCACCAAATATGCTCAATGGACAATGTTCTCCAGATAACCCAACCAACCCATCCACACTCTGGCAACAACTGCTTCGGAGCAGAAAGGAGACGAGACTTTTCCCACTGGGAGCAGACCCCAGGTTCCGGACAATCTTCCCTCCTGTTGTCCAGAATAGCAGCACCACCCAGTTCACACATACCAAAGGGCCTGGGTGAGTGGCCACTGTCAACCCAGACCGATTCCACATCACCATCCACTGCCTTCATATCACAACTCAGCACCACTCTGTTACCTACCTTGATTATCAACACCACTTTCCCCTTTGGGCTGTTCTTTCGGAACAGGGTATAACCTGGAACATTGCGCACCCAGTCCCTACAACTACGTCTCTGTAACAGTTATAACATCACACTCCTCTGTTGGTGTCAACTCATCACCAGTGTGGAGCGGTTATGTTTGTACACTGCTGCAGTGGTGGTGGGGTGTGGGTGGGGGCCATGGGTGGGTGAGGTTCCCTCCTCAGCCCTCCCCCTGCCCCAGTGGCAGCATCCCATTTCAAAGTGTAGACTCAGGTCTGCAGTGTAGAGGCAGAGAGACAGGAAGGGGTTAACACCAACTGCAACCATATCCGAGAACAAACCTCTGCCATGTCAGACTAGACACTGTCTCACGTCAATAGTGAATGCAGCACCGAGGGGCCACACTCACCAAAAGGACTGGCACAAATTCCACAGAGGTTAGTAATCCCATCCCACCAAGACCACCATCGACGGCACCCATTAAACTGCTGAGTTACTCACAGTCCATGAACAGTTGCTCAGACTGTGGGTGTGTTGAAGTGAGGTACTGTTACACATACACCTGGAAACTGACAACACCGGCAAGTCCCTTCATGCGCATTTGAAGGAAAACCTGTGAATCTTCTGGGATTCAGCGGCTCCAAGGGAATCAGAGAATTGAAGTGTTTAGAATCAGTTCAGGTATCTGTGAGCAGACCTGCTGCTGCAAAACTCCCTGAAAGTGTCACACCTTGCTCCATAAGTGTGTTGGTGAGCGTTTAATGGTGTACTCAGCCACAATTACAAACAGCATGTGGATTGTGTCCGAAGTATAATGAATTTTAAAATCACACACAATAGCCCTGAGACAACCCACACTGTTGTAGGAGAGCACAGTGTTGTTTCACAGTAACTGAACAGCACAGGAGATGGTCACTGAAATATTCAATGCAGCCCAAGCCCCAAGTACTCAGATGCACTGACCACAGAGTCACACAGCAGAGAAAGAGACCCTTCAGCCCACCATATCCATGCTGACCATCAAGTCCCCATCTATACTAATCCCATTTAGCAGCACTTAGTCCATAGCCTTCTATGTCTTGGCGATTCAAGTTCTCCACCGCTCCCCTGCCTCCACCATTCCCTCAGGGAGTTCCTTCCTCAGATCCCCTCTACACTTCTTACCCTTTACCCTAAACCTATGCCCTCTGGTTATACACATCTCTGCAATGGGACATTTTCTACTGTACACCCCGCAGATCCCACCTCAGTCTCTTCCACTCCAGGGAAAATAAACCCAGCCTACCCAGTCTCTCCTCGTAACCCTCCATCCCAGGCAATCTCCTCCGCACCCTCTCCAGTGGAGATTCATTGGTGCAGCAACCCTAGTATCCTTCTTCATCATCTGAGACCTCTTCATCCTCTGTTCCACGCACAGAGTGCCACTTTGGTTCCTAACGACCCCACACTTTCCACAGTTACCCTCTCGGGATTTTCGTTAACCTTACCTGCCAGTGATATTCTGTGTTCCCTCTTTGTCCTTTGAATGTCTTTCTGAAGTACCCATTACACTTTCCGTATTCCTGAAGGGCCTACGTGGTGTCAGCTCTCTACACTGGCCACAAGCTTCCTTCTCCATCTTTACCCTGCCCTCACTATCCCTTGACATCCTGGTCAAAATGCCCCCCCAGTGACACTCCAAACATTTACCCAGTCACATTCCCTAAGTTTAGGTCCAGTCCTTGCCTCTCCTATGGCAGGGAGCACTTTAAAAATTTCACCCCATCAAATCCTTTCGCAGATTCCAGTCAATAAGAGTGACAGCAGTAATTGTGCTTTATCAGTAACCTCTAACACTGCGATTTGGCCACATTTAAGCTCCTCTTTCTCTCACTATAGTATATCCCCAGCAAAGTGATCACCCCTCCACACCTCCCCTCCCCTCCCCACCACTCCCCTCCCCACCCCCCACCTTTTAGTTCCTCTGTTTTACCCAGATGGCCTCATTTGAGGAGCCCGCTAGCTGTCCCCCTTCATTCCCACAGTAATGGAGCATTTAATCAACAGAGCCCCACTGACACCCACCCCACCACCACTCCCGTTACCCCTGCAGGTTGTAAACCCTGCAACGTTCAGTTGCCAGTCCTGCCCTTCCTCCGACCATGTCACTGTGATAGCAACAATATCACGTTCCATGTGCTGATCAGTACTCTCCCCAGTCAGATTCCTTGCATTAAAATAGAAATTCAGCCTTGCATCCCTCCCATGTGCCTTATCGTACCCTTGTGTGCTCAGCTACTAACTATTGCTCCTATATTTCCTCATCTCTGACTCTGTGTCCCATTCCCCTGCCAAATTAGTTTAAACCCTCACTAACATCACAAGTAACCTCCCTACAAGGATGTTGGACCTGATCTGGTTCAGCTGCAACTCCTCCAGCATGTACAGGTTCACTTTCCCCAGAATGAGCCACATTGATCCAGCAATCTAAGCATTTTAATCTGTGACCTGGCTCCCTAATTTACTGTTGCAGGACCCTATCTGTGTCATTGGTACTGACATGGACCATGAGCTAAGGTTGTTTACCCTCCCCCTTTAGACTGCCCTGCAACTGTTCTGTGACATCATGACCCTGGCACGAGGGAGACCACACACCAGTCTGGATTCATGCCACAGAAGCTCCTGACTATTCCCCTCACTATCCAGTCTCCCACCCCTACTGCCCGTGGACCCTTGCTCCTCCCCCTCTGTGCAGTTGATCTATCCATGGTGTCAGGATCTTGGCTCTGGATGGATTCCCCAGAGATACATTCACCCTCTGTTTTCCAACATGGCGTGAGATGCACTCAGATGTTTCCTGACTACCTGCCTGGCTCTCTCCTCTGCCTGGTGGTCACCCATTCCCTCTCTGAACATCCTTCCTTAAGCTGTAGGGTGACCACCTTTAAAAACCTGCTGCCGTGTAACTTCCAGCCTCACGGATGCACTGCAGGGCCTTCAGCTAGCACCCAAGCTCCAAAACCCAACATTCATGTCGGCCCAACTGGAGACACCTCCCACAGATGTGGTCGTCCAGACTTCAAGAAATGTCTCAGAATCCCACACATTTCAGGCCATGCAACACGGGACTGATAGATAGATAGATATCTATATTAGTCACATGTACATCGAAACACACAGTGAAATGCATCTTTTGCGTAGAGTGTTCTGGGGGCAGCCCGCAAGTGTCGCCACGCTTCCAGCACCAACATAGCATGCCCACAATTTCCTAACCCGTACGTCTTTGGAATGTGGGAGGAAACTGGAGCACCCGAAGGAAACCCACGCAGACATGGGGAGAATATACAAACTTCTTACAGACACTGGTGGGAATTGAACCCAGGTCGCTGGTGCTGTAATAGTGTCACGCTAACCGCTACACTACCGTGCTTGCCCTCAGTCCCGACAGAAAGTCATTGGCACAAGTTATTAACTGAGCCTCTGTGGACAGTGCCATGGATTAGAGTTCATCAATTCTTGTAGTTAGGTGCTGTGATTTAGAAAGGGCCCCAAAAAATGAAATACAATCCATTCCCACACTTTACACGAACCATAAGAAATGAGGATTCTCACCACCCAGCTCCCTGACTGACACCAACATCACACTTTCCAACAAAGACCAGTAACCCAGCACCCAACCAGTGAGTCCATGTCATCCATTTAATTCTCTAACCAGCCTCCTACCTCCCACTGCACAGATATCACAGATATCAGCAGCTGCTGAACCAAACAGTGTCTGGGTGGTGGGGAAGTGCCATCCATAGCTCATCCAGCCAGTGAGAGTGACTAAATTCACAGCAAGTGTGTCACTTCTACATGCTGTCTATGTGTCGGTGGAGTCCACTTTATCGCTATGAAGCCCAATGGACAATTCATTATTAAATACAATAGTTTCATTTCCATAATTGAAGATTAGACCATTTCTCTTTCAACAGTAATGTTTTAATTTGTTAAGCATGAAGGCCCTAAAAGTGTTTGACTGCTGAGAGCTTCTGCTGGCAACACAGGTTGTCGAAAGGACAGAAGGAAATGTATTAATTCCCTGTGTGTGTGCCGGAGAACACTGATGCTGTTTATCACACGCTTCCTGACTCAGTCCTTAACTACATTTACAGTACTGAACCCTGGCCCCACCACACATGATTTACTGGGAATCACTGCAGACCTGCTTTACATGACTACAGCAAACGGCACCACCGGCTCTTTCATACAGGAGATGGTGTGGGCAGTCTTCGGCAGCTGAGATCTGCTGATTAGATGAATCAGCAAGAATAATGACTGCACAAGTTACTGGACTCCTGACTTTGTCACCAGTGAAACATAGTCCTCAATTCCCTCCACTTCCCCCCCCACCCCCCCCCCCACCCCCCCCCCCCCCCCCCCCCCCCCGGGAACATGGCCTTGGGTGAGGGACCTCCATGGGTCTCAGTGGCCAGTTCCAGCATCTGCAACACCAGCTGATGTTGAGTGGATCAGACCACCATGGGCTTCTGATGCTCATATGGCATCTGGCACACCACCCCCCCCAACCCCCCCCCCCCCCCCCCACTTGGCAGAGACAGTCAGCGGGAAGCGTGACTGCTTCCTCCCAGAGGTGTCATTGATACCATGGCTCAAATCAGGTAAGTCAGCCCAGAACAAGAATATTGAGGTGGATAGACGTTCACACTTCTGCGTTCAAGCAAGGCCGTGTCATCCCATCTACCCTTGACTGAATCTACCTCACTACAGTATGACACTTGCTTCCAGCAAGTTCTGGAGTGGATGTAATACCGAGGAGCCTAGTTCAGCTTTCATCACCTCCAGTCCAGAACCAAGACCATCCCAACCCCAGCCATAGGTCAGAGAATCAGAGCCATACAGCATGGAAACAGGGCCTTCAGCCCACCAAGTCGGTGCTGACCATCAACCACACCTCAACACTCATCCTAATTTATTCTCCTCACAGTCCCATCAACTGCCCCCAGATTCTACCATTCATCTACATACCAGGGGCAAATTAACCCACCAGCTAGCACATCTTTGGGATGTGGGAGGAAACTGGAGCACCCGGAGGAAACCCATGCAGTCACAGGGAGAACATACAAACTCCACACAGACAGCGCCCAAGGTCAGGATTGAACACGGGTACTACAGCTGTGAGGAAGTGGCTTGTCCAGTCATGGATTTACAGAACATAGTCAATACTTGTAACTACACTCACTGAGAGACTGAGGTCCATGGCACTGTTGACTTTGCTGATAAAGCAGCTGGGAGGTTGAGACTGTGGAAAACATGGATCAATATCTTGGGAGTCATGTCCCAGAGAAGGCAAAATCCCACATGCCCAGCACAGCCTTCAGCTGACTGAAGAGAGAAGCATTGGTAGACAACGACCTCGAAGCTCACACTGAGCTCATGAGCCAGTGGGGAGCAGCTGCCCTGCCCTCCTGAACCTTTGAGACAAGACCCAGCTCCAGCAGGTAGCTCAACAGCCGTAAAATGGTCTCTGCAAAATCTTCAGAACTATTGGTAGGGTGGGAAGGAAGGTTAATATCCTCTCCCAGTTCACAATCCCCAGTATCATGCTCTGACCACACTCGACCACCTGCACTGGACTGGCCACACCTGACACCCGACTCCCAAAGCAGGCACCCTATTCTAGGCTCTGTCATAGAGTCCCAGAGTCGTACAGCAGGGCAACAGGCCCTTCAGCCCAACTCATCCATGCCGACTGCATTGCCCAGTGAGCTATTCCCATCTGCCCGTAGTTGGCCCATAGACTTCTAAACCTCCCTTATCCATGTACTTATCTAGATGGCTTTTAAATGTTGCCGATGTGCCCACCTCAGCCACTATTTCATGCTGCTTGTTCCAAATACGCGCCAGCCTTTGCGTGAAGAAGCTGCCCCTGATGTCCCTTTTAAATCTCTCGCCTCTGACCTTAAACTTATACCCTCTTGTTTTTAGCTCCCCCTCCCTGGGAAAAAGACTGTGTGCTTTCACCCTGTCTATGCCCCTCATGATCTCATATACCTCTATCAGGTCACCCCTCAATTTCCTACGTTCCAGGGAATAAAGTCCTCATCTATGCAACCTCTCCGTGTAACTCAGGCCCCCAAGTCCAGGCAACACCCTGGTAAATCTTTTCTGCACGTACTGCTGTTGTGCCAGAAAAGTCCCCTCCCCACCCCGCCTCCCCAAGTAGTATGCAAAGGGGTGTATGTTGCTGAGGGGAATGGTCACAGGATGACACTGCACTGTCATTACTAGAGGTTATCTGGAGGACCCAGTGAGCACTCAAAATGGAGCAGCAATGTCCAGGAAGGCACTGAAGACCTCGAATCTCTCCAACGGGAGTCAGAGACCAAGGAGCAGAAGGATTACCGAACCTCCCACCCTCCGTGTCAGACACTGCCTGCCCAGCAGGGTCAGAGTCTGCAGTTCCAACACCCCACAACAGGAGCGGAAAAATCTTCCTCCATCCCGGCAGACTGCCCAACAGAGAAATCAACTCCACCAGACGTGGGGCCAGAACGTTACTCTCCCCCGAATGAGCCTCTGCGAATCCCACAGGATGGAATGAGGGTGGAGTCCTCACCAGTCCTGGTGCTCAGCAGCCCCAGCTCCACCAGATGTTACACATGGGCAGGACCCTCACTCTGAGTGATTCTTCCCATCCCCGACTCACCCCTCTCCTCCCCAACCCAACCTTCCCCTTCCTCAACACCCCTTTCATCCCCACCCCCTCCCCAACCTTCTCTTCCTCAACCCACTCATCGTCACACCCTCCCCTCCCCAACCCACCCCTTTCATCCCCACCCACACCCTCCCCGACTCACCCCTCCCCAACCCAACCTTCCTAATCTTCCCTTCCCTCAACCCACCCCTTTCATCCCCACCCCCTCTCCTCCCCAACCATCTCATCCTCTCGCTGATCTCCCCCTGCCTACACACCCCTCCTCTCCCCAAATCCCCTCTCCTCCAACCTTCCTCTCCCTGACCCCCCATCCCTCAACTCATCCCTTCCCACCTCATCCCTCCCCAACTCACCCCTCCCAGTCTTATCCCTCCATGACTCACCCCTCCCTTCCCTGACTCACTCTCCAACACTCTCTTAAGCATATGTCCATTTCACACTCCAGCCTTGCCCACAGTAACAGACAGGCAAGGTCCCCTGAGTAACACTGTGACAACTTTGCTGGGTGGTGTGGGGGGTTGCAATCATACGTCAGGAGCAGGAGGAGAGTCCTCAGCCCCTCGAGTCTTCTCCCTGTTCAGTATTGACATGGCTGATAGCATTTTAACCTTAAGTTTGCACTCCCATCGACTCCCAGTGACCTTTCACCCCTGGCTTATGGAGAATGTGTCCACCTCTCTGCAATGAAAATATTCAAAGCTTCTACCTCCCTTTGAGAAAGAGTGCCAAGATACAGTACATAATCCGAGAGAAATTAACTCCCTTCACCTCTGGCTTCAATGGGCGACCACTTGGAACACATTTATGCCCACTCTCCGTTTCCTGATAGTCGGTCAATCTTCTAGCCACTCCAATACGTTACCTCAGACACCATGAGCTTTAGTTTTCCATGGTAACTTTATCCCTGCACTGGAATCCTCCCGCTCCCTTTATCCACAGTGTGTTACTTCTTCCCAGAATTCCAATAAATCAATCAAACACCATTTCCCTTTCACAAACCATGTTGACTTTCCATGGAATTTTTCTAAATGTTCAGCTGCAACCTCTTGAATAATGGCTACTAACCTTTGCCTGACCTGAGTCTCACTGGCCTGTAATTTCCACCTGAATAGAAGAGGTACACTGGCATATTTCAATCCAGTGGAACTTTTCCTAAGCCAAGGGAATTTTGAAAAATAAACCCAATGCATCAACTATCTGACCAGCCAATCTTCAGACCCTGGGATGGTCCATCAGGAGCCAAAGACTTATCAATTATAGCTCCGACAATTTGCTCAGTCCCACTGCCCTGGTGACTGTAATATTCTCAAGTTCCTCCCTCCCTTCCAGTCCCCAACTGGCAGCTATTTCCCGAATGTTACTTACATTCTCCATTATAAAGACCAAGAAAGACTACCTGCCATCTGCTTGCCATTGTTAATTCTCAACCTCACTTTCTATAAGACCAACACCAGCTCTGTCAACTCTTTTCTCGTTAAAATATCAACAGAAACTTCACATTTCTATCTAACTTCATATTAACTCTAATTTTATTTCCTTATTAATCTTTTAATTAATCATTTTCACATTTTACCTGCTCTCCTGACGTGCCGCCCGTCCTTGTTCAGCTCCACACTTTTACTTTAATGTTGATCCCAACTTAAACTTTTTTTAGTTCAACAGGGATCTTTGGAATGTTTCTATCTATTCTGCGTATTCTGACAGATCCCCTTACAGTAAAACTCTGAGCACATACAAAGCATTTTAAATATGAACTTAAAAAGAAATTTACCCACAAACACCAATGCTTTGAATTGATTTTAAAATCAGGTGACTCGGAGCGGGTTCCAAATCACTTGAGGCAACGGGTTAATCTTTGTTACAGGGAGAGTCACCCACTGAAACATGGATTTTAATTCACAAATAGAAGGCAGGAGACAAGGGGAGGGGATGCGAGGCGAGGAGGCAAAGGAAGAGTGAGAATCATGGAATCGTACAGCACTGAATCAGGCCCTCTGGTCCATCTGGTCCATGCTGGCCGTGATGCCGATCTACACCAATCCCAACTGCCTGCATCAGACCCGTATCCCTCTACACCGTTCCTACCCGTACCTGTCCACACACCTGCAAGTATTGTAACTGTACCCACCAGCTCGTCCCAGACAGCCACCACCTTCAGGGTGAAGAACTTACCCCTCAGGTCTCCTTTACATTTCTCGCCTCTCACCTTAAACCCATGCCTCTAGTTCTAGACTCCCCTGCCCTGGGGAAAAGATTCTGACTTCCTACCCTATCCATGCCCCTCAATTTTCTCAATCTCCACAAGGTCTTCCTCAGCCTCCTGTGTCCCAGTGAGAATAACCCAGCCTGTCCCATCTCTCCTTGTACCCACAGCCGTCCATTCCAGGCAACACCCCGGTGAATCCCTTCTGCACTCTCTCCATTGTCACCACCTCTGTCCTGCAGCGTGGTGACCAGACTACACAATACTCCAACTGCGGCCTGACCACTGTTTTCCACAACATTAATAGGGGAAAGGAAGGAAGTTGGGGGAGAAGGATGAGGAGAAGGGGGAAGGAAGGTGAGGGATTGAGGCGGGGAGGAGTGAAGAGGGGGGAAGGAGGGGACAGGAGGGAGTGGGCAAGGGAGCCTACCTTTAACAGTCGCTGGCTCGGTGAAGCTCCCTGAGCTCTCCCCTGTCCACTCCTCTGTGGGCAGTCGGCCTACAACATCCACAGCTCCTGTGGCGGGTGTGCTGGTGTCCGTGGGGGCTGGTGGTGGCTGGCCAAACTGTCCGGTGGGGTCCACAGTCTCTGCTCCGGTCACCACACTGCCCTGGATCTGCTCCCAGTCAGTGAGTGGCTTCTTCCCCGCGGCAGGCAGCTGCTCCAACTGAGGCAGCTCGTTGGATTCCACAAGGTCTGATCTCACTGCGGGCTGAGTATCCACAGGCCACGGGTCACTGGCTGCAGTGTTCCATGTCTGCAGAGTCGGCACTGCCCAGGTAGGCCGGTGCGATCCCGGTGCTGTGGGCATTGGTCTGGGACTGCCCCAGTCACTCAGACCCCCTCCCTCAGAGCTGTGGAATTGCCCAGAGTGGCCTGGCCTCTCCAGAGCAGGCTGTCTGCTGCTCAGATGTTGCCGTGTGCGGGACTTAAGCCGGAGAGACCAGTGTGTCAGCGGGAAATCCCGGGACGTGGGCAGGGCCAGCCCGAGGTCTCCACTGCCCTCCACCCCTGCGGTCCACTGCCCTCGGCTCCCTGCAGAGTGACTCCTCGGACCACTGGACGACTGGACACCAGCAGCTGTGGGGCAGAAGAACAACTAGATTAATGGTTGGGCTTGGCAGCTGGAACAAAAGAATTAGAAGCAGAAGGAGGCCATTCAGCCCCTTGCTTCTGCTCCACCATTCAATACCATCACGGTTGGTCTATTTCAGCCCCATTTTTCCATATCCCTTGATTCCCAAACACCCAAAAATCTATCAGTCTGGGCTTTAAGTATTCCAGAGACTGAGCCTCCACATCCCAGTTGGACAGAGGATTCCAATGGTTCTCCTGTCATATTCTAAGGAAAGGTCAACTCCACATCTACACATTGAGCACCATGAGAATCTTGTATTTCAATGAGATGCCCTTTCATTCTTCTCAACTCAAGGGTGTGTAGGCTCATTTTGCACAATCACTTGTCATTGACCAAAGCACCACTGCACTCCCTCCTTACACAGGAGACCAGAGCCATCGACAAGATCCAAGGTGAGACCTCAACTGGGCTCTATGTACTTGGAGCAAATCCTCTTGCAGTAGAGGTCAACATACTGTACAAGGAAGACAAAAGAGACTGCAGGTGGAAACAGAAAGCTAGATGTACCCAGCAGGTCAAGCAGCATCTGTGGAGGCAAAGGTGTAAGTCAACATCTCTGGTTGAGACCTTGCGTCAGGACCGAGAGGGAACAGATCACCAGGATATGAAGGGGGTTGGATAGGGGCTGGTAGGTGATAGGTGGAACTGGGTGGAGGAAGGGGGTGGGAGGGAGAAGAAAGTGAGATGGACAGGTGAGAGTACGTGGGAAATGGAAAACTTAATGTTCATACCATTGGGTTGGAAGTGGAATATGGGATTGAACATAGAACACTGCAGCACAGGACAGGCCCTTCAGCCCACAATGTTGTGCCAACATTTTATCCTGCTCTAAGAGCTATCTAACCCTTCCCTCCCACATAGATGAAGAAGGTTCCATACAAGGACACTCACATCACCCAATGCACCAACACCTTTCAGTCTCTCACCACTTAAAAAATACTCCATCTTTCCGGTTCCTTCTACCAAACTGGATCACCTCACTTTTCCATTTTACATTCCACCTGCCAAGTCCTGGTCCATTCAGCTGGGCTATCTGAGGCCTCTATGCCTCGTCCACACAGCTTTGTATCATTGGAAAATCTGGAATTATTACACCGGTCCCCTCAGTGAAATCATTGACACAGACTGAACAGCTGATCCAAGCTGCACTACCTCATTAGTCCCAACCTCCCACATTAATCTTGTTCTCTCGCAATGTGAATGGACAGAATATATAAAGAGCAAAGAATAGCAAAATGATTAGCAAGGAAAATTTGAAATAGAAAATAAAGAAATGTAAACCAGTTAGTAATAATTTATACAGATATTTAAAAAGGAAAAGCTGACAAAGTGAGCATTGGCCCTATCAACAGTGTCCAGGGAATTAATAATTGAAAGCAAGGATAGTCAGACATTCTGCCTCAGTCTTCACTCCACAATACTGCTCCAAAAAGCAATCCCAGTTGGATTCCACAAATTCTTGCCAGTTTGGTTCATCCAGTCCACAGGGATCGGTGCTGGGGCCTCAACTTCCCACATTTATAGAAATGACTTGGACAAAGGCACTGTGAAGGTGTAGTTGTTAAATTTGCAGATGACACAAAGGTAAGTAGAAAAGTAAATTGTAGGGAGGCTAGGAGGGGATAGAGATGTCCATTTTTACCAGGGAAAATAAAACAAACCTACGATCTAAATGGTGAGAGGTTGCAGAGCTCTGCAGTGCAGAGGGATCGAGGTGTCCCAGTGTATGACTTGCAAGAGACAAGTATCAGATATAACAAGTAATTAGGAAAGCTAACAGAGCATTAATATTTATTGTGATGAGAAATTAATACAAATGTAGGGAGGTTGTGCTTCAGTGCAACAGGCATTGGTGAGACCACATCTCGGCTGCTGGGTACAATATCGGTCTACTTATTTAAGGAAGGAAATTAATGCGTTGCAAGCAGTTCAGAGAAAGTTTACTGGACTGATAAATGGAAAGGGCTGGTTGTGTTATGCAAAAAGATTGGTATTGTTTCTCTCGCCACTGAAACTGCCTGGTCTGCTGAGTGCAGCAGGTTCTGTTTTATTTTAGATTTCAGCATCTGCAGCATTCAAGGTGTTATTGCTGGAACTTCCTGCCTCTCACATGTTGACCAAGGCTGGTCAGTTTATATGCTTGATTCCAAATTCCAAATGTAGGTAATCCACTTAACTTAAAAAGACACCACCTCTACCACCAAGAAGGACAAGGGCAGCAAGTGCAGGGAAACACCACCAGCTCCAGGTTCCCCTCCAAGCCACACCCCTCTGACCTTGACATAAAAGCCCAGTCCTAGATCATTGTTGGCTGTAAATCCTGGAACCCTCCCCAACAGCAATGTGGGAGCACCTTCCCCAAAGGGACTGCAGCGGTTCGAGAAGGTATCTCACCACTTTTTACACTTTAGAAGAAGACGAGACCTTGAATAGGTGCTACACAATAGGACGTGTGACAATATACTCAACTTGACTTGATCACAGGCACATAGAAACATATAAGCAGCATTCACAGGAAAAACAAATTAGACACAAGTTTTACACAAGTTGTTTATTGACTACAGCTCCGCCTTCAATACTATAATTCCAAGCAAGTTCATCACTAAACTCCGAGACCTGGGACTCAACACCTCCCTTTGTAACTGGATCCTTGACTTTTTGACCAACAGACCACAATCAGTGTGGATAGGCAGCAATACCTCCAGCACGATAATTCTGAACACCGGTGCCCCGCAAGGCTGCGTCCTTAGCCCTCTACTCTACTCCCTATATACTGTGTGGTCAGGTTCTGCTCTAACTGCATCTACAAGTTTGCAGATGATACCACCGGAGTGGGCCGTATCTCAAATAACAATGAGTCGGGACACAGGAAGGAGATAGAGAGCTTAGTGACATGGTGTCATGAAAATAACCTTTCCCTCAATGTCAACAAGACAAAAGAGCTGGTCATTGACTTCAGGGGGTGGTGTACATGCACCTGTCTACATCAATGGTGCTGAGGTTGAGAGGGTTGAGAGCCTGTCCTGGTCAAATCACATAGATGCCACAGCCAAGAAAGCTCACCAGTGCCTCTACTTCCTCAGCAGACTAAAGCAATTTGGTATGTCCCCTTTGACACTCACCAGCTTTTATCGATGCACCATAGAAAGCATCCTATCTGGATGTATCACAGCTTGATATGGCAACTGCTCTGCCCAGGACCACAAGAAACTGCAGAGGGTTGTGGACACAGCCCAGCACATCACAGACACCAGCCTCCCCTCCTTGGACTCTGTCTTTACCTCTCACTGTCTTGATGTAGCAGCCAGCATAATCAAAGACCCCACCCAACCGGGACATTCTCTCTTCTCTCCTCTTCCAGCGGGTAGAAAATACAGGAGCCTGAGGGCACGTACCACCAGACTTAAGGACAGCTTCTACCCCACTGTGATAAGACTATTGAACAGTTCCCTTCTACGATGAGATGGACTCTGACCTCACGATCTACCTTGTTGTGACCTTGCACCTTATTGCACTGCACTTTCTCTGTAGCTGTGACATTTTACTCTGTACTGTTATTGCTTTTACCTGTACTACATCAATGCACTCCCTACTAACCCAATGTAACTGCACTGTGTAATGAATTGACCTGTACAATCGGTATGCAAGGTCATTCTCTCTTCTCTCCTCTTCCTTCAGGTAGACGATACAGGAGCCTGAGGGCACATACCACCAGGCTCAAGGACAGCTTCTATCCCACTGTGATAAGACTATTGAACAGTTCCCTTCTACGATGAGATGGACTCTGACCTCACAATCTACCTTGTTGTGACCTTGCACCTTATTGTCTACCTGCAATGCACTTTCTCAGTAGCTGTGACACTTTATTCTGTACTGTTATTGTTTTTACCTGTACTACATCAATGCACTCTGTACTAACTCAATGTAACTGTACTGTGTAATGAATTGACCTGTATGATCGGTTTGCAAGACAAGTTTTTCACTGGACCTCGGTACAAGTGACAATAATAAACCAATACAAGAACACAATTAGAACAAGAAAAAACACACACTTTAGTGCTAATCCTAATGCCCTGCCATTTACTCTACGTGTCCCACCAGAATTTGACATCCCAAGGTGCATACCTCACACTTACATAAAACATAGAACATTATATAAGATTACAGCACAGTACAGGCCCTTCGTCCCACAATGTTTTGCCAATATTTTATTCTACTCTAAGATCTATCTAACCCTTCCCTCCCACATAGCCCTCGTTTTTCTATCATCCATGTGCCTATCTAAGAGGGTCTTAAATGACCCTAATGTATCTGCCTCCACCACCTCTGCAGGCAGTGCGTTCCACGCACCCACCACTCTGTGTAAAAAAAACTTAACTCTGACACCTCCCCTGTACCTTCGCCCAATTACCTTAAAATCATGCCCCGTCATGTTAGCCATTTTCACCCTGGGAAAAAGTCTCTGACTGTCCACTCGATCTATGCCTCTTATTATCCTGTACACCTTTATCAAGTCGCCTCTCATCCTCCTTTTCTCCAAAGGGAAACGCCCTAGCTCACTCAACCTATCCTCATAAGACATGCTCTCCAATCCAGGTAGCATCCTGGTAAATCTCCTCTGCACCCTCTTTAAAGCTTCCACATCCTTCCAATAATGAGGCAACCAGAACTGAACACAATACTCCAAATGTGGTCTTACCAGAGTTTTATAGAGCTACATTACCTCGTGGCTCTTGAACTCAAAACCCCAACTAATGAAGCCAACACACCATATGCCTTCTTAACAACCCTATCGACCTGTGCAAGTACTCCCTAAACAACCTCCACATTTCCATCGTGCACTTCCCCAAGAACATCTGTTCCCAATTTACAATCCCAAATTCCTGCCTAATAGCATCATAATTCCCCCTCCCCCACTTAAATACTTTCCCACATCATCTGCTCCTATCCCTCTCCAAGGCTATGGTAAAGGACAGGGAGTTATGGTCACTGTCCCCAAAATGCTCTCCCACTAAGGGATCTGAAACCTGATCAGGCTCATTGCCTAGTACCAGGTCCAGTACGGCCTCTCCTCTAGTCGGCCTGTCCACATACTGTGTCAGGAATCCTTCCTGGACACTCCTAACAAACACAGCCCCATCTATCCCCTTTACACTAAGGAGGTGCCAATCAATATTTGGGAAGTTGAAATCATCTATGACAACAACCCTGTTATTTTTGCACCTCTCCAAAATCTGCCTCCCGATCTACTCCTCGGTGTCTCTGCTGCTGTTGGGGGGTCTGTAGAATACTCCAATAGAGTGATTTTGGTTCTGACTTCCACCCACACTGACTCAGTAGACAATCCCTCCAGGACTGTGACACTGTCCCTGATCAGCAAAGCCACTCCCCCACCTCTTTTACCTCCATCCCTGTCCCCTTAGAAACAGCTAAACCCCGGAATATCCAGCAGCTATTCCTGCCCTTGCGACAGCCAAGTCTCTGTAATGGCCACAATGTCGTAGTTCCATGTACTTACCCACGCTCTAAGTTCATCAGCCTTGTTCCTGATACTTCTCACATTAAAGCAGACACACTTCAGCCCATCCAACTGACTGCAATTTTGCCGTTTCAACTGCCGATCCTTCCTCAGTCTTTCTACACTCTGCATCTAGTTGTACACTAAATACACCAACATCTAACCTATCACTCTGGTTCCCATTGCCCTGCCAAACTAGTTTAAACCCTCCCGAACAGCTCCAGCAAACCTGCCCGCAAGAATAGTTGGTCCCCCTCCAGTTCAGGTGTAACCTGTCCCTTTTGTACAGGTCATACCTTCCACAGAAGAGATCCCAATGATCCACAAATCTGAAACCCTGCCCCCTGCACCAACTCCTCAGCCACACATTCATCTGACAAATCAATCTATTCTTCCCCTCACTGGCACGTGGCACAGGCAGCAATCCAGAGATTACTACCCTTGAGGTCCTGCTTTTCACCTTCCTACCTAGCTCCCAATATTCCCTCTTCAGGACCTCATCTCTTTTCTTACCTATGTCATTGGTACCAATATGTACCACAACCTCCGGTTGCTCACCCTCCCCCTTCAGAATGCTGTGGACCCGATCCAAGACATCCCTGACCCTGGCACCCAGGAGGCAATATACCATCCGGGAGTCTCTTTCACGTCCACAGAATGTCCTGTCTGCCCCCCTTACTATGGAATCCCCTATCATTACCGCTCTCCTCTTCTCCCCGCTTCCCTTCTGCGCCACACAACCAGGCTCAGTGCCAGAGACCTGGTCACTACGGCTTTCTCCTGGTTGGTCATCCCCCCCAACAGTATCCAAAGCGGTATACCTGTTATTAAGGGGAATGGCCACAGGGGTACTCTGCACTACCTGCCTATTCTCCTTCCTTCTCCTGACAGTCACCCAGCTACCTGCCTCCTGCAGCTTTGGAGTGACTGCCTCCCTGTAGCTCTTATCTATGAACGTTCTCCTGTAGGAGCTGAAGGTCATCCAGCTACAGCTCCAGTTCCCTAACACGGACTGTAAGGAGCTACAGCTGGATGCATCTCGTGCAGATGTAGCTATCAGGGACACTGGAGGTCTCCCAGAACTCCCAGCTCACAAGATGAACACAATGGTATCTACTCTGGCCTGGCACTAAAGGAAAAATCAAAGAAAGAAAGAAACCAGATTGTCTGGATTAAATTCCATGTCAACTCTCCAGCTGATCTGTGTCCCACTGTTATCTTTTGACAACCTTCTTCACTATCCACAACTCCTCCAGTGTTCATGTTTTTGACAAAATTACTAATCAGACCACCTACATTCTCATCCAAGTCACTTAAACATGTGACAAACAGCAAAGGTTGCAGTGCCGATCACTGTGGTGCACAACTTGTTCCAGACAGAGAAACATCCATCCACCACTCCCCTCGGCCTCCGACCATCCAGCCAACATTGGATTCAGTTTGTCAATGCACCGCAGATCCCTTGCACCTTAACCTTCTGGAGCTACCATAGAACCTTAGAACCATAGAACACTACAGCACAGAAAACAGGCTATTCGGCCCCTCTGGTCTGGGCTGAAACTGTACCACGCGGGACTATCTCAAAAGCCTTGCTGAAGTCCATGTAAACCACTCTGCCTTCATCAATTTTCTTTGTGGCCTCTTCAAAATCTCAATCAGACTTGTGAGACATGATCTGCACAAAACCTTGCTGGCTCCTCCTCATCAGTCCCTGCCTTTCCAAGTGAACATAAATCCTGTTCCTCAGAATCTTCTCCAACAACTTCCCTCCCACTGACGTCAGGCTCACCGGCCTGTAGTTTCCAGGCTTATCCCTACTGCCCTTTTTGAACAAGCAGACATGAACTATCTTCCTATCCTAACAACAGCAGCCCTCCTCCCATCCTCTGGTATCTCACCCATGGCAAACGAAGATGCAAAGATCTCCATTAGAGCCCCAGCAATCTCCCCCTTGCTTCCCTTAGCATCCTGGGATACATCCCATGAAGCCCTCGGATTTATCCTCCCTGATACTTGGAACACATCATCCTTCCCGATACAGACATGCTCCAGAATATCAGTACTTTCTTCCCTTAACTCTGCACCTTCACATCCTTCCCCCCTGGTGAATACCAACGAGAAGAATTCATTCAGAGCCTCGCTCATATCCCCTGGCTCCACAAATAGATTATCCCTTTGGTCCCCGAGGGACCTACTCTTTCCCAAGCCATACCCTTCCTTGCAATGTACTTGTGAAAGGTTTTAGGATTCTCCTTAATCCTATTTGCTAGGGTCATGGCCTTTACCTCCTAACATCTTTCTTTTCTCCTATATCACAGAACTTAGAACATATTGAGTGAATGGCTCAGGGTAGGAGTGGAGCTCTTGAGGCTTTGGCTCGAGAGGCTTCGGCTCGAGAGGCTTCGGAGAGCAGAGGCTGAGGAAGAGCTTGCACCCAGAGAAGGTAAGGCCAGGTAAGTACCTTTATTTTAAATACTTAGAAGTAGGTAGTGATGGCAGCAGTTAGGGCAGTCGTGTGCTCCGTATGCGGTACGTGGGAAGTCAGGGACAGCACACTTGTCCCTGATGACTACACCTGTAAAAGATGCATCCAGCTGCAGCTCCTGACAAACTGTGTTAGGGAATTGGAGCTGGAGCTGGAGCTGGATGAACTTCGGATCACTCGAGAGGAAGGGGCAGATATAGACAGGAGTTTCAGGGAGATAGTCACCCCTAAAAGTCAAGAGGCAGGTAGCTGGGTGACTGTCAGGAAAGGGAAGGGGTATAGACAGAAAGATCAGAGCACCCCTGTGGCCATTCCCATCAACAATAAGTATACCCTTTCGGATACTGCAGGTGGGGACAACCTACCAGGGACAAGTTGCAATGGTCGCGTCTCTGGCACTGAGATGGAACCCTCGGCTCAGAAAGGAAGGAGGGAAAAGAGGAGAGCAGTAGTGATAGGGGATTCAATAGTTAGGGGGACAGATAGGACATTCTGTGGGAGGGATCGAGAATCCCAGATGGTCTGTTGCCTCCCTGGTGCCAGGGTCCGCGATATCTCGGATTGAGTTCTCGATACTCTTAGGAGGGAGGGTGAACAGCCAGATGTCGTGGTCCACGTAGGGACCAGTGACATGGATAGGAAGGAGTAGGAGGTCCTGCAGAGAAAATTTAGAGAATTAGGTGCAAAGTTGAAGGACAGGACCTCCAAGGTTGCAATCTCAGGATTGTTACCTGTGCCACAAGCTAGTGAGGTGAGAAATAGGAAGATCATGCAGCTAAATACGTGGCTAAGGAGATGGTGCAGGAGTGAGGGCTTCATGTTCCTAGACAATTGGGCTTTGTTCCAGGGAAGGTGGGACCTGTTCCGACGGGACGGTTTGCACCTGAACTGGAGGGGGACTAACATACTTGCAGGTAGGTTTGCTAGTGCTGCTCCGGGGGGTTTAAACTAGATTTTCAGGGGGAGGGGAACCAGAGTGTTAGAGCAGATAGTGAGGTGGAGGGGGATAAAGGTCATGCGAGGACTGCAGGTATCGACAGAAATCAAAGGTTTGTACGTGATAGAAATGTTCTCAGGTGCATCTATTTCAATGCAAGGAGTATTGTAGGTACGGCAGATGAGCTTAGGGCGTGGATTGGCACGTGGGATTACGACATTGTTGCTATTAGTGAGACTTGGATGCAGGAGGGGCAGGACTGGCAGCTTAATGTTCCGGGGTTCCATTGTTTCAGACGTGATAGAGGGGGAGGGATGGAAGGGGGAGGAGCGGCGTTACTGGTCAGGGAAAATATCACAGCTGTGCGTAGACAGGACAGCCCGGAGGGCTCGTCTACAGAGGCCATATGGGTGGAGCTGAGGAACAGGAAAGGTGTGGCCACACTAATAGGGTTGTATTATAGACCGCCCAATAGTCACAGAGAATTGGAGGAACAAATCTGTAGTGAGATAGCAGACCGATGTAAGAAACAGAAAGTTATGATAGTAGGAGATTTTAAACTTTCCACATATTGACTGAGACTCCCACACTGTGAAAGGGTTGGATGGCTTGGAATTTGTCAAATGTGTTCAGGAAAGTTTTCTAAATCAATATATAGAGGTACCAACGAGAGAGAATGCAATACTTGATCTCCTATTAGGGAACCAGGCAGGTCAGGTGACAGAAGTATGTGTAGGGGAGCATTTTGGGTCCAGTGACCATAATGTCATTAGTTTCAAGTTAATTATGGATAAGGACAGGTCTGGTCCTGGAGTGGAGGTTCTAAATTGGAGAAAGGCCAATTTTGTGGAAATGAGAAAAGATCTAGGAAAAGTGGATTGGGATAAGTTGTTTTCTGGCAAGGACGTGCTCAGTAAGTGGAAGGCCTTCAAAGGCAAAATTTTGAGAGTGCAGAATTTGCATGTTCCTGCTAGGATTGAAGGCAAAGTTAACAAGCATAGGGAACCTTGGTTTTCAAAAGATATTGGTGCTCTGGTTAAGAAAAAGAGAGAGGTGTATAGCAGGTATAGGCAACTAGGAACAAATCAGGTACTTGAAGAATATAGAAAAAGTAAGAAAATACTAAAAAAGGAAATCAGGAAGGCAAAAAGGCGACATGAGGTTGCTTTGGCAGATAACGGGAAGGTAAACCCAAAGGGTTTCTACAAGTATATGAAGAGTAAAAGAATAGTAAGGGACAAAATTGGTCCCCTAGAAGATCAGAGTGGATGTCTGTGTGTGGACCCTCAGGAGATGGGGGAGATCTTAAGCAGTTTTTTTGCATCAGTATTTACTCAGGAAACTGGCATAGTGGATATGGAAGGAAGGAAAACAAGCAGTAGTGTTATGGAACATATAGAGATTAAAGAGGAGGAGGTGCTTGCTGCTTTACAGCGAATAAAGGTAGATAAATCCCCCAGGCCTGATAAGATAGTTGCTCGGACATTGAGAGAGACTAGTGTAGAAATTGCAGGGGCCCTGGCAGATATATTTACAATGTCCTTAGCCACGGGTGCGGTGCCGGAGGACTGGAGGGTAGCTCATGTTGTTCTGTTGTTTAAAAAAGGCTCTAAAAGTAAACCAGGTAATTACAGGCCAGTGAGCCTGACATCAATAGTAGGTAAATTATTGGAAGGTGTTCTGAGAGATCGGATATACAAGTATTTGGACAGCCAAGGGCTGATTAAGGATAGTCAGCATGGCTTTGTGTGTGGTAGATCGTGTTTAACAAATCTTGTAGAGATTTTTGAGGAGGTTACCAAGAAAGTAGATGAAGGAAAGGCAGTGGATGTTGTCTGCCTGGACTTTAGTAAGACCTTTGACAAGGTCCCACATGGGAGGTTAGTTCAGTCACTAGGTATCCATGGAAAGCTTGTAAACTGGATTCGAAATTGGCTGTGTGGGAGAAGACAGAGTGTGGTAGTGGATGATTGTTTCTCAGACTGGAGGCCTGTGACTAGTGGTGTGCCTCAGGGATCTGTGCTGGAGCCATTGTTGTCTGTTGTCTATATCAATAATCTCGATGATAATGTGGTAAATTGGATCAGCAAGTTTGCTGATGACACTAAGATTGGAGGTGTGGTGGACAGCGAGGAAGGCTTTCAAAGCTTGCAGAGGGATCTGAACCAACTGGAAGAATGGGCCAGAAAATGGCAGATGGAATTTAATGCAGACAAGTGTGAGGTGTTGCATTTTGGAAGGACAAATCAAGGGAGGACACACACAGTAAATGGTAGGGCACTGAGGAGTGCGGAGGAACAAAGGGATCTGGGAGTTCAGATACATAATTCCCTGAAAGTGGCGTCGCAGGTAGACAGTGCTGTAAAGAAGGCTTTTGGCATCCTGGCATTCATAAATCGAAGTATTGAGTATAGGAGTTGGGATGTTATGGTGAGGTTGTATAAGTCACTGGTGAGGCCAAATTTGTAGTATTGTGTGCAGTTCTGGTCACCTAACTATAGGAAGGCTATCAGTAAGATTGAAAGAGTGCAGAGGAGATTTACTAGAATGTTGCCGGGTCTTCAGGAGTTGAGTTACAGGGAAAGATTGAACAGGTTAGGACTTTATTTCTTGGAACGTAGAAGAACGAGGCCAGATTTGATAGAGGTTTACAAAATTATGAGGGGCATAGACAGAGTTAATGCGAGTAGGCTCTTTCCACCTAGATTAGGAGAGATAAGTACGAGAGGACATGGCTTCAGGGTGAAAGGGGAAAGGTTTGGGGGAACATTAGGAGGAACTTCTTCACTCAGAGTGGTGGGAGTGTGGAACGAGCTGCCATCTGATGTAGCAAATGCGGGCTCACTCTTAAGCTTTAAGAATAAATTGGATAGATACATGGAGGGAAGAGGTCTGGAGGGTTATGGACTGGGTGCAGGGAAGTGGGACTAGCGGAATAACGTTTCAGCACAGACTAGAAGGGTCAAATGACCTGTTTTCTGTGCTGTATTGTTCTATGGTTCTATTCCCTTTAAACCTCAAAGGACTCATTCCTTCCAATTCCCTATACCTAACACACACTTCCTTCTTTTCCCTGATCAAACAGTCAATATCGTTTATTCACCACTAAACTTACCATCTTTGCCTCTTACCATTACAGGGACACGCTGACTCTGAATTGCTACTGTCTCGACCTCAGACACCTCCCACTCATCAGATGTTGCTTACCCTCTTGCTCCCGATCTCTCTCTCCCAGGCCCTGTCTATTGAAATCCATCTTCCCCCAGTTTAGACCCAACCTTGAGGACCAACCTTATCTTTTTCTGTAACCACCTTGAAGGTTACCAAACTATGGTCACTGTTGGCAAAGGGTTCCTCACTTGCGTCCTCATTCCTTCAGGTAAGGTCCAGTACAGCCCCCTCCCTAACAGGACTCTCCACATACTGCTTCAAAAAATTCTCTTGGATCCATTTTACAAATTCCACCCCATCTAAGTCCCTCGCACTAAAGTAATATTGGAATATTGGAAGGTCAAAATTCCCAGTACTACAACCCCATTGATTTCACACCCTTCCAAGATCAAAATACTGAAGATCCTGGAAATCTGAAATAAAATCTGAAACCATTGGAAATACTCAGCAGATCAGGCAGCTCCTGTGGAGAAGCAGAGTTAACAGGTAAATGACCTTTCAGGTAATGAATTTGAAGAGGCCTTGCTGATCGAAGCACATGGGAACATGCAAGGGGCCAACAATGGCCACATCCTGGAGGAACACTTTTCCTTTCGGACCTGTGGTTGGGGAATGGCTGGCTGGGGCCCCAATTATCAACGGCATCTCAGCAAAGAACAACAAAAGGCTCACTAATGTGCAACGTAACTATTTGCTGAAATAGTCAGGATTTTGCATAGCTTCTTTCATCTGTAGTTTCACACAAATATCATTCTCACTGGATGATGAGATCATGTGAACCAAAAAAACAAAGCAAAATTCCAAGGAGAGAGGAATCACAGGGAACGACTGCAGTCAGAACATCAGATGGACCCTTGGGCCAGGGTCTGACAGTCAGCCCTTGAGCCGGTTCCCTTATCCTGACCCTGCCCACGTGCATCCATTGATACCATTACCCAGCAGAGAATAATTTGTGGAGCACAGAAATGGGCCCTTCCCCACAACATCCATTCTGATCCTTTTGCCCATCTGTACTAATTTCATTTGTCCACATTGGGTCTGTATCCTTCTAAGTCTTGCCTATTCAAGTGCCTGTCTAATGTCTCTCGAGTATTATGATTATGTCAACCATCTCCTCTGGCAGCATGTTCCGGATATCGACAACTCTCTGTGTAAAAACTTACCCCTGAGATTCCCTTTAAAACACTGTGCTCTCACCTTAACCCTACAGCCTTATCTTCCTACCATGGGAAAAAGATTCTGATTTCCTCCCTTATCTATGTCTCTCACATAATTTTATACACTTCGATCAGGTCACCCCTCAGCCTCCTTCACTCCAGGAAAACAAGCCCAGCCTGCCCAATCTCTTTTCATATTTAACATCTTCCATTCCAGGTGAAATCCTAGTGAATCCCCTCCACACCCTCTCCAGAGCAATCACATCTTTTCTATAGTGTGGCAACCAGAACTGCACACAATACTGCAGGTTGGTGAGGCCACATTCGGAATATTGTGTTCACTTTTGGTCATCCTGCTATAGGAAAGATGCCATTAAGCAAGAAAAAATGCAGAGGGGATTTATTGGTATTGGTTTATTATTGTCACTTGTACCAAGGTACAGTGAAAACTTGTCTTGCATACCGATCGTACAGGTTAATTCATTACACAGTGCATTGAGGTAGCACAGGGTAAAAATAATAACAGAATAAAGAGTAAAGTGTCACAGCTACAGGGAAGTGCAGTGCAGGCAGACAATAAGCTGCAAGGTCAAGCAAGGTAGATTGTGAGGTCAAGAGTGCATTTCATCATAAGGGAACTGTTTGATAGTCTTATCACCGTGGGATAGAGGTTGTCCTTGAGCCTGGTGGTACGTGCCCTCAGACTCCTGTATCTTCTGCCTGATGGGAGAGGAGAGAAGAGAGAATGACCTGGGTGGGTGGGGTCTTTGATTATGCTGGCTGCTTCACTAAGGCAGCAAGGTGTATAGACAGAATCCACGGAGGGGAGGCTGGTTTCCGTGATGCGCTGGGCTGTGCCCACAACTCTCTGCAGTTTCTTACAGTACTTATGATGATGTTGCAAGACTTGAGGGACTGAGTTATGGAGAGAGTTTGAGTACGCTGGGACTTTTTACATTGGAGCATAGAAGAATAAGGGGTGATCCTACAGAAGTGTATAAAATCACGAGGTGCATAGATAGGGTGAATGCACTCAGTCTTTTTCCCAGGGTTGTGGAATCAAGAACTAAAAGGCATAGGTTTAAGGTGAGAGGGGAGAGATTTAATAGGAACCTGAGGGGCAACTTTTCACTCAGAAGGTGGTCAGTAAATGGAACGAGCTGCCAGAGGAAGTGGCTGAAGCAGGTACAATAACAACATTTAAAAGGTACTTGGACAGATACATAGAACATAGAACAATGACAGCACAATTCAGGCCCTTCAGCCCACAAAGCTGTGCCAAACATGTCCCTACCCTAGAAATTACCAGGTTTACCCATAGCCCTCTATTTTACTCAGCTCCATATACCGATCTAATAGTCTCTTGAAAGACCCTATCGTATCAGCCTCCACCACCATTTCCGGCAGCCCATTCCACACACTCACCACTCTCTGAGTAAAAAACTTACCCCTGACATCTCCTCTATATCTACTCCCCAGCAGCTTGAACCTAAGTCCTCTTGTGGCCACCAATTCAGCCCTGGGGAAAAGCCTCTGACTATCTACCCTATCAATACCTCTCATCATCTTATACACCTCTATCAGGTCCCCCCTCATCCTCCGCCTCTCCAAGGAGAAAAGGCCGAGTTCCCTCAACCTGCTTTCATAAGGCATGCTCCGCATCCCAGGCAGCACCCTTGTAAATCTCCTGTGCACCCTCTCTATGGCTTCCACATCTTTCCTGTAGTGAGGCGACCAGAACTGAGCACAGTACTCCAAGTGGGGTCTGACCAGGGACCTATATAGCTGCAACAATACCTCACGGATCCTAAATTCAATTCCCTGATTGATGAAGGACAATACACCATATGCCTTCTTAACCACAGAGTCAACCTGTGCCGTCACTTTGAGCGTCCTATGGACTCGGACCCCAAGATTCCTCTGATCCTCCACACTGCCAAGAGTCCTACCATTAAGACTATATTCCGCCAACATATTTGACTTACCAAAATGAACCACTTCACACTTATCTGGGTTGAACTGCATCTGCCACTTCTCTGGGTTGAACTGCATCTGCCACTTCTCAGCCCAACTCTGCATCCTATCTATGTCCCTCTGTAACCTCTGACAGCCCTCCAAACTATCCACAACACCCCCAACCTTCGTGTCAGCCGCAAACTTACTAACCCACCCTTCGACTTCCTCATCCAGGTTGTTTATAAAACTCACAAATAGTAAGGGCCCCAGTACAGATCTCTGAGGTACACCACTGGTCACCAACCTCCACTCAGAATATGACCCCTCAACAACCACTCTTTGCTTTCTGTGGGCCAGCCAGTTCTGGATCCACACTGCAATGTCCCCTTGGATCCCATGCCTCCTCACCTTCTCCATAAGCCTCGCATGGGGTACCTTATCAAACGCCTTGCTGAAATCCATATACACTACATCTACTACTCTCCCTTCATTGATGTGTTTAGTCACATCCTCAAAAAATTCAATCAGGCTCTTAAGGCAGGACCTGCCCTTAACAAAGCCATGCTGACTATTCCTAATCATATTATACCTCTCCAAATGTTCATAAATCCTGCCTCTCAGGATCTTCTCCATCAGCTTACCAACCACTGAGGTAAGCCTCACCGGTCTATAATTTCCTGGGCTATCCCTACTCCCCTTCTTGAATAAGGGAACAACATCCGCAACCCTCCAATCTTCCGGAACCTCTCCCGTCTCCATGGACGACACAAAGATCATCGTCAGAGGCTCCACAATCTCCTCCCTTGCCTCCCACACCAACCTGGGGTACATCTTATCCGATCCCGGTGACTTATCTAACTTGATGCTTTCCAAAAGTTTCAGCACCACCTCTTTTCTAATATCTACATGCTCAAGCTTTTCAGGTGGCTGCAAGTCCCCACTACAATCACCCAGATCTTTTACTGTGGTGAATACTGACGTAAAGTATTCATTAAGTACCTCCACTATTTCTTCCGGATCCATACACACTTCCCACTGCTGCACTTGATAGGCCCTATCCTTTCGCATTTCATCCTCTCACTCTTCACATACTTGTAGAACGCCTTGGGGTTTTCCTTGATTTTGCCCGCCAAGGCCTTCTCATGTCCCCTTCTGGCTCTCCTAATCTCTTTCTTAAGTTCCTTCCTTTTAGCCTTGTACTCCTCCAGATCTCTAACATTACCTAGCTCTCTGTATCTTTTGTATGCTTTTCTTTTCCTTTTGACTAGATTTATTATAGCCTTTGTACACCATGGTTCCTGTATCCTATCATGACTCCCCTGTCTCATCAGAACATGTCTGTTCAGAGCTCCACACAAATATCCCCTGAATATTTGCCACATATCTTCTGTACTTTTCCCAGAGAACATCTGTTCCCAATTTAATCTTCCAATTTCCTGCCTGAGAGCCTCATAATTCCCTTTACTCCAAGTGAACACCTTTCTAGTCTGTCTGTTCCTATCCCTCTCCAGTGCTAATGTAAAAGAGATAGAATTATGATCACTATCACCAAAATGTTCACCCACTGAGAGATCTGACACCTGACCAGGTTCATTTCCCGATATCAAATCAGCCTCTCCTCTTGTAGGTCTGTCTACATACTGTGTCAAGAACCCTTCCTGAACACACCTAACAAACTCCACCCCATCTAAACCCCTTACTGTCTGGAGATGCCAATCGATGTTTGGGAAATTAAAATCCCCCATCACAACAACTCTGTTATTCTCACACCTTTCCAGGATCTACTTCCCTATCTGCTCCTCAATAACCCTGACACTATTGGGCGGCCTATAAAAAACACCCAGCACCATTATTGACCCCTTCCTGTTCCTAACCTCCACCCACAGAGACTCCGTAGACAATCCCTCCACAACGTCCACCTTTTCCGCAGCCGTGACACTATCTCTGATCAACGGTGCCACTCCCCCACCTCTCTTGCCTCCCTCCCTGTCCTTCCTGAAACATCTAAAACCCAGCACTATAATCAACCATTCCAGCCCCGGAGCCATCCAAGTCTCCGTAATGGCCACCACATCATAGCTCCAAGTATCGATCCAAGCTCTAAGCTCATCCGCCTTGTTCACAACACTCCTTGTGTTAAAATAGACACATCTCAAGCCTGTCTGAACACGTCCCTTCTCTATCACCTGCCTATGGTACTTGCTCCTAGCCTCCTCCACTCGAGAGCCAAACACCTCCTCCCCAGTCTCTCCAATACGGATCCCACCCCCCAACAATTCTAGTTTAAACTCTCCCCAGTAGCCTTAGCAAACCTCCCCACCAGTATGTTAGTCCCCCTGGGATTCAAGTACAACCCGTCCTCTTTGAACAGGTCATATCTGCCCCAAAAGAGGCCCCAATGATCCAGAAAACTGAATCCCTGCTCCTTACTCCAATCCCTCAGCCACGCATTTAACCTCCTCTTCATTCTGTTCCTATACCCATTGTCGCTTAGCACAGGCAGTAATCCTGAAATTACTACATTGGAGGTCCTGCTTCTCAACTTCCTTCCTAACTCTCTATAGTCTCTTTTCAGGATCTCATTCCTTTCCCTACCTATGTCGTTGGTACCAATATGTACCACGACCTCTGGCTGTTCTCCCTCCCCCTTCAGGATGTCTTGGACACGATCCGAAACATCCCAGACCCTGGCACCTGGGAGGCAAACTACCTTCCGAGAGCAGCCTATCACTAGTGCCCTCCTCACTCCTTCCCTACCCTCCTGAGCCACAGGGCCAGGCTCTGTGCCAGAGACACTGCCACTGTTGCTTCCCCCAGGTAGGCTGTCTCCCCCAACAATACTCAAGCAGGAGTACTTATTGTCAAGGGGTACAGCAACAGGGGTACTCTCTAGTACCTGTCTCTTCCCTTCCCCCTCCTGACTGTAACCCAATTGCCTGATTCCGATTGTCCCGTCGTGACCACCTGCCTATAACTCCTCTCTATCACCTCCTCACTCTCCCTGACCAGACACAGGTCATCGAGCTGCATCTTCAGTTCCCTAACACGGTCCCTCAGGAGCTGCAGCTCAACACACCGGGTGCAGACGTAGCCCTCCCGGAGGCAGGAAGACTCCAGGAACTCCCACATCTGACACTGAGTACAGGAAACTGCACTCATACTCCTTCCTTAACTAAAGTCACCCCCTTTCCTCACCCCTTTACACTGAAGCCCCTTGAGCCAAAGCCCAGAACACTCTGCTCCCTCTCACTCCGCTGCCCTATGTGGATAGGAAAGGTTTAGAGAGATATAGGCCAAACACGGGCAAATGGGACTAGCTTAGATGGGAATCTTGGTCGGCATGGACCAGTTGGGCCGAAGGGCCTGTTTCTGTGCTGTATATCTAAGTGTGGACTAACCAATGTTCTGTAAAGTTGCAACATAACATCCCAACCAATGACGGCAAGCATGCTGTATGCTTTCTTCATCGTCCTATTGACCTGTGTTGCCACTTTCATGGAACTATGGAGTTGTATCCCAAGGTCCTTCTGTTCATCAACATTCCTTAATACCCCACCATTTACTGTACATGTCCTACCCCTATCTGACTTCCCAAAATGCATCACCTTGCACTTGTTGGGATTAAATTCCATCGCCATCACTCCGCCCAACTTTCCATTGGATCCATATCCTGATGTAGACATAAAACAACCTGCCTCACTCTTCATAACACCACCAATTTTTGTGCCATCCGCAAACTCACTGATCATCTTCCCGACATTCACATCCACGTCATTAATACAAAGCACAAACGATGCAAGTCCCAGCACCGATCCCTGCCGTACACCACCGGTCACCCCCTTCCAATGAGAAACGCACCCTTCCAGCACTACCCCCTGCCTCCTGTCACCAAGACAATTTTGTCCCCAATCTTTCACACCCTACTGAAGGATTAGTTCACAGGCATTGCAAACTATGTCCCTCCTTTTCCTCGGGAAAGCCGATGCAATGGTTCCTGCCCTTTCTGATGAGCTCCAACAGGCCAGAGCCCAATGTGCCAGCAGAGGCAAGGGGAGTGGGTGGCAGTGGGTGGGGGTAGGTGGGTGGGCTGGGGTGGGGGTGGGGGATGGGTAGGGATGGGTGGGGTGGGAATAAAGACTGGAACAGGGGTTGGAGTTTGCATTTATTGGGGCATCGTGCAGCTGGTTAGCAACCTTCAGCCCACATGTTTATAGGAAAGTCAGCACAACCAATAGGTCAAAGACATTGCTAATTAAAACAGCTAATCTTTCTGGCAGCATAATGTCTAATCAAAGCAGGTTCCTTTTACCCAGAGGCAAGTAGGATTACAAGTGACACAAGTTTTCTTTCAGCAGTGCTCTGAAGTACTTTAAAGCGTGATAGCCCCACTCATGGTACTGGGCTGGCTGCTTTCCCTCCTGGGCTGGGGTTAGTTGTACAGCCCCTTGCCTATCCCCATTGGCCACATCCCAGAAGTGTTCTGATGTATGCCAGACAAGCTGCTGGACCAATGTGGTTGCTGACAATGTGCAGGGTCACTCAGTGGAGGTGATGATCTGAGCACAGAGGTAACCCATCTCTCATCTCCCAGCAGAAAGGTGTTTCTGTAGCATCTTGTGTGACCTCAGGGTGTCCCCACCAATGAGGTCCTCTAATGTGCAGCCACTTCTGTGATGTTGGAAAGCCTGGCAGACAATTAATGTACAACAACTGCTACAAACAACAACATAAAATGGCCAGAGTATCTGTGTTCACTGATGTTGGTTTAGGAATAAATACCATCTGCAGGACAGAGGGGGAGGATTTACAAATACTGCTGTCTGAGCTTTCACATGTCACGCGTATGCTCATTCACCGCAACACGATGTGACATTTTACACTCCCTAGGTCACAGGTTAACATCTCATCCAAAGCACAGGGCAGCCTCCCGAAACTTGCCCCAGGCGCACTTGCCTAGGGTACATGCACATCTCTGGAATGGAGCTTAAACTCACATCTTCTGCTCAGAGAAAAGAGAGCTACCCACTGAGTCTCAGCTAACACCAGAACATTGTTCAAAAACTCCTCAGCCAAGTTATTGGCTCTTCCGGCTGAATGCTGGAGGATGCAGAGCATTGAAAATTAAACAGAAGGAAGGAAAGACTTCTAGACAACTTGACTTTCATGCACGATAACTGCAATGTTTTATGTTAATTTTAATATTTGTCAGCAGTTTCAAACCAAGTATGAAATATTACAATCAGTTTGTTCCATTTAATCTACTCATCCAAATTAAACAGTTTTGAAATATTGTGCAGTGGGTATTTAATGGACTATGAAAGATACTTCATGGGAACAAAGCAAATCGACTCAAACCAATGAATTTTAATTCTATCTAACACTGACTATCTGTTGGCTGCTCTAGCATGCCTGCACACCCTTGTAGCAAAGAGGAGCCAAGGTGAAGGTCTGGGGTTCCTTGAGCTGGACTCCCACAAGGTCGAAGAGCAAGTGGAGAGAAGTTAGGATGGAATGAGGAAGAGCAAATAACTTAGCTGCTGCAGGTTTGGGTTTAAAACAGCAAAGCTTCCCTTTCTACAGAATCTTGAAATGTAGGAAATCATCCCCAGGTCATTCGCAGGAGCATGACCAAACCTAAATCCACACACCTCGTGAGGACAGAAGGCAGCGTGAGCAAAAGCTCAGTCAAAGCTGTCAGGTTTAAGAAGTACAGGTCTGTGGAGAAGGTCTGGCTGCTGATGGAGGTGAGGTTGTGGGATGTACCAGGAGGCCACAGATCAAGGTGTGAAGAGATCTCAGAATGATTTAGTACTGGAGGGGATCGGAGAGATGGGGAGGATGAAACTGCTGAGGGATCAGAAAACAAGCATCAGAATTTGAAAATGGACGGGTTGTTCAATGAGGGGTGGGACTGGGTCAGTGAGCAGAGGGTCCAGACGCTGTCTGTGAGGCAGGACATGGGCAGCAGAGTTTTGGATGAACACAGTGGGCGGGAATGTATTGGAAGAGTTGACCCATGGAGAGGGGTGGGTGAGGGGTGCAAGCTGAGGCTGGGGGAGTTCAGCGATGATGCACAAGGTCTGAGGTGACAGGATATGTGGTCCACGGGTCACCCTGGGGTCAACTCTGACAATGAGATTGCAAACAGTTTGATTCCTTCTGCCAGGGAGAGAGTTGAAGGTGGTATCTGTAGAAACAGAGTGGTGGCAGGGACTGAAGACTGTGGGTCTGGGGGAGTGGGCAGTCAGTGTGTACGGGGAGTGGGGAACCAGTACACATATATGTGTGTGCATGCACACACATTTTAACATTTACAAGAGGCCTCGAACCTTCCCTTCAGTACCAGGGTACTGCTGCACCTCTGCCCCACCAATTTCCTGTGTGTGTGCGTGCGTGCGCGGGAGAGTGAGAGTGAGAGAGTGAGAGAGAGAGTGAGAGAGAGAGTGAGAGAGAGAGTGAGAGAGAGAGTGAGAGAGAGAGTGAGAGAGAGAGTGAGAGAGAGAGTGAGAGAGAGAGAGAGTGAGAGAGAGAGTGAGAGAGAGAGTGAGAGAGAGAGAGATGACAGAGCCAGAGTGGGAAGGAAAGTGATGGAGTTTTGCAGACTCTGCAGGAGAGAGAAACACTGGGTGGGAAGTCCCACTGCGACTGGGGGCAGAGAACAGTTGAGGGTAAAACTATTATCTTTTACGGTGATCATAAAATTACCAGGTTGTTGTAAAACCCACCTGGTGCACCAGGCGCAAACTGGCCACCCTGTGATTCCCCTGAAATGGTCAAACTTGCCTCAGTTCCAGCACTCCGCATCTCCCCATTGCCGGTCACTTCAACTCCCCCTCCCACACTATCACAGATATGTCAGTCCTCAGCCTCCTCCGCTGCCAGGAGAATTCCAAGCACAAACTGGAGGAACAGCTCCTCATTTTCCATCTTGGAACCTTGCAGCCTAATGGCATTGAATACTCCCACTTCAAGTAATCCCAGCACCTTCCCCCCACCACCCCGCACCCCATCCCCCACACCCACACCCAAACATGTCTCTTCTTTTCTTCCCTTTCTCAGCCTCTTTTTTCTACCCCCTTTTTTCCTCACACCTTTGACCCATCCCCCCGTGGATCTGCTCTCCTCCCCCCCCCCACCTGCCCATCACTATCTCTTACCTGCATCTCCCTATCACCACCCTGTGCCCACCCCGCCTCCCTTCTTTTGTCCACCTATCACTGCTCTGCTTTTCCTTCCTATATATCAGGCTTCCCCTTTTCCTATCTTCAGTCCTGAAGAAGGGTCCTGACCCAAAACGTTGACCGCCTGCTTTTCTCCACAGATGCTGCCTGGCCTGCTGAGTTCCTCCAGCATCATCGTGTTTTTCATCTAGATTCCAGCATCTGCAGTCCTTTGTTTCTCTAGTCTCCACATACAGAAAGCTGGCAGGGGGGAACATTCAGGGTGATTGGGGAGATGTGACAGGGCAGATGTGGAGAAATTGTTTCTGCCTGACAGGCAAATGAGAACCAAGAGCTATTGATATTAAAAATAGTCACCACTAAATTCAACAAACAATTTGGGAGGAACATCTTTCCCCAGAGAGCAGTGAGAATGTGGACCTCGCTCCTACTGAGAGGATTTGAAACGAATGCTTCAGATATATTTGTGCATTAAAAAGCAGAATTTCCTCATCACTCCCAGATGTCATTACCTGCCCTGCAAGCAGTGATGTTCCTTTAATGCACAGCCTTTGTCGCAATGAACAATTGTGGTATGTTAATGTGTATTCTGTGCAAAGTGAGTTGGGGATTAAAATCAATTGAATCAGAAAGGTATATATGTGTGAAAAATGTATTTGACAGAGATTGTACATTTGAAAAGGAAAGGAGAAAGGTTTGTGCCACAGGTATGAAGATCACAAGACCACAAGACAAAGGAGGAGGACACTTCCTCGTCGTGTGGTTTGGCAGTGAGCTGTTGAGAATCTCTGCAGAGTCGGATTTGAGAATTTGGACGCAGGCAATAGATAAAGCACAAAAAACACCGGAAAAATATGCCTTCTTGCATCCATTAGGTAAGGCAGAGACATTGTGATCACCAACCTGGGTCAAGAGATAGGAACTCTGCCTGGAGATGTATCTGGAGGGTTCACCAGTTTCTCCCCACCCCTCCAGTGCTCCCACCTTTACACTGACCAGCCTTCATACAGCCGATTAGAACATTAATAAGCTCCTAATCATCAAATGGATGTTTTCTTTATAACATCTGCAGCATTATGATAACTAATAAATGTTCAATTACAATGAAAGGAATCACTCATAATTACCTGCCCCATCCCCCTTTTAATTTTCTCCCTGAGTCACTCACAGCTGCTCACAGAGAGATATTCAATTCCTGGACACCCTGGGGCAATCAGGAAGCTGGCTGCTCTCTCACTGTGGAAAGTGTATCATTCTCCAAAAGGCTTTCTTTGGTTCTGCTGTGGTTTAGGTGTCAGAGGATGAAGGCATTTTTTAAGCAGATGACATTCAGTCAGTGAACTTGCAGCTTGCTCCACCATTGTACACAAAACACAGCTGGATTATGATCCCGAATCCCCCTGCACACAGGTCCTGCTGGTGTGCTTCATGGCACAGTGCCCGAGACCTGGCTAATGGAGGGGCCAGCTTTACAGTCTTTCTTTGAGAAATATGGCTTCAGTTCAGAGTGAGGGTTTTCTCCGAGGAGATACCGCTCTCCTCTATCCAGTTCCCTTCCCAGCCTGAAAAGGACAGGTAACACAGGGGATGAAGGACGGCATGGAATAGCCTGGTTATCCCTTCAAAGTTGCACATTACAAGACCTGGACCACATTCAGACCTGAGTTACATAAGTGCAGGCAAATAGCATTTCCACCAAGAGAGAGTCTAATTACCCTGGAGACTCAAGAGACTGCAGATGCTGGAATCTGGAGCAACACACAAGTGCTGGAGGAACTCAGCGGGTCAGGTAGCATCTGTGGAGGGAAATGGACAGTCAACATTTCGGTTTGTGACGCTTGCAGTCCAAATGAAGGGTCCTAACCCGAAACGTAGACCATCCAATTCCTTCATAGATGCTGCCTGACCCGCTGAGTTTCTCCAGCATCTTGTGTATTGCTTCAGTCTAATTACCTTTTCTGATTGCGAATTACACAGAACAATACAGCTCAGGAACAGGCCCTTCGGCCCACAATGTCTGTGCCGACCATGATGCCAAATGAAACAAAACCCATCTGCCTGCCCATGATCCATATTCCTCCATTCCCTGCCTGTTCATTGCCAATCACATCCTCAAATCCCCACCATCATTATCCCAAGGTCACTGCTAAAGGAAAAATCAGTTTTAAATATCTCAAATAACTTTAATACAAAAGTGAAATCCGACAGATGTTGTAAACTTGAAACCAGCTTAAGATGAGAAATGGAGATGGTGGTGTAGCTCAGTGGCACAGCGGGTAGCTGCTGCCTTACAGCACCAGAGACCCAGGTTCAATCCTGGACTCTGGAGCTGTCTGTGTGGAGTTTGCACGTTGTCCCTGTGACCCCATGGGTTTCCTCCAGGTGCTCTAGTTTCCACCCACATCCCAAAGCAGACCAGGTCAGTGGGTTAATTGGCCGCTGTAAATTGTCCTAGTGTGTGGGTGAGGGGTAGAATCTGGGGGGAGTTGATGGGAATGTGAGGAGAATAAAGGTATTGGTTTACTATTGGCACATGTACCGAGGTACAGTGAAAAACTTGCATACCGTTCGTACAGATCAATTCATTACACAGTGCAGTTACATTGGTGTAGGATTGGTATAAATGTGTGGTTATGGTCAGCACAGACTCAGTTGGCCAAAGGGCCTGTTTCCATGCTGGATCCTTAAATGACTCTATGACATTGTCCATCAGACAAAGGTACCTCCTAAACAAGCTCTATAGCGAGAGGACAGGTTAACACTTACTCGAGATGTGATAGCATCAACAGGCAAGGGTGAAGTGACTCCATTGAACTTTGAACTAAGTGTGAATGTTCCTGAGGGTGGTCATTGCACAGGGAGCCAACCACAGAGCGGTGTACATAACAGTAAAGATGGACAGTCACTGCAGTTAAAGGCTCCAGTGTGGTGAGGGGAAATATCGAACCTTGACTGAGCACCAATGGTCAGACAGGGCCGTGAAGTGTCCAGGACTGACCTGGGTGTGCTTTTCATTAACCCATGTGTTATAGTTAAATGAAGGTAATCTTGGTGAAAGGGACTGTGCTTCTGTGTGGGTGAACTCAAATCCACAAACCCCACCTCACACCCAGTGCAGAAAGTGTGGAAGGAATAAATAAATCCTTCATCATGGACCTGGAACTCAACTGAACCAGCCATGGCTACCAGGCCGGGTGTAGTGTGGTGATGCAGTCCCTTGAATGTCACTTCCTGATGTCCCAAGACATTTCCATCATCAACAAGGCACGAGTCAGGAGTCCAATGGAACTCTCCACTTGTCTGGATTAGTGCAGGTCCAACATTCAATACCATCCAGCAACCAATCCGATCCTTTGCTCACCCACCACCCCGAACGCTGACCCCTCCACCACGAACACAGCGGCTGAGGTCTGCACCGTCCACGAAATGCACTGAGCAACGCACCCAGATACTCCACCGGTTCCTCCCAACCCATCACCTCTCCCATCCACAAGAACAGCAGTTGTATGGGAAAACCACCACACACAGGTTCCTCCCAGTCACGCACCACCCTGACTTGGGAATATATCACTGTTGACTCATCATCATTGATTCTAAGTCCTGGACTCCCTCCCCAACAGCACTGTGGGAGCAGCTTCACTGGAAGGACTGCACCAGTTCACTACCACTTCCACGTGCAGTCAGGGATGGCAATAAATGTCGGCCTTGCTGGTAATACCCAGGTCCCATCAACAAATAAAAGGAAACTCAATACTTCTGAAGAGGCCCCAGGTTACTCAGCGAGCCCCATGACCCTGTCATTTGGGGAGCTCAATACGCTCCAGAATCCTCACATTACAGGAGACCCTGACCTTCTCATCCAGTATCCCAGCCACACAGTTCAGCCAGTGTCAGGAGTGAAAGCCTTGGTTCCTGCTGTCCTTGGCGATGACAGGATGAACTGTAACAGTATGCCCATGTTTGAATTTGCACCTTCTGCCTTGTGTGCTTTGGACATGAGAGTTTCTGACATTCGAGACCACAACACACAGACAAAGAAACCTCGAGATGAGACTGACAACATTGCAGTTGGACCAGTTCCCACTCTCCCCACGTTTTATATAAACGCACTCTGGTCCTCATCTCCACTCAGTGTATCTGTGGAAGCAACACACCACTGAGCTCTTACCTCTGTAACAGTAGGCATCATACTTGGAACCAGGATCAGGGAACCCTGTCCTGTTTGGGAGCTGATAGATTGTCCTTACTCCTGGCACATCTCCACCACAATTCCTCCTGGGAATGTTGATAGGATAACGCACACTCCCGTCAGCCAGCCAGCCAGCATCGCAGCGGTCCAAGCCTCGGCTCCAGGCCAGGTACAGCTGTCCAGTGGTTGCTAACTCTGCTCCCCGGCTCTCACAGTGATGCACAGCCTCGGTCAGGTTCAACTTTTGAGGGGCTGATTCATGAAAAACGGTGCCTGTGAACAAAGAAAGCCCAGCTCTCAGTCACGATCACAGGCAGAAGGTCAACTCTCTCAGCACAGCCCCAGAGTCACTTGGTGCCCTCTCTGTCCTGTCTGACCAACAAGGTCCAACCTCAGACAGCAGCCCTGGGGCCTGAGGGAACCACCCTTTAATGCTGTTGTGCCTCACTTTCTCAGCCGGAGCAAGAGAAGGTTCCACTTCACTCATTGACCACACAACCTGTCTTACAGCTTATCTCCACGGTCACGCCAGTTTTGCCCTGTCAGAGACATCCCCCTCTCCCACCATCCCTGCAGCTTAACAGTTCTAACGAGAGGCCTCCGACCTGAAGTGATGACTGTTTCTCTTCCCACAGCTGCTGCCTGGCCCACTGAGTATTCCAGAGTTTTCTGTTTTTATTGAAGAGGAAGCAGAGGGCTGCTACCAAAAGGCAGACCTTAAAAAAGGGAGCATTTGTGCCTTGTGTCCTCCGTGAGAATTAGTCAGGTTGGAAAGGTCTGACATCGCCCCATGGACAGAGTCCTGCACCTCGTTACCATGGAATCTGTACATTGCAGAGGGCGAGGCATCAACGCCATGCAACGGTTGCCATTGTGACAGTCAACATCTCGATGAGAGAAGTGTGTGGTCCAATAGGCTGTAACCTCCAACTTGTGCCGTACACTTCCAGCCAATCAGAAACCTGCACTTTACAGGACCCATGTGTATTTATCAGCCATGGATCAGGGAGCTGGTGGGGCAACTCTCTCTCCACTCAGTACAAAAACATTGGGGGGCACGGCAGTGTAGTGGTTAGCATAACACTGTTACAGCGCCAGCGATCGGGGTTCAATTCCTGCCACTGTCTGTAAGGAGTTTGTACGTTCACCCCGCGTCTGCGTGGGTTTCCTCCAGGTGCTCCGGTTTCCTCCCACATTCCAAAGACGTACGGGTTAGTAGGTTAACATGGGTGTAACTGGGCAGCGCGGGCTCAATGAGCCAGAAGGACCTGATACCGTGCTGTATAAATAAAGTTTTAAAATAAATATTTTTAACATGAGTGTCTTGGAATGGCACTGGAGTGCTGCACTGTCAGAGATGCCAGCTCTCACATATCAGCCCTGTCCGTCCTCTGGGGCAGACGTGAAGGATCAGATGGCATTTTCTGGAAGGGAAGAGGACACCTCCTCTGTGGCCTGGACGAGATTTATTCCTCAGCCAGACTCCCTGCACCAGTGATACTTCAAGCACCCACGCTGGTTGTTGGACACTTTTGGGATGTCCTGAGGCAGTGAAAGGTGCTTCATAAAGTGGGTCCTCCTTTGTTTTCTCTCTCTGTGGAAAGGCCTCGATGGATATTGGGGAGATGCAAAGAACCAGTGCCCTTTACACCAATATCACCAGATCAGGGAAACAGTGGGAACCTTGAGCACAGATTAACCCTGTGAGGGTTGTTCACAGTTTATGGGTTCAGGACTAGTGGCAGACTTCACCAATTAGTGCCAGACTTTGGTGATCGGGAACACTGAGGCTTTAGCCTTCAGGCCTGGTTTAGGAGCTGGCCCGTTGATGCGATGAGATCTCCAACAGGAGCTCCATGCAGCAGATAATCACCCCACCCAGAGGGGGAGGCAGAGCCTGACCCCCACAGCTGGTGCTAAGGCAGCTGAGGCCCTGGCTTTACCAATGGTTCCCGGGGCTGGCAGTGCACACAAGCTGCACACAGGCTTCAACAAGTGCAGGGAAAATTTACACAGATGTTGCCAGGACTTGAGGACCTGAGTTACAGGGAAAGGTTGAATAGGTTAGGACTTTATTCCCTGGAGCGCAGGAGAATGAGGGGAGGTCTTATAGAGGTGTACAAAATCATGAGGGGTATAGATAGGGTGAATGCATGCAGGATTTTTCCTCTCAGGTTGGGTGAGATAGAACTAGAGGTCATAGGTTTAGGGTGAAAGGTGAAATATTTAAGGGGAATCTGAGGGGGAACTAGTTCACTCAGAGCGTGGTGTGAGTGTGGAACGAGCTGCCAGCAGAAGTGGTGGATACTGGTTCAATTGTAACATTTAAGAGAAGTTTGGATAGGTGCCTGGATGGGAGGGGTTTGGAGGGATATGGTCCAGGTGCAGGTAGATGGAACTAGGCAGAAAACCAGGCTGGCATGGACTAGATGGGCCAAAGGGCCTGCTTCTATGCTGCAGTGGTCCATGGAGATGTTTACAAGGTGGGAATGAGAGGAGTCCAGGTGTGAAGCAGGAACTCCCAACATGGTGTTTGGTGCAAACACTTCACCACCTCCAGTTGTAAATTCCTCCCGTCTCAAATCTCCGATAAACAGCCAAAGCTAAAATAGTGCAGGTGCTGAAAATCTGAAATAACAACAGAAAATGCTGGAAACACTCAGCTGGTCAGGCAGCATCTGTGGAGAGAGAAACAGTCAACACTTCAGGTCAATGACTTTAAATCAGATCTGAATCAGCAATTTGCTGGGCTGCTCCTTCACGTGAAGGCCCACTGTCAGGGTACACCCATTACACAAGTTTATTGTCCACTCCAGCACCTGCTCCAGCCCTCACTGCCAACAAATGGACGGTGGCGAGGAGGGGTACAGCAGTGAGATAGGTCAGCTGGCTGAGTGGTGTCATAACAGCAAGTTTGTGCTCAACGTCAGCAAAACCACTGACTGTTGACTTTAGGAAGGTGAAATCAGGTGAACACCCACCAGTCCTCATCGAAGGTTCTGTGGTGGGAAAGGTGAGCAGCTTCACGTTCCTGGGCCCAGCACATAGATGCAACCATGAAGAAGATGCGCTAGCACCTCTGCTTTCTTCGAAGCTTAAGGTGATTTGGCATCTCATCAAAAACTCTGACAAGCTTCTACAGATGTACAGGAGAAAGCATCCTGACTGGTTGCATCACGGCCTGGTCTGGGAACTCCAATGTACAGGAACACAAGAGGCTGCAGAGAGCGGTGGGACTCAGCCGGTTCCATCACGGGTACAGCTCTCCCCACCGCCGGGGAACATCTACAACAGGTGATGTCTCAGAAAAGTGACGTCCATCATCAGGGACCCCCACCATCCAGGCCGTGCCCTCTTCTCGATGCTGCCATGAAGACCCACACCTCACGGTTCAACAACAGCTACTTTCCCCACTGCCCTCAGTTTCTTGAACCCACCTGGAAAACCTTAACACTACCTCAGACTATATTTCTTCTCTCTCCCCCTCTCCCTCTCCCCCCTCCCCCTCTCTGGTGTCATTGTTTATTCTGCACATGTGTAAGTTATGCATAATTTATATTAATTTAAGTTTATGTTAATTTGTGTTTGCCCTCGTCTGTAAGGCACTGAGCTGCTGCTGCAAAAAACTCATTTTCATGGCGTTTCCACCTTGGGGACGTCTGCCTGTGACGATAAACTTGAACTTGAACTTGAATTTGAAGCCAACCCCCCCAACTTGCCTTTCAGCTCCTCGATGTAACAGTAGACGTCATACTGCTCGCCAGGATCCCGAACCCCATAGGTCCTGATGCCAGGATATTCAAATTTATCTCCATAGCAACCAGGTCTTGGTGTTTTGATTGGATACCTGTCAAAAATAACCATTCAAATGTTATTTTCAACATTCCGTGTCCTCTTCAATGGGTGGAACATTTATTAATATTTATTTGCAGTTCCTTCCCTTGACAAAATCAAAAATATTCTTCAGTTTGTACAAGCAGAATCTTCCCCAGCATTGAACCCAGTCCTGAGGAGAACTCCCACTGTCCCAGACTTTCTTATGGGGTCCCTCCTCAGGTGGGTGACAGTGTCAAGAAAGTTCCCACAAGAAATTCCTTTTCCATTATCATCTACCTTGATGAGCACTGGTTGGGAAGGTCCCAGACCCCAGACCCCAATGAGGACCGGGTGCATGTAGGGATCTCATGGTAGGTGTTGGTGGGAGAGTCCGTGTGGATAAACTGATCACATCCCTTAACCTCAGTCTAACCGAATGTCATGGTTTACAAGCCACAGGGAACCACCAACATGGCATAACTCAGGAGTCTTCCCCTGTTGCTCTGGTGCAGCTTTATTATGTGGAGACTCCTCACTAACCTCCCTGTATAAGCATTAGGAATTCAGTATCCTATTTCCCTTCCTGGTGTATGGACAAAAGTTTCTTCGCAACATCTGAAGAAAGGTAGGGTGCCGAAACCGACCTGCTTCCCTTTCAACTAAACAGCACCTTAAGGTTTATTCTTGTCTGAGAGCAAAGCACCGTTTGACAAAGGGGGTGGGGTGAAACTCCGATGACAGCCCAGGAGATACCTGTGGTGAGGAGGGTTGTCACGGTTGTGGCTGGCAGGTGGAGAAGGTGATTCTAGCCAGTATCAAAGCGAGCACTTGAATCACCAAGACATAGAGGCTACGGGCCAAGTGGGGGTAATTGGGATTGGTGCAGATTGGTCCAAAAAGCAGTATTGACACAGTGGTGCGTGGGGCCTGCTCCTGTGCTGTACAAGTCTGACAGCCCTGGTCTGGCCCTGCAGCTTGAGGAGTGCTGCTGAGCTCTGGTGAAGGTTGACATGCAAACAACTCTCACAACCTCCAACCATTCTTTAAATGTCAACGTATTGCGAGCCAGGACGAACTCAGGACGACATGACATTGCAGCTTCAATGACCCACGTTCAATCCTGACCTTCAGCACTGTCTCTCTGGGTTTCCCTGTGACCTCCTCTCACGCCCTAAAGGGCACAGGCAGACTAACTGGGCTGCTGCAAGTTACCCCTGGTGTAGGTAAGTGGCAAAAGGAATCAAAGGGACGATGGGCCTGTGATGGAGAAGAGGTTGAGGGGTATGGGGAGAGAGGCAGAGGTGAGTGGGGTTGATGGCACTGCTCTGTTGGGAGTCATCACAGACTCAAAGGGCTGAATGGCCTCCTCCTGCATCACAACTGCCCACAGCTACAAGGGGCAGCACTCAGAGTGATGTTAACCTTCACATAACAGCCAGTACCACTGAGGCAGAAGCCATCAGCGTAACAGGAGGAATCCTGGGACCTTTCCTGACCTCACCGTGTCCCAAAGTTACAGCCAATCAAGTACTTCCCAGGAGGGGTCATGGTTGCTGTGGAATTGCCAATTTCTGCACAGCTCCCACAGACAGCTGAAACAATGACAGGTGATCTTTGATCTGTACTGGCTGGGAAATCGGTTGGGATGAGATCTGTCATGTCTCAGTGCACAACCTAATCCAACAGTGCAGCACTCCCTCAGTGCCCACCCCCCCCCCCCCCCCCACCCTCCTGAGAGGCAGCGGGATCTTGGCGACTGGAGCCCACAGCCTCTGCCTCAGGAAATCCTGACAAGAGTAAATTAGAGGGAGAATGTGATCTGCCAGGGCAGGTCCCTGGGGAGCGTTTCACCTTTGAAACAAGAGACATCGGGAGAATTATTAATGTACAAAAGGGAAAAGGTTTCACAGACAGAATAACTGTGGGGGAGGGATACTGTATTCACAAGAATTACATGGTTTTACAATGAAATGAAATTACCTGACAATTCAAATCCCAAAGCTCCTATTAATTTTATGTAATCAGTTCTTTTAAAGCTATCACTATTTTGAAGTAAATATTGAGATGAAAGGCCCAGAGGAACTGAATGCAGGTGAGATTCCTTCCTTGAAAGGATGCCACAGGCGCACTCTGAAGCACAGGGAACTCTTGCTTAGCAGGCCTCCCTCTTGCCAGATCTCTCCCACCCCATCAAGTCCATGGTTGGTGAAAGGCAAAGCAGCCACTGAACCGATCAGGCTGCTCCGTGGCCAAGCCTGAGATTCTCCAGCCTCGGGTCACTGTGTGCGTCAGAACCAGCCGTTCCTGCTGCAGCTCAGTTGTTCTCTCTTCGTTCGTACAGCCTGTCCTGCTGGGTGTGTCCCACGTCCCTGCATTTGGCAACATTAACGGCCCTTCGTTTGTGTTCTCACTCCCCAATTGCCCCCTTCGACACATCAACTGGGTGCTCTCTACGACTTATCCCCACGGCAACCCTGGCTTCACCCAACAGGCAATTTTCACTTTGCCCCAACCATCCCCCACACTCCCTGAAACCTAAAACTCGGTTTTCTCTTTTCCCCAGTTCTGAGCAAAGGGTCACAACGTGAAACGAGGTCTGTTCCCCTTCCCTGGCCTGATGAGTGTGTCTGGCCTTTCCAGTTTTCATAACTGATAGATAGCGAGGCTGGGGAGGGGGCAAGGTGGAAAAAGAGCATGAGTGAGGGAAAGGAAGGAGAGAGTAGAGGGGGAGAGAGAGAGGGGGGGAGAGGGAGAGGGGGAGAGGGGGAGAGGGAGCAGGGAGCAGGGAGGGAGAGGGAGGGGGAGAGGGAGGGGGAGAGGGAGGGAGAGGGAGAGGGAGAGAGAGAGAGGGGAGCAGGGAGGGAAAGAGAGAGAGAGAGAGGAGGAGACAGAGAGAGAGGAGGAGAGAGGGAGAGAATCAAATCAGCTAATCCACAGCAGGACGTGAGTAAAAGAAAATTGACCTTAGACCAACTAATGGAAAAGAAATGCAGATAGGTCAAAATAACAACCGGAGAATTATCTGCATTGAGGACAGGTGGCTTCTGATTGGCTTTTATTAAAGGGTAAGTTACTATCCTGCTGTCAATTCCCTCCATTAAGTAGGGCGCTGTGTAAAGTTTACATTTTAATTGGAGTTCACAACTGGCTGTGGCTCCCTCCGGAAGCTCCGGCACACAGCCTGAACCAAACTGGAACACACAAAACTGGGCCAGCAGTCGGCCATTCAGCCCCTCGATCCTATCACAACATGGACTGAGCAAGGCTGATCCCGTGCCTTATCCACATCGTTTCCCATCCCACTGCAGCTCCCTCCCTGTTCCAAAACCTATTGAGCAGTGGTTCAGTATCCCCACCCTCAGACAGACAGAATCCCAAAGATTCCCAACCTTCCAAGTGAAGAATCCGCTCCTCACCTCAGTCACCCATTCTGGAGTCTGAGAGTGACACAGCCCACCACCTCTGACCCTACAACTGAAGAAAGTGCACTGATGAAGCAGCTGATGATTGGGTGAGGACACTGCCCTGGGGAACTCCTGCGGGGATGTCCTGTGTGGACAGATGAGGGACTTGCTGACAGCTGGGAGCAGATTTATCGGGCAGCGACTAGCCAGTTCACTGACCACTGCCACAGAGCCTATCTGACGGTGCGTCCTTCAGTGTGGTCTCAGTGGTGCTGCCAAGTCACTCCTGGTGATGGACATTGAAGTCCCCACCCAGAGGGCACCTGTACCCACGCTTTGTAACATACATACAGGAAGGGAGCAAGCGTGTATCAACGTGTGTGTGTGTGTGTGTGTGTGCGCGCGCGCGCGCGTCTCTGTGTGCGTGTGTCTGTCCATCTGTGTGTGTGCATGTCTGTCTGTGCGTGTGTCTGCCTGTCTCTGCGTGTGTGTGTGTCTGTCTGTGCATGCCTATTTCTGTGTGCATGTGTGTCTGCGTGAGAGTGTTTATGCGTGAGTACTTTCCACGATTCACCTGACGGTTTGGTCGGAGATCCAGCCGGCGTCGCAATGGTTGAAGCCATCCTGGAAGGCAGCCAGCAGGTGTTGTGGTGTGGCCATCCTAGCCGAATTCTGCCGACAGGCCTGTGTGGCCGTCTCGAAGGTGAGTGCATACCTGTTGTTGCTGGAGCGATAGTGAAACACGGTCCCTGCAACAGGACAAACCAAAGGTGAGGGTGCAGCAACCTCCAACCCCTCCATCTGGATCACGAGGGTGTGAGATCAGCCTGTGCACTTCAAGGTGGTGGGCAATGCGTCCAAGGTTTTGCCAGTCGATACTCTTGGGTAAATACACCAGTGTATGCAGCGCAGAGCTGCAGCCACGGCCTCCGCAGGTCACTGGTCCCTGCACTGGTCTGGAGATTCTGCCCCACAACCTCCTCCCCATCCCACTCGTCCTTCCCCGGATCTTTGTCCAACTTCCCCTCAAACCCTCTCTGCTGTTCACACTGAGCCCTCCCTGTGGGAGTGAGGTCCACACATTCCCTGCACCTGGGAGGAGATTTTCCAGAATTCCCGACTGTATTTATCAGGGACTGCCTTGTTCTGATGGTTCAGGGCTGGCCTACACGTGGAGACACCTTCTCCCATGTCCAGACTCGCCCCCCTCTCTGCTCATCAGGACCCTCCCCCAGGTCACCTCTCAGATGTGTTCCTGAGGAACAGCCCCAGCCTCTGGTCCTCGGTGTGAATCTGCATGTCTCCCCAGAACCAGGGAGCAGACCTCCCCTCCTGAGGACCCACCCTCATCTACTCCTCCTCATCAAACCCTTCGTGTACACAGGCAGAGCTGGACCGCGTACCAAGTGTGTACTGAACACACACACACAGACACAGGAGCTGCTTCAGTGCAGGGGAGGGAACAGAGGAACCAGAAGAGCATCCACCGTCACTGTCCAGCTGCTTGTCACACAGGATGCTCCTCCCCACCACCACTTTCTCCAGCTGTCCCGGGACTATGGCCCAAACCTGCTGCCAGGTCGACAAGGGTTTCCAGAAGTCCCCATCACTGAGAGACAGCTTTCCCAGAACAAAAAATTCCATTCACTGCCAGTAACTGCAGAACTGCAACTAACCCATCACACCTGTAGTCAGCCCGTCACACCTGTAGTCAGCCCGTCACACCTGGTCAAACGGTTATACCTGTGACCCACCCAGTCGCACCTGCTGCTGTGCATCTACCCACCTTCACACCAGGTTAAAGGTTTAATGGATCCCACCCTCCACCCTCTCCCTGGTTACAGAGTCCTGGTGGGATTCAGTTCACCAGCTGTTTCACTGGACAGTGAGGACCGGCAGCCTCTTCAACTGCAGAAGCCACACACACACGTACACAGGAATGCATGCACACACACACACACGCAGGTACACACATCCGTGGACACGCACATGCACAGGTACCCACATCTATGGACACACACACACACAGTCTACAAGTGGTGAGTCGGACCCTGAGCTGGTTGGTTCCCACCAAACAGCAGAGTCCATTGGAAGCGATCCAGCTGAGCTGGAGCGGAGTGCTGCAGAGCTGCCTGGGAAGGAGGCAGTGAACAAGGCTTCCACGGTTCCTGAGACACTTCTGTATTCAGTACATTCCAATTCAGTGTTGCTCTGAGTGAGATTGATGAATGCTGTTGGCTAACTCTGTGTCTGCCTGGAGCTGGGAACCAGAGCTGGAACAGGCCCAAGGGTGAAGAAACCCTTTCGCAGAATCACAGGCAAGTTACAGCCGAGAGGGCCATTCAGCCCATCGAGGCAATGTACCCCCACCTCACAGCCATCAGCAAGACTCACCGAGCTGGGCTAGTTGTGAAGAACATCCTGTCAGTCTGGGTCTACAGCAGGTAGTGTGAACCAACACCAGAGAGTCACCTACTGACCTTGACCTCATTGGTCTACCTGTGGTGGACGCATCAGTCCATGAGAACACTTGTAGGTAGGACCAGTGCACGGTCCTTGTGGATACAAACTCCCCTCTTCACACCCTCCACCAGGTCAAATGGGACTGAACATTTAAGTGACGGCTCAAAACTGGGCATCCACGAGGCAGTGTGGGCTATCAGCAGCAGTAACAAACCCCACCACAATCACCCGGCTGCCATAGCCCACCCTCTGCCCCTTCCACCAAGCCAGAGATCACCCAGGACATTGGTGCGACTGGAAAATTTTAGGGTGGGAAGGATTGGAGAGGCTGGGGTTGTTTCCCCTGGAGTAGAGGAGTCTGAGGGAAGACTTCATTGAGGTGTATAAAATTATGAGGGGCATAGATGGAGGAAGTAGAACATAGAACAGTACAGCATGGAACAGGCCCTTCAGCCCACAATGTCTGTACCGACCACGATGCCAATCCAAACTAATCCCGCCTGCCTGCACATGGTCTGTATCCCCCATTCATGTGTCTGTCTAAATGCCTCTCAAACGTTGCTATCGTACCTGCTTCCACCACTGCCCCTGGCAGCCTGTTCCAGGCACCCACCACTCTGTGTAAAAATCTTCATCACAAATCTCCTTTAAATTCTCACAAACTTCTGCCCTCTAGTATCTGACATTTCTGCCCTGGGAAAAAGGTACTGTCTGTCTACCCTATCCATGCTACTCATCACTTTATAAACTTCTGTCAGGTTGCCCTCCAACCCGCCAGAGAAAACAATCCAAGTTTGTCCAACTCCTGGTGAACTCTTCTGCGCCCTCTCCAAAGCCTCCACCTCCTTCCTGTAATGGGGTGACCAGAACTGCACACAGTGCTCCCAGTGTGGTCCACCCAGAGTTTTATAGAGCTGCAGCATGATCTCCCGACACTTATACTCAACACCCCGACCGATGAGGTCGACTCAACACCCCGACCGATGAGGGGGAGCGTGCCGGCTGCCTTCTGTACCCCCCGTCCACTTGTGTTGCCACTTTCTCAGGGAGCTGTGGATTTGTAGCCCAAGATCCCTCTGTATATCAATGCTCCTAAAATTCCTGCCATTTACTGTATACTTTCCTCTTACATTTGATCTCTCAAAGTGCAACACCTCACACTTGTCTGGATTAAACTCCCTGCCATTTCTCTGCCCACATTTCCGATGGATCTATTTCCTGCTGTGACAACTTCCCTCACTATGCACAACGCCACCAATTTCCATGCTGTCTCCAAACTTACCAATCAGCCCACCTGCGTTTTCATCCAAATCATTCACAGAAATAACACACAGAGATCTCAACACCGATCCTTCTTAGTCACAGATCTCCAGTCAGAAAAGCACCATCCACCACTACCCTCTGCCTTCCCTGCCCAAGCCAGTTCTGCAGATGGTACACACCTGTGTATTGGTGTGGAGGGAGTGTATGTGTAACGCAGTCTGCCTGTGCTACTCCGATACAGCCCCGTCTGCTTAGAGTTTAACATTTCAGACCAAAGGCACTTTGTCAGAACTGTTCTGATTGGGGGAGTACAGCATGAAACGTTACTTCTGTCGCTCTCTCTCTCCCTCCAGAGGCTGCCTGACTCGCTGAGTGTTTCCAACATTTTATAATTTCTGGCATCTGCAGTTTTTGTATTTCTGTACTGTACATAAGGAGAAGTCTATGACGACTACCACATGCAGAATGGATTGGACACAGACAGTGTTGTGCACAGACAGCATAATACGCAGACAGAACAATATGCAATCAGTTAGAAAAGCAAGCGATACAATTGTGGACAGTACTGCAGGCAGAATTAACCATACACATGCAGTACCAAAGGCAGACTACTATACACAGACTGGACTGTACGCAGGCAGTGCTATACACAGACTGGACTGTACGCAGGCAGTGCTATACACAGTTGAAGGGATAGCCAGCAAGGGCAACCTGATGGAAATCTGGGGGTGCAGACCCAGACCCAGCCTGTACTATTTGCTGACAGCACATACTCAGACAGTACAATATGCAGATAGGCCTGTATGTAGGCTGCCCTATACATAAGCAGTAGTACAGTATATGCAGACAGGACTGTACGCAAACAATAATTTAGACAGTCAATGCTGTGCATAGGCAGGATTGTACATGGGTAGTACTAGATCTGGATAGGACTGTACACAGGCGGGACCATACGCAGGCAGGACTGAGCTATAGTATAACAGGCGACCAAGATTGGATTCCCATCACTCTAACACAACCACACAGATGACGTGGTGTTCCTGTTCATCTAGCACAGGTTAAATCTATGAAGCTGCAGTGATAAGCATATTACTAGTCACATCACGGCGTGTGAAGACCATGGAACGCACCGACAACTGCCACTCACCGGTGTTACAGAGACAGACAGAAGGGACAGGTACAACTGCACCTGAGGAACATTTCACAGCCTGGACCCCAGGACAAGGTTTCAGACCCCTCACCCTTCCCCCATTGATATCACCCCCCGTGATATTTATCCAGAACACACATTCTTTACACAAATGTGGCCCAGTTTGTTGCCATGGGTTGCTGTTACTGGTCACCATGGTTACCAGAGAACAATTTAACCCCTTAGACTCAGTGTGTCGGTCTCTACAGCTTGTGGTCTGGGGAGTTTTGTGTCCCACTGAGGGGCTTTGGTGGTGTAAATGGCACAGACTGCGGCTACGCTTACACCCCGCCTGTTTCACAAGGGGTATCAGCGCAGCTCTGTACAGGGGCAGCTCCAGAGAGGGAGGAATGGCCTCACAGCTGCAGAGTAGCAAGTACACACAAAAGGCCGGAACTGGAAGAGGGCAGAGATCATGGGATTGGGAGGTGCTGTCGGAGTAGCCGGGTGAGTAACCGCAGTGCGTTCTGTGGGTGGTGGACACTGGAGACCCCATGTGTCAGTGGTGGAGGGGTTGTATGTGGTACGTATCATGCGAATTGGGTGTCCCAGCCTCCTGCACGTAAAACGTGCACTAATCACACAACTGGCAGTAAAGAGGGGATCTCATTGAAACCTGTTGGACACTGAAAGGCCTGGATAGAGTGGACGTGGAGAGTCTAGGACCAGAGGGCATGGCCTCAGAATAAAGGGACGTCCCTTTAGAACTGAGATGAGGAGGAATTTCTTCAGCCAGAGGGCGGTGAATCTGTGGAATTCATTGCCACAGACGGCTGTGGAGGCCACGTCATTGGGTGTATTTAAGACAGAGATTGATGGGTTCTTGGTTGGTGAGTGGGTGAAGGGTCACAGGGAGAAGGCAGGAGAATAGGGTTGAAAAAAATCAGCCATGATTGAATGGCAGAGCAGAGTCGATGGGCTGAATGGCCTCACTCTGCTCCTATATCTTGTGGTCTTATGATAAAGGCAGGCAGGGCTGAGACAGGACCAGCCATTTGAATCAGGGGGTCACTTTGTCCTAGACTGTGGGTGTGTGTTGGGTTCGGGTGGCTGCTGGGACAATGAGTGTGGGGTGGGACATGGGTGTGGGCTCCCCCTGCACACCCACAACAACAAAACACAAACTCTCCCATCAGACATCCTGTCAGACTCCCCACCCTGACCCTCTACTCCCACTGACATCACTGGCCATTGTCCAATCAGCACCTCATACACTGGACAAACACGATGTCACTTCCTGCAGGACGATACGGGCACACAGATTAACCAATCCCAGTCAGTGTTCGATCAGATAGAACAGTGCAACACAGAGTTTCCAACCCCATGTCTCTGCACTGGAGGCTGTCACCAGGTCAGACACTAAAACAAGGAGGTGTGAAAGCCCCTGGTGTTCCGTGGAGGGACAGCCAGGGGTCCGCCCTCACGTCCCAGCTGGTATTTAACCTACACCATTAGGCGTACCATTAGTTTGGGAGCTCGTTGTATCCTCAGGACTCCTGACAGTCCCACCACAGTTACACAGTTGGCCAGGGGACATTGCAGGGTCTCTGGATGAGAGGGGCACCACTGAAATGCAAGCTCTCCGGATTAGTAGAACACAGAACAGTACGGCTAGGAACAGGCCCTTTGGCCCATGATGTTGTGTCGAACTAGTTAAGCTAATGACACCTAATCCCTATCCCTCCATATCCACATCCCTCCATTCCCCGTACACTCATGTGTCTGTCCAACAGCCTCGCAAACCCCTCTATTATATCTGCCTCCACCCCCACCAGCCCGTTCCAAGCACCCCCCCACTCTCTGTGTAAAAGACTTGCCCCACACATCTCCTTTAAACTTTCCCCCTCTCACCTTAAATACATATCCTCTAGTATTAGACATTTCGACCCTGGGGTAGAGATAATCTGGGGAAGTCTCACAGTTCTGAATATGAGGGCTGCTCTGGCCCAGGGACTCACCGGTAACCTGTAACGGGATGGTGTCCTGCTCATCATCCATGCCCACAACCACCTCGCACTGATAGACACCCGAGTCACTTGCTCGCAGAGAGATGATCTCCAGGCTGGCATTGTAGTGGAAGGGCCCATAGCCGGGCAGGCTGACCCTGCCCTTGTAGGCTGGGTTCAGCTTCACTGTGTTGTTCTTGGCAACCAGGATAACAACTTCCTTCCTGCTTCCACTTTCGAGCGAGACTTTGGTCCATTTGATCCGGGCGAGGTCAGGGAGCAACAAAGGGTCAATGGTCGAACTCGGGAGCACAGAGAAAAGGCAGGGCAGCAGTGCAGAGTCTGCTAATCCCCGGACAACTGGCTGGTGTTGGACCTTCTTTATGTTCACTGCCTTCTCGTTCCTGGTACCTGTTGCTGGGGTAGGGGGTACAAACACAGGGTCAATGGTTGAACATGTCACACACTGTGTAGTTTCTTCACTCACCCCTCCCACATTCCTGACAACGTTCGCTGGTCTTTCCTTGAGATGACAGCAGTGCCAACACTTCCTATAAAACCTGTGCTGTCACCTCTGGCATCCTCCTGTGCATCACTGCTGAGACTGGCCTGGTTCTCTCCACAGTTCCCAGTGCCTCAGACCTCCCTGCGCCACAAGAAGAGGCTCCATTTGTGTGACACCTGCAACTGGTTGATGTGAATCTGTGGGGATTGTTCAATGAACGGCAAGGTTCAGTGGGTGCTTGGAGTTTGAACAGCTGGGAGCTGGGGCAACTTAGCACAGGGCCAGGAAATGAGGAGTAAATGCAGAAAGGTTTCAACTGTAAAGGATACAATGCACGACGTGGTAACAGTGGCCACTGGCAATCCGGAGCGGCCAACAGTCTCACATTCTCGTGTGTAACAAACATCAGTTTCACTTAAAGGTCAGACTGATTTCTGATCTAATGGATTATATACATGGCTGAATTATTGCCTTTAATAACAAGCTCATTCTTCCATTATGTTGTGTGCAAGCGCGTGTCTGTGGGGATAATTATTGCAGCTCTTAAGGCTTTTCACAAACACTTACTGTGTGTGCATTTAATATTGGGGCAAAATTTGACGTAGGCAGAGTGTAACATGGGCAGAGGTGTGCGTGGCAGAGTAGAGATACCCCTTGTACAAGCAACCAGCAAAAGGGCTGGCATTCCTACAGTACCCCTCACAATTGTAGGGTGTTCCTTGACCACCAAACCCATTTCAGGACTTTGTGAAGTGCTGTGAATGCAGGAAATACAGCAACCAATTTGTACACAGCAAGATCCCACATGGCAGTTTGAAATAAATGATTCAGAAGCTTGTGTTGGGTGTTGGTCAAGGGACAAAGGTAGCACAGACACATGGAGAAGTCTCTGCACTTTTCAACAAATGCAATGGATCAGTTATATTCCGAGAAAGCAGATAGGGTTCTGTTCTGACATCTCACCCAGAGACCTACAGCAGCCCCTTGGTCCTGCACTGGGATTGTTGGCCTGGTTCCAGAACTGTCGCTGGAGGGAGGTATGAACTGAACCATCCTTTTCAGTTGGATGCAAGATCCCACGGCACTTTTCCCCAAGTCGTGATTAATATCAATCCGCAGAGATCATCCCTGAAGCTGGGCATGGTCTTGTCACGGGGGAACTTGCTCTGTGTGAATTGGCTGCCGTACATTACAGGAGTGACCACCTTCCACAAGTGCCTCACTGTTGGCAACACAGCTTAGGGCAGGCTAAGGATACGAGTGCTACAGAAATGCAGGTTACTCCTTGTTAAAGCTGGTGCTGACATCTTGGTCTCATTGCAAACTGGCCAGGTCTAGGCTGGTGAGGAGATTAGTTAACTCACTGTGGGGTTCACATAGGGCAGGCACAGTAGTGTAGCAGTTAGCGTAACACTATTACAGCGCCAGCGACCCGGGTTCAATTCCGGCCACTGTCTGTAAGGAGTTTGTACGTTCTCCCTGTGACTGTGTGGGTTTCCTCCCACATTCCAAAGAAGTACAGGTTAGGAAGTTGTAGGCATGCTACGTTGGCACCAGAAGTGTGGAGACACGTGTGGACTGCCCCCCAGAACACTCTACGCAAAGAGATGCATTTCACCGTGTGTTTCGATGTACATGTGACTAATAAAATATATCTTATCTACTCTGGGGATTCACAGCAGGGGTTCACTGTGGGATCCACTGCAGGATCTAAAGTGTGGGTTCACTCTGGGATCCACTGCTTGTTACTGGGTAGGGCACAGCAGGATACACCGAACACACCTCCTTGCAGACTCCTCAAATCTCTGCAGTCTGTAAACTGTAACCTACCTGCTTCCGGCAGAACCACAGCAGATGCCAAGCAGGTGAAGATCCAGCCGATGCAGAGAGGTGCATGCAGCATGCTGGTCCTGCAACAAGATGAAGACGATTGCTCGGAAGCCGTTACTAAAGGTTTAATGCATTGCCTCCATCAGAACTCGGTGAATTAGCCCTGCCCCGCTCTCCAATCCTCCCCTTCAGTCTGCCAGCTCCCAACTGAAACACCAGACACCAAACTATAAATATTTTACAGCCTTGAAGCAATGGTTTCTCTGACTTGCCGACAGCATCTGAAACGTTTAAACCCCCAGACAGCGGCAGAGAATGGTCTGCTCCACCGCCACATGCCCTGCCCAAACCCCACCCTCTTGGCACTGAGAGCCTCCCCTGGGCCAAGCTGAATGTCCAGCAGCCCTCTCTGTCCCCAGTGTAAAGCTTCCCTTCCCCACTGGAGAGTGCTGACACTGTTTCCAGGTCTGACAACCACTCAGAGGCACCCCCTTCTCTGAACTCTCAGTCAGCTGGAACTGGAATGAGATTTCCTCAAGTTTATATAGGGCTATCGGTGACAGGAATAGGAGGCCACTCGGCCCCTCGAGACATTTCTGCCATCCAATATCGTGACTGTACCTAACCTAGCTGGGCAGCTCGCCTATTTCCCTTGTCGAGCTGAGTATGGAGCCTCTGAGGCAGAGCTTCACACTGCTCCAGTCCTCCCGTGGAGAACCTCATCACTGAATGCCTGGTCTGGATTTAAGATCATCTCCTCTGGCCCAGACTCACCCTAAAATGACACCCACACATCTTGGACTACCACCCACAAGAAGGATGGAAAACGAGGAAACCTCCTGTGAAGGGTTCCAGAACACCACCCATTCCAGAACGATACATCCAATGGAACGTATGAAACTTACAACATGTGAAATCATGGAGTCTCCTGCCCACCTCCCACCCTCTCCCTCATCACAAACAGAACAGGGAGTGGACAAAACTCTCCCAGAGAAATAGTTGGGACAGGAATAACTGAACCTTAGAGAGGAGCTGGATAAATACACTGTGGGGAAGAGGATGCTGTCTGTAGGAACAGGAACAAACAACGGTCAAACACTGGACCAACATGCTGTGGAGGGAACAAGGGCAGTGTTGTCCCATGGGCCCAGAATGGAAGCACAGCAGGAAGAGGTGGGAATGCAGAAACCCTTTGAAACTGGCATGTCATTATCCCGAGGGAAATGGAGAAAAGTTTCTTCTATCTATTCCTTCACAGATATGGGCATTGCTGGCAAGGCCAGGGTTTATATCAAGAGACTCAGAATCATGGAGTCACAGAGAGATATGGCAGGCCCTTCAGCCCATCGAGACTGTGCTACCATCAAGCACCCATGCACTAATCCAACGTTAATCCCAGTTTTTTATTCTCCCCACTTTCCTGTCTTTCCTAAGGGCAGGAATGAGAACATAGAAATAGGAGCAAGAAGAGGCCATTCACCCCTGTGCCCCTGCTCACCCATTCAATGAGATCACAGCTGATCTTCCACCTTCCACCTCAGCATCACTTTCCTGCACAAACCCCACATCCCTTGGTATCCAAAAATCTATCGAACTCCTTACACCCGGTGACTGAACCTCCACGGTTCCCTGGTTGAAGAATGTTCACTTCACCTCAGTGCTGAATGGCAGTCCCTTTATTCTGAGACTTGTGGCCCTGGTTCTAGACACCACACCCAGGGAACCACCCTCCCTGAACCTACTCCATCAAGCACCATTGGAACTTTGAATGATTTGATAAGATCATCTCTTCTTCTATCCAAGAGTATCCCTGCCCTGCCTGCTGAATCCATCCTCATAGGGCAGTGTCCATCTGAGGAATCTACCTGGTGAGCCTTCACTGAACTGCCCCGATCACAGGGATGGAGTGGGGTGACCAGACCTGGACCCCCACCAGGACCCTCCAAACTCTGACAAGATGTCCTTACTCTTCTACTCAAAACCCCTTGCAATATAGGCCAACATACAGTTTCCCTGGCTGTCACTATATGTTCAGTGACTCGGTACGACACACACTTCCCTCCCAACATCCTTCAGTCTCTCACCACTTCAAGGATACTCCATCTTCCAGATTTCACCAAAGTGGATGATCCACATAGTGTGCCCACTGCCTCCATGGTCAACCCTTTCAAACCTTGGCTTATAGATCAACAGCTCCTCCTTCGACCTGGAACTGTTGGTCTCCACTGTTTCTGGGAGGCTTTTACTGTTTTCCATAAAGACACACAAAATATTTGCTTAACTTCTCTGCCATTTCTTTAATCTGAAATAATACGTATTTCTCCCATCTGGGTCTGGAAGGGATCACATTAGGAGCAGGGCTGGATACTCAACCTCTCAAGAAGATCATGGCAGATCCAACTGCAACCTGACTGCACTCCTGCCTACTGCCCGGTAACCTTTCACCTGTTGCTTTACCAAGGATCTACCTGTCTCTGCCTTAAAGCTATTCAACAACTCTACTTCCGCCAGCCTTTAAGAAAGAGAGTTCCAAAGACTCACACCCGCCGAAAGAAAAAGAATCACCTCCTCAATGAGGCACCTTTTACTTTTAAACAGTGACTCATTCTAGATTCTTCTGCAAGGAGAAGCACCCTCCACACCCACCTTCAACGCCTTCAGGCTCCTCTCACTCTCTGAACTCCAGCCGATACAAGCTCAGCCTGTCCAACCCTTCCCCGTTAGTCAGCCCATCCATTCCAGGTCTTCATCGAGTAAACTCTCTCCAAACAATCTCCAACACATTAACATCCTTCCTTACAGGAGAAGAGTACTCCAGATGTGGTCTCGCCACTGCTCTACATAACTGAAGCATAGACTTTTGTTTCAATTTGCTTTGCAATAAATCAGTACATTCTGTTAGCTTTCCAGTCCATATGAAGGGTCTCGACCCAAAACATTGACTGCCCATTTCCCCCCACAGATGCTGCTCGACCCCCTGTGTTCCTCCAGCAGTTTGTTTTATGCTCCAGATTCCAGCATCTGTCACCGGTATCTGCAGCTTTCCCAATTACTTGTTACGTACAGGCCTTTTGTGAATCGTGCACGAGGACACCCCACTCCCTCAGTGTCTCAGGCTCTGCAATCTCACACCATTTGTTATATGCTGCTTTTTTTTTTAAGTATTCCTGCCAAAATAAAGAATTTCACATTTTCCCACCTTTAGCCTGGTCACTGACCTTCTGCTATCAAAAATCAGAAAAACCTGCAGATGCTGGAAAATCTGAAACAAAATCAGAAAATGCTGGAACCACCCAGTAGGTCAGGCAGCATCTGTGGAGAGAGAATCTGAGTTAACAGAGAATCTCTGACCTGAAACATTAACTCTGTTTCTTTCTTTGTGTCATCAGCAAACTTACCAACCACACCTTCCAGGCCTTCATCCCAGTCATTACTATAAACTGTAAAAACACAGAACAGTACAGCACAGGAACAGGTCCTTCAGCCCACCATGTCTGTACTGACCATGACACCAATTTGAACTGCACATCTGTCTGCTCATGGTCCACATCCCTCCGTTCCCTGCCTGTTCACGTGCCTGTCTACAGCCTCTGAAACGTTGCTATCATATCTGTTTGCACCACCTCCCCTGGCAGCGCATTCCAGGCGCCCACCGCCTCATTCACGAGGCAAGTAATACAACTTGCCTCATGAATCTCCTTTAAACTTTCCCCCCTCACCTTAAAGTTATGTTCTCTAATATTTGACATCTCCACCCTGGGGAAAAGACTGACTCTGTGCCCCATCTATGCCTCTCATAAAACGTCATTACAACTTACCAACCAGAAACAGACCCAGTTATGACCTCTCCCTGTTTGCTGTGAGCCAGACAGCCTTCCCTCCACACCGACAGGTTTCCTGCCACACTATTTTCCACATTAACCTTTGATGAGACATCTCATGAAATTCCTTCTGGAAATGTAAGTGCAAACATCCGCCAGCTCCCTTTTATCCACAGCACATGTTAACATCAGACGCATTAACTTTTATTAATCTTTTCCTTTCCCTCAACAGAAACTTTCATGTTCTTTGCTGAAATCCTTCTTGCTTTAGCAATGTCCCATCTCAGTGGGCAGACCCCTCCCTACACCACAGCCAGGGTAACTTTGCTCAAACCCTGCTTCTGTCCTTTAAAGGACAGGTTAAGAAACATCCAGCTGTAGCTGTGGTGAACAGGGGGCCAGGAGATGGGAGCTATTGCGATGAGGTAATGTCCCGGGTGACATGTGCAAGGTAACCTGCTGCAGACAGCCATGTGACAATGAGCAGGTGATCAGCTTCAGTAAGCACGGCTGAGTAGTAAATATTGGCCTACATAGCAGGGAGAGAGTCCTAGGGTCCTCTTCCAAATGCCATCCTAGGCCCTCTCACCTGCAAGAGCAGACCATGCCATAGTTAAACATCTCCTCCAGCTAGCAAGCACCTAAAACAAGACAGCACTCTCTCAGTGTACCCCTTACTGCGCTGGGTTCCACAGTGACATCTGAAATCAGCCCTTGACCTTCAGAAGTGAGGCCTGGATTCCACTGAGGCGCACCTCTGAATCTTTGTCTGGATTGTCTGTCTGGAGGGCATGGCACATGTGCAGCAATGTGTTTGGGTGGAGGTTGGGGACAAGAGGGACCCTGGTCCAGCTGTTGTGCAGCCATGCACACTGGCACTGCTGGTGTGCGAACACACAGGTGGCTTCACTGCTCACACTCTTCTCCAGCTGGAAAACACTTTGGAACATCCTGCACAACGTGAGTCTTTCTTCCTTCTCTACAGATGTGGAACTTCCCCACACCTTCTGTAGAGAGAATTCACGGTCTAGTCTCAGCAACAGGTTGAGACCAAGAGTGGAGATGAGGGAGTTCAGCCTTGGAAAGACATTTGGACCCTAATTGATCCCACAGACCTCAGCTCTGAAACAAAACCAATGTCCATGTTTGGCTGTGGGGCCAAATGTTACTTGGGATGCCAGAGTCCTGTAGAATTTTTATTTCTGCCTGAGGGCAGAGGGGTCCCAGTTTAACATCTCATCTGAAAGTGGCCTCTCCCATCTCACTGGTTTAATCTAATGATGCATCTCTTCTACATCGCTGGGCATAGCTGCTCAGTGTGAGACTGACAAAATCAGCCTCAAGGCAAATGGGCACATGTTGCTGTGTAAACTTCGTAAAATATGAACTCAGAGACAACCTTCATGAAAAGTTTGAATATGAAATGAAAACCCCTGTGCAGCCTGGATCATTGCTGAGCTGGTGCATTGTGCACCAGCTTTAGTTACATTACAAGCACAAAACAATCTATTTTTCAGAAGTTCTTTGCTTAATATGTTGTCAGTGCCAAGGCAGGGGTGGATTGGCCACCCCTGGTTGCTCCTGTACCGAGGGTCACGTGAGGCCATTTCAGCGTGCAGTGAGGAGCCAGTCACATCACCAGGCTGGGTAAAGTTCCTTCCCCCAAGGTATTAGAACCAACGGATTCATGGAACTCAAAAACCTGCAGATGTTGGAAATCTGAAATAAAAACAGAGAATACTGGAAACACTCAGCAGGTCAGGCAGCATCTGTGGAGAGAGAAACCATTAACATTGCAGTTCTCAGTTTCCCAGCTTTAATGAAAGGTCCTTGACATAGCTGCTGCCTGACTCCCAGCTTTCCTGCTTTTACGTTGGGTGTTGCTGACAATCTGACTGTTTCGTGGTCACCATTACTGGAGCGTTTCTGTGGTCTCTGCACGACAGACGGTGAATTTATACAGGGCAGAGCGACTCCTCAATGCGAAACAGCCTTGTGAAGTGACAGACTGTTCTCCTGAGACCACACAGGGTGTTTAACTTGACATTCAAACTTTTCATGGAAGTTCTACCCAAGTTTATATTTTACAGAATTTCTACAGCAATGTGCACAGTTCCCTCAGTCCTGACGCAGGGTTTTAACCCAAATTTTTAACAATGCCTTTCCCCCCACAGATGCTGACTGACCCATTGAGTTCCTCCACAGATGGTTTGTTGCTCCACATTCCAGCGTCTGCAGTCTTTGCCCCGTTATCATGTTGTTGTCGATGGAATCTTGCTGTGCACTTCTGTCTCCTCTCCCCACATAACAACACAGTTAAAATGCTACCATTGGCTGGAATGCTTTGGAATATTCGGAGGCTAAAGAAATGAAAGTTTTGTACTTCACCAAGGTATGGGAGATACAGGCAGGTGACAGCTAACGCTTCACCTTTCCCAGTGGGGAGCAGAACTCTCCTCCATCCCAACCCTCAGCTTCTCAACATCCCTCCTTCCCACAGAGCACTGCAGGCTCCTATCAACCGGGCCTCTGGCCCATTGATAAACAGGACCCCAGACACCGATGGGTGATCCACTGAACCCAGTCCCTCAATCACAGAGACACACAGAGTCTTGAAGCAGGGAAACAGACCCTTCGGCCCACTGAGTCCGTGCCGACCATCAAGAACCCATTTATACAGATCTCATTTTATTCTCCCCACATTCCCATCAACTTGGCCAGATTCTACCCCTCACCCACACATGGGGCAACTTACAGCAGCCAGTTAACCCACCGGCCAGCACATTGTTGGGACGTGGGAGGAAACCGGAGCACCCGGGGAAACCCAGGGGGTCACAGGGAGAGCGTGCAAACTCCACACAGACAGCGCTGGAGATCGGGATTGAACCTGAGCTGAGGCAGCAGACCTACCAGCTGTACCAGAGGGTCGCCCGGTACACGGAACCCACCTGCTACACGGAGCCCCCCCCCACCCCGTACACAGAGCCCACCTCTCCCTCTCCCCCCCCCCCACCCCGTACACAGAGCCCACCTCTCCCTCTCCCCCCCACCCCGTACACAGAGCCCACCTCTCCCTCTCCCCCCCCCCACCCCGTACACAGAGCCCACCTCTCCCTCTCCCCCCCCACCCCGTACACAGAGCCCACCTCTCCCTCTCCCCCACCCAACCCGTACACAGAGCCCACCTCTCCCTCTCCCCCCCCACCCTGTACACAGAGCCCACCTCTCCCTCTCCGCCCCCCACCCCGTACACAGAGCCCACCTCTCCCTCTCCCCCACCCAACCCGTACACAGAGCCCACCTCTCCCTCCCCCCCACCCCGTACACAGAGCCCACCTCTCCCTCTCCCCCCCCACCCCGTACACAGAGCCCACCTCTCCCTCTCCCCCCCCCACCCCGTACACAGAGCCCACCTCTCCCTCTCCCCCCCCCCACCCCGTACACAGAGCCCACCTCTCCCTCTCCCCCCCCCACCCCGTACACAGAGCCCACCTCTCCCTCCCCCCCCCCCCAACCCCTGGGGCTGACTTCCCAGGTGCATGTAGACGGTTCTAGAAGGTCACTGGTCTCCAGACTGTAACCCCCCACCAACACCATCAGAAGCAAGGCCCTGCTGGTCACTGTGGGATCTTGCTGTGTCCAAATGACTAGGAGTCACCATTAAACCGTGACTCCCGGTCCCGCGTCCAAACTCGAGCACAGACTCGCCCCAGTCGGTAATTTCCTGGGTTTCGGACAACGCCAGAAATGATTAAAGATACTTACCAAGTTATCGAGGAATTGCGCGTAGACCGGTGCTTGGTCCGGGACAGAAGGGACAGAGTTGGTCCGGGGCAGTGGGGGTTTAAGCCCGGGCGGGGTCCGGTTGAAGTGCAGCGACCGAACCGCGCGTCACTAAACAAACCGACCGAGCAGACAGACCGCCCGCCGCCGGGGAACAGGCGTTCCGACCGCCAGTCCTGCTGCTGGACAATAGGACCAAATTTGAATGAAGTGACCATCAGGACGGGGATTTCCGGACGGTCCGAGTTGGGATGGCCAGTAAATTGTAAGGCAACGCTGAACCGGCGGGTCGGGCAGCGTCTGTGGGGTCGGGACCCTCCTCTCCCCCCCACAGACGCTGCCCGACCCGCTGAGTTCCTCCGCCGGTTGTGCGTTGCCCCAGAATCTGCCGCCCCCTGTAAATCCCAAAGTGTTTCAGTGTTGGGGGTGGGGGGTGAGCTGGGCGGGGGGTGGACCCTCTGCGACCCCCGCCCGTCTTTCTGATCTTTTTTCAGCAGAAACTGTTAGAAAAGAGAAGGGTGGGGGCCGGGAACGCACTGCCGGGGGTGTGGGGGGGGGCGGATACGGTGGGGGCTCTTGGATCGGCCCATGGGTGTGAGATAAACCGAGGGTGACGGGCTTTGTCGGAGGGAAGGTTGGACTGATCAGGGAGCAGGTTTATATCGGTCAGCACAACATGGTGGGCCGAAGGGCCTGTACTGTTCTATCTTCCGCGAGTCCCGGTGGGAGAGTTGGACAGGACTCTGTGCACGGCCGGTCCTCGGATCTCAGGAGCCGGCTCGCGTTTCACAGCAGCCGCCTGTCCATCCATTATTGATGCGGATCCCAACCTGACCCACAGTCAGAAACCGGAGCCCGGACTGACGCCAGATCCTCTCACCGAGAGGCGCCAGAGGCTCCGAACTCCGGGACCGCGGCGACCCCTCGGGACACAGATCATCGGTGGAAGTGGTGGAGGGGCCAGGACCGGCAAACCCCCTCCCCGTCTCTGTAACACCCCCCCCATCCCTGTAACACCCCCCCCCCATCCCTGTAACACCCACCCCGACCCTCACACCCCCCGTCTCTGTAACACCCCCTCCCGCCCCTACACCCCTCCCTGTCTCTGTACCCCCCTGGGGTGAGGAGGGATCCATCCCCCAGTGCGGGTCAGAGTCACGTCATTAAAGAGATACAGCAGTAACAGGCCCTTCGGCCCACCGAGTCTGTGCTGACCATCCACACACGTTTACACCAATCCCACATTCTATCCCTCACCCACACACTGGGGACAATCGACATCAGCCAATTCATCTACCAAGCCTCTCATCTTTGGGATGTGGGAGGAAGCTGGAGCACCCTGAGTAAACCCACAGTCACAGGGAGAACGTGCAAACTCCACACAGACAGCACCGGAGATTGGGATCAAACCTGGGTCTCTGGAACTGTGAGGCTGCAGCTCTGTTGTTCTGCTCCAACAGAGGTGTTTGTGTGACTCAGCCATTCCACCGCCCCCCCCCCCCCCCCCCCCCCCCTTCAAGAAGGCAGCATCCATCACTAAGGACCTTCACCATCTGGGACATGCCCTCTTCTCATCACTACCATCGGGGAGGAGGTACAGGAGCCTGAAGACCCACACTCAATGATTTAGGAACAGCTTCTTCCCCTCCACCATCAGATTTTTGAACGGTCCATGACCCCATGAACACTCCCTCGTTATTCCTCTTTTGCACTATTTATTTTTGTATTTATAGTAATTTTTATGTTTTTCTGTCCGGCACTGTACTGATGCCACAAAACAAGAAATTTTATGACTTATGTCAGTGAAATAAATCTTATTCTGTGTGTGTGCGCGCGTGTGCACGTATGTTGGTGGGTGCATTGGATGAACGGTGTGGGTTAAGTTGATGCCCCTGTGACTGAAGTCTGGGTGAGGAGGGAGAGGGCAGTGGAGTGCAGGACAGGTGAAGGAGCACTGTCCCACCCTGTGACTGGTACCCACGGCTCCAGCCTGGGACCCAGTGCCAGGACACGGGAAGCTGACGGCTGTGGTCCTCGGACTCACACTTCACCATGAAGAACCTTGGAACATTTTAGCAACAACTCTATTTCTGGAAAATAAGTCCCTGGACTGTAATTAATCATTGTTGTGGAGTGAGGGCAGGAGGAGAAAACTCACACTAGCTAGAGGCAAGGGATGACTGGAAACGTTGTTAGGGAGAAATGTAAAATCTGCCCAATTAACTTACACTATTCCAGACACAAGGAGTTGAAGAGCAATTAAATCCATCTGCAGACCAGCTTCCAACTTTACAATCTTTCTTGACTGCTATTAATTTTAAATATTGCAAAGTGCACAGCCAGAGGTGGTCATCACTGATTTCTGCCTCAGCATATCCCCATACATTCTCTGACAGGACAGGCAAAGGTTGTACAGAATCACAGAGCCACTCAGCACAACCTGTCCACACTGGTCACAGAGCAATGCAGCACAGGAACAGGCCCTTCGGCCCACCATGTCTGTGCTGCCCACCAAGCATCTATCTGTGCTCAGCCTATTTACCAGCACTTGATCCACAGCCCGTAAGTCAGCGTTTCTATTAGTTTCCAAGGTCTGGGCATCACTGACAAGGTCATTGCTTATTGCTCATCGCTAATTGCCCTTGAGAAGGTGGGGGTGAGACACCTTCTTGAACCATTTCAATCCTTCTGGTGAAGGTGCTCCCACAGTGCTGTTGGGGATTTGGACCCAGTCATAATGAAGGAACCGTGATATATTTCAAAGTGTGATGGTGTGGGACTTGGTGGCATTCCCCTGCACCTTGTCCATAGTGGTTGAGGCAGTAGGTTTGAGAGTAGTTTTGTGTAGGTGGTACACACTGTAGACACCGTGAGCCAGTGGTGCGCGGAGTGAATGGTTAGGATAGTTGATGAGGTGCCAATCAAGTGCTTCTGGATGACATCCAGCTTCTTGTGTGTGCTCGGACTTGTGTTCATCCAGGCAAGCAGTGGTGTGCCTTGTAGACAGTGGAAAGGGTTGGGGTGTCAGGAGGATGTCACCGGGACTGGAGGGCTTGAGTTATGAGGAGAGACTGGACAGACTGGGACTGTTTCTCGGGAGTGAAAGAGGCTGAGGGGTGACCTTATAGAGGTTTATAAAATCACGAGGTGCATTGATAAGGTGGATGGTCACAGTCATTTTTCCAGGGTAGGGAATTCTAAGACATAGGTTTAAGGTGAGAGGGGAGAGATTTAAGGGGGGCAACTTTTTCACACAGAGGGTGGTGAGTATATGGAGCGAGCTGCCAGAGGAAGTGGTGGAGATGGGTACATTTACAACATTTAAATAACATTTGGACAGGTTCATGGATAGGAAAGGTTCAGAGGGATTTGGGCCAAATACAGGCAAATGGGACTAGCTCAGAAAGGCACCTTGGTCAGCATGAAGGACTTGGGCTGAAGGGCCTGTTTCTGTGCTATATAACTCTATGACTCCATGACTCTGAGGTGATCCACTCACTATGGGATACCCAGTCTCTGATCCTCACTTGCAGCCTGAGTATAACTATGGTTGCTCCAGTTTAGTTTCTAGCCACATTCCTCCTCTCAGGATACTGATGGTGAGAGACCTGGTGAAGCTAATGCTGTTGAATGCTATTGGGAAGTGTTTCTGCCCCACATCAGCCTCTTCTCATCCCTTCCATCAACACCTCTCTTTACCCCTTCTGCTTAAACTCTTTGCCTCAAGCACTTGCACTCAACACACTACCCATTGCACCATCTGCCCCATCAAACCCTTCCATAGTTTGAGACCTCTATAAGGCACTCAGCCTTCTCTCTTCTGGAGGTACCTCAGGCTGCTCCACCTTTTTGGATGTTTTTTCCCTTCTGTCATCTTGTGAACCTTTTGTTCACCTTCCCGAGTGAATCACTTTGTGAGTTTTATGTTGACGTTACTTCACGTTTCACATTGGTCTGTTTGATGTGGTCTCTGACAATTTGCTTCAAACCATCACCCAGAGACTGCTTCCAGAAGAGAAGTAGACAATTAAATAGAATATAGAACAGTACAGCACAGAACAGGCCCTTCGGCCCACAATGTTATGCCGACATAGCTATTCCCTCCTACCTACAGATTGCCCATATCCCTCCATTTTCCTCTCATTCATGTGCCCATCCAAGCCCCTCTTAAAAGCCCCCAATGAATTTGCCTCCACCACCCTATCAGGCAACACATTCCAGGCATCCACCATTTTTTCAGTAAAAAAATACCCCTCACGTCTGTTCTGAACTTACCCCCTCTCACCTTAAATGCATGCCCTCTGGTATTGGATCACTCAGTAATGGGAAAAAGATATTGCTTGTCCACCCTATTTATGCCCCTCATAATTTTATACACTTCCAACAGATCACCCCTCAGCCTCCACCGCTCCAGAGTAAAGAGCCCAAGCTTGTCCAGCCTCTCCTGATAGCACATGCCCTCTAATCCAGGCAGCATCCCAGTAAACCTCCTCTGCACCCTCTCTAAAGCCTCAATATCCTTCCTATAGTGAGGTGACCAGAATTGCACGCAATAAATTACTGCAAGAACAAATGGAATGAGTATTGATAAAGCATTAGATGTCAGTCTGTGGCTCAGAGGTAACTATCTCAACTCACACCCTTACAGAGACCACATGTCAACAGCAGTTGAATCCCATTGCATGTGAATTGCCCTGAGCTGTGAAGAGCTCTGTGGAAAAGCAAGTTGGTCTTTGCCTTTGATCCATTCATCTCCTGTGCTGAAAAGCAAAAAAACTACAGATATTGGAAGTCTGACATAAAAACAGAAAATACTGGAAGCTCTCAGCAGGTCAGGCAGTTCTGATGAAGGTTCACTGACCAGAAACATTAACCCTGCTCCCCTCTCCACAGATACTGCCTGACCTACAGACCCTTTCCATCATCTCCCTTGTTGTGTTCTCTGAAACAGGTGGAAGTGGGTGTCATGGGAAAAATATTGTAAGTTGTGGGCTCCCAACTAAGATCCATCCATCCGCAAGAGCGTCAGAATGGCATAGGTCAGTGAGGCCCAGCTGAGGGGCATAGGGCGTGCACAGTTGAAAGGAATCTGCATTTTAATGTCCTAAAACACCACACTACTGATGAAATATTCCTGGACTGTGTCACTGTTGTACTTAGGAAACACAGCAGCCACAGGGTGCACAGAATTCCCATAAACAGTGGTGAAATACATGGTTGGTGTGTTTTTCCTGGACTTCGGTAAGGCCTTGACAAGGTCCCACATGGAAAGCTGACGTGGAGTATGGGATTAGGATAGATGGGTAGCTAATGGCCAGCATGGATATGATGGGCTGAAGGGCCTGTTTCTATGCTGGACCAGATAATGTGTTTCCAGTGGAGGTTGACAGATACTTTTACCTTTCAGTGTCCCTCTGAAACCTATCTTCCTCCTCTGTTACTGTGTCAGGGGTGACTCAGCTGGCCGTTCCTTCACCAGCAGCCTCAGGCTTCGCTCCCCATCCATCCCCTTTGGTAATTATCCATAAAACAGAACGCTCGCACACTCTCGGAAGCACAGAGCAGAATCTCACATGGAGAACAAAGCAATGCACAATAGACGGAGCGGGACTGGTTCGCTAACATTCTGTAAAATGAAATAATTGCATTTTTACTTCCCTTCAATTATCCCTTAAACTCCCTGACAGCGCCGTCTCTCTGAAAAGCTTTCAGGTTTTGGGAGATAATAACTCATCCGTCTGAAACCCTGATCACTGACAGCATCTCATTTGCCATTCAAGCAGCAGGGGAAACGGCATGCTCCTATGGCAATCTGCTTTGGTCTATTGTGGAAAGTGTGCAGGGAGGAGCAGTGCAGCGCGGAGGGAGACAGCGTCACTGAGTTACCACTCCATGCAGACAACTTGGCTCCGAACGCTGAAGGCGTTTTGTTTTCATCCCAGCACAAAAGCTGGGAACAGTCACCATAAGGAAAAGTTAGAGAAGATCTCTGACTAAATTCCATGAGTCCCGTGCAGCAGCGAGCACAACGAGCCCTACCAAGGGCAGAAAGCACATGGAAACACCACCCTGCAGATCGCCCAACACAGAGCCGTCCAATAAAAGGACCAGTTCTGACCAATTCCTGTCACTCAACCCTCAATCTCCTTGAGCTCACTGCCAGCACCCTCACCATTCCATCTCCAGGTTTTTTTTTCCGGTCCATTCACACTGACAAGAGCTGGGAAACAATGAGCAAAGGTTTGACTTTGAGCAGTGACGGCTACTGATTCTGGTAGTACTGGTTCTGACAGGTCACATGACATGTTCACCTGGTCAAACAGCTCCATTACCCCACCTTCAATAAGTTCTTATAACCAATCATAAGAATATTCAGAGAGCTTTTTATCTAAGGCCACAAGTCTTGCATTGCTCCACGACTTCACTCCTGGAATTGTGTGTGGCAGAATGCAGGAAGTTGGCTGTTATGGTTGTGTCGACACCAGAAATGTTGGCAATGCCTGGTTGTCCATTTGAATGGCTCCCACTTATCATTTCCAAATAATGGAAGATCAGGAGAGATGTGATCAATATTGCTCATACCTTGCTCCTCAGCAATCTTTAGAAATCACATTCTGACAGCTTTGAGCATCAAGGGGAAACTGAGGAGGGATATTGATTTTGCTCCCAGTCCCTCAGGCTTCTTGTACACCACCCCAAGTGCCGCCTGTTGGCCAGTAAATCAATCATTTAACTTACTAAAACCTTCTGGATGCTGTCAGACAATTCCAGGTATAAAAAATGTTGCTTTGAGAAAGATGTTGGACATTTACTGGCCTTGGAAAGTGAATCCTTCAAAGTGATCAATTCCAGTTGTCAAGTTCATAAAGGCAATTGACAAGGTTGGGTGAAGAATGTACATTAAAATTAAATTATCTTGAAGTCATTTTGCATCCTGCATCATGTCAGGATGTCCTGAAATTCTTTTCAGTCAATGAAATGTGAAAATGGTGGCACTGTTGTCAGATGGACAAAGGATGCACAGCAAGCTCTCGTAGAGTCATAGAGCACTACAGCACAGAAACAGGCCCTTCGGCCCATCCAGTCCATGCCGACCTGATCTTCTGCCTAGTCCCATCTACCTGCATCCAGACCATATCCTTCCAAACCCCTCCCATCCATGTACCTATCCAAACTTCTCTTCAATGTTACAATTGAACCCGCATCCACCACTTCCGCTGGCAGCTCGTTCCACACTCACACCACCCTCTGAGTGAAGAAAATCTCCTAAACATTTCATCTTTCACCCTAAACCTATGATCTCTAGTTCTAGTCTCACCCAACCTGAGAGGAAAAAGCCTGCATGCATTCACCCTATCTATAGCCCTCATAATTTTGTGTACCTCTGTAAGATTTCCCCTCATTCTCCTGCGCTCCAGGGAATAAAGTCCTAATCTATTCAACCTTTCCCTACAACTCAGGTCCTCAAGTCCCGGCAACATCCATGTAAATTTTCCCTGCACTCTTTCAAGCTCATAATAATGACCGTGATGTCCATCTGTCCTGGTGGTGTTGGTTGAGGCAGAAATCCTGGCCAGATCCCCAGGAGGATGCCTGTGCATTGAGTGGCACATGCTTTGTTTTACATGCACTGGGACAGGTAGATGGGACCCCTGTTTAACACACCCTCTAGCAGCACAGCCCCACGCCCCCCCCCCCCCAGAATGTGACTCAGTGCCTGTCCGGGCTTCACTATACTCTGACCCAGAGGAAGGAGTCAGTGACCACGCCTGCCCAAGGTGTGCTGCATTACAGGAGGAGTAACTAGAGGAGGTTAATTTTATTGAAGAACCAGGTGGCTGGCCTTTGAGCAGAAGCTCATTCTGTGAAGGACAGAGGTTGACTGAGCATTGGAAGGCGGCTCTTGTTGTGATGTGGCCCAGTTGTACCATTCTTCTGCATGCTTCAGGAAGTACACATCGGTGATTTAAAGTGGAACAAGCCAATCACAGCGAGACACTCGAGTCGATATATTTCACACTGCCTGAAGGAGAGGGTCCCTCTGGTGTAAACTCTCACAATGCTATTCATCATACCTTGCTCCTTAGTGATCTTTAGAAATCACATTCTTTGAGCATCAAGGGGAAACTGAGGAGGGACATTGATTTTGATCCCAGTCCCTCAGGCTTCTTGTAGCATTTGATCCATTTAGAACCACAGCAACGAAGCATTTGTTCACTGGGCTGCATGTGTTTCCCTCTCATTTATTTCAACAGGGTTCTCCACACCACAAAGATCTGGAGCTCTACACATCCTAATCACAGTGAAATCCCAGTCCTGTCTCCAGATGGTAATCAAAGCCCCAGGTTTGGAGGAAATTGTCAAGGTGCAAAGAGGGGGGTAAGGAGAGGAGGGGAATCATTCAGAACCCAGAGAGGAGAACAGACCAAGGAAGGACAGTGGCAATTAAAATACAGATGGCGGACAGAGGTTGGGGGAGGGTGGAAGGTGGGAGATGGAGGGTGGAAGGCAGAGGATGGGTGTAGGGTGTAAGGTGAGGGGTGGAGGGTGGGGGATGTAGGGTGTAGGAGTGAGGGTGGAGGAGGTAGAGTAGAGGGTAGAGGTAGGATGGGGAGGGAGGGTAGTGTAAGAGGGTGGTGCAGGGTGGGGGTGTAGGACGGTGGAGGAGGTATGAGGGTGGGGGTTGGGTGAAGAGTGGTGGAGGGTGGAGGGATGGTGAGGTAGGATGGAGGAGGTAGGGTGGAGGGTGGCGGAGGGTGGAGGGATGGAAGGTAGGGTGGAGGAGGTAGGGTGGAGGGTGGAAGAGGGTGGAGGGATGGAAGGTAGGGTGGAGGAGGTAGGGTGGAGGGTGGCGGAGGGTGGAGGGATGGAAGGTAGGGTGGAGGAGGTAGGGTGGAGGGTGGTAGAGGGTGGAGGGATGGTGAGGTAGGGTGGAGGAGGTAGGGTGGAGGTTGGCGGAGGGTGGAGAGATGGAAGGTAGGGTGGAGGAGGTAGGGTGGAGGGTGGCAGAGGGTGAAGGGATGGAAGGTAGGGTGGAGGAAGTAGGGTGGAGGGTGGCGGAGGGTGGAGGGATGGTGAGGTAGGGTGGAGGAGGTAGGGTGGAGGGTGGTGGAGGGATGGTGAGGTAGGGTGGAGGAGGTAGGGTGGAGAGTGGTGGAGGGATGGTGAGGTAGGGTGGAGAAGGTAGGGTGGAGGGTGGTGGAGGGTGGAGGGATGGTGAGGTAGGGTGGAGGAGGTAGGGTGGAGGGTGGTGGAGGGTGGAGGGATGGTGAGGTAGGGTGGAGGAGGTAGGGTGGAGGGTGGTGGAGGGTGGAGGGATGGTGAGGTAGGGTGGAGGAGGGTGGAGGGATGGTGAGGTAGGGTGGAGGAGGTAGGGTGGAGGGTGGTGGAGGGTGGAGGGATGGTGAGGTAGGGTGGAGGAGGTAGGGTGGAGGGTGGTGGAGGGTGGAGGGATGGTGAGGTAGGGTGGAGGAGGGTGGAGGGATGGTGAGGTAGGGTGGAGGAGGTAGGGTGGAGGGTGGTGGAGGGTGGAGGGATGGAAGGTAGGGTAGTGGGTGGAGGAGGAAGGGTGGAAGATGCCATGGGGGGAGGGTGTAGAATGCAGAGAGGAGGAGATGGGATGGGGGGGGTGGACGAGGGGGGTGTAGTGTGGGGTTCCATCACCGGGAAGCGTGGTGTGAAGGCAGGTAGACATATTTTGTTATGACATAGAAAGAGGCCATTGAGCCCTTTGTGTCCCTGCTGGCTCTCAGCAGTCCCGTTCCTCCTCCTGCCACCACCCCACACCCGGAAACACAAGCGGCCAAATAACCTCCCAACCTTCACTCCTTTGGGTTGTGGGAGGAAAGCTGAGGCCTCTACACCCCCAACCTCACCTCTTTCCTCACCTCATCACTCACCCTTGCCCCTACCCACACCCCTACCCTCACTCCCAAGCTCACCTCTACCCTCACCCCCACCTTTACCCTCACCCCTACCCTCACCCTCACATCTCCCCTCACGCTGTGTCCAGTTCTGGTCACCTCATTATAGGAAGGATGTGGAGGCGTTGGAAGGGGTGCAGAGGAGATTTACCAGGATGCTGCCTGGTTTAGAGAGTATGCATTATGAGGAGAGGCTAAGGGAGCTCGGGCTTTACTCTTTGGAGAGGAGGAGGATGAGGGGAGACATGATAGAGGTGTACAAAATATTAAGAGGAATAGATAGAGTGGACAGCCAGCACCTCTTTCCCAGGGCACCAATGCTCAATACAAGAGGGCATGGCTTTAAGGTTATGGGTGGGAAGTTCAAGGGAGATATCAGAGGAAGGTTTTTTACCCAGAGAGTGGTTGGGGCATGGAATACGCTGCCTGGGATGGTGGTGGAGGCAGGTACATTGGTCAAATTCAAGAGATTGCTAGATAAGCATATGGAGGAATTTAAAATAGAGGGATATGTGGGAGGAAGGGGTTAGATAGTATTAGGTGAGGTTTAAAGGTCGGCACAACATTGTGGGCAGAAGGGCCTGTATTGTGCTGTACTATTCTATGTTCTAAGTTCTAACCCTACCCTCACTCCCACCTCTACCCTTACCTCATCTCAACTACTGAAACCCGTGTCCTTGGTTACCTTGAGACAGGGGTCTGCAGAGTGGGGGGAGAAGCCAGCGATGGCATTGTCCAGCCCCATACTCTGACACCACACCTGTGTGCCTCAAAGCCTGGTCAAAGGAGAAGGTTAGGGAAGCGTCTCTAACGGGTAGGAGAGGAAGGTGAGTTGGCAAGGGTTAGGGAGGGAAATGGAGTGCTCAGTCACACCGTCCTATGTGTGAAGAAGCTGAGTGTACACCAGGCTGGATTTGGGGCAGTTCTGAGCCAGAACCCTGGGAGCTGTGACATCCCGTCCCTGATGACGGGCAGCTGCCGAAATCCTCTCTACACTCATGCTGCCTGACCCCCTGAGTTCCAGCATCCTCCGTCTCTGCTTCTGATTTCCTGCAAGTGCTCTGATGTGTGAAGCATCAATTCACTGAGGGTTTGTGAAATAAAATGTTATTCTTCATAAACAGCCTCATTCTCTGATAATTATTCACCCTCCAGCCCAACACAACAGGCAGGGCACTCCAGACGTAGCAATAAGCATCCTGCTGGTGCCAGCCAGTGTAACCTCCTCCTACAGTCTTCCCCTGACAGGCATCACAGTCACCCACCCCAACAGCAACAGCGCTCACACTTCATTGCAAGGCAACGTGGCTTTCCCAGCTCCAAAGTCCCAGCTGCAACCAGCACTGGAATTTATATTGCTGTCTGTGAGCTGTGAACAGCTCAATATTAAGACTTAATTTATTGCCTGTATCTTGTTCACAAAACTGTCACTTGCTGTCAACTTCTACTTGCCTTCTCCAACATTCCTGCCAACTCTTGTTGTTTTGACACATCAAATATACTGGTGGTATATTCCCTTAGTTTAGGCAACAGGAGATTCATCGCCTCAGTTCCCTACGGCTGAACCACGCACCATGAGCTTTCAGGATGGTGTGGATGACAGCTCCCATGGGCCGGGTCTGGAACCCTTGTCCTGCACGATCTCAGAAACTCAGGCCAGGTCCATGGAAGGGAGTGAGACCAGAAGTGCCAGGTGGGGTAAACTCCTCTGGAGTGAGATCACTAGTTACTCTGTTGGAGGATTATCTATGGCGCTAAACTGTTCACAAGGTCTGAAGTCGGCCTGGGACACACTTTGGCTTTGATCACCTCACAGACCAAGACCCTCAAAGGAGCCCAAGCAATTGTTAAAGATCCCACCACTCTGTTAAACAGCAGAACAGGTGGGTTTCTAATGTTCATGACATGGTGTGCCATGGACGTGTCTGGGTTAAAGGTGTGAGGGCATTAGGTGTGAGGGGATCAGGTGTGAGAGTTTTAATTATGAGGGCTGTAAGTGTGAGGGCTGTAAGTGTGAGGGCTTTAAGTGTGGGGGTTGTAAGTGTGAAGACTGTAAGTGTGAGGGCTGTGTGAGGGCTGTAAGTGTGAGGAGTTTAAGTGTGAGGGCTGTAAGTGTGAGGGCTGTAAGTGTGAGGAGTTTAAGTGTGAGGGCTGTAATTGTGAGAACTTTAAGTGTGAGAGCTGTAACTGTGAGGACTTTAAGTGTGAGAGCTGTAAGTGTGAGGGCTCTAAGTGTGAGGCCCAGAAATCAATGCCTGGGGATGGAGTCAGGAAAAAGTTCCAGAGGCTGGAACCTGGTAACTGATGGTAGATCCACCAATGGTGGGGTGATAATTGGGCATGTGAAAGAGCATGGAATTGGATAGGGTTGGATATCCTGGGAGTTGAGGGGTTGGATTAGGTTCGAGAGGGGAGGGAAACAAGATAAGAACTTTGAACTAAGTTGTTGATAGACCAGGAGCCGATTTGGGTCAGGGAGCAGATACCCTGCCAGGGTCCGGGTCAATATTCCTCCCCAACCAGGACGTCCAGCAGCAGATCAGCTGGGCATCCTTCTCTTCATTGTCGTGCTGCGGAATTTGTTGGTATAATGAGAATTTATTGGGAGAAGTGGATTCTAATGTTTCAACGTTAATATCAGAGAAATGACAATAGATCACAGCTAACCCGCTGAATTCCTCTTCATATAGAGTCGAAGAGTTATACAGCACAGACACAGGCCCTTTGGCCCACCATGTCCATGCCAACCCTTTGCCCAAATGCTGCATTCGGTCTGTATCCTTCTACGCCTTCCCTATTTATGAGTCTGTCTAAATGCCTTTAACACGTAGTGATTGTATCTGACTCCACCATCTCCTCTGGCAGCATGTTCCAGATATCAACCACTGTGTGTGTAAAACACGTTCCCCTCAGATCCTCTTTAAACCTCCATCCTCTCACTTCAAACCTCTACCCTACCATGGCAAAAAGATTTTGACCTATCTGTGCCTCTCATAATTTTATTTCCTCTTTCAGGTCGGCTCTCAGCCTCCTTCACTCCAGGGAAAACAAGCCCAGCCTGTCCGATCTCTCCCCATAACTAAAGTCCTCCAATCCAGGCAATATCCTGCTGAATCTCCTCTGTACCCTCTCCAGCACAATCACATCCTCCCTACAGTGTGGCAGTCAGAATTATACACAATACTCAAAGTGCAGCCTAACCAGTGTTTTGTAAAATGGCAAATTAATATCCCAAAACTTTTATATTCTGAGCCCCAACCTATGTCATATACCTTCTTCACCACCGTATCCTCCTGTGTTTTCACTTTCAGGGAACCATGGATTTGAATCCCAAGATCTCTCTGCTCATCAACTTTCCTTAGGACACTTACTGTATATGCCCCATCCATATTTGATTTCCCAAAACGCATTACCTCACACTGGCCGGGATTAAATTCCCTCTGCCAACACTCTGCCCAACTTTCCATCCGATCTATATCCTGCTGTAGCTTTAGACAACTTCCCTCGCTATCCACAACCCTGCCAACTTTCATCTCATCTGCAGACTTACTAATCATACCTGCTACGTTTCATATCCAAGTCATAACAGCAAGGGTCCCAGCACCAATCCCTGTGGGAAAGCACAGGTCACAGACTTCAATCAAAACAGCATCCCTCTACTACCACCCGCTGCCTCTTATCACCAAACTAATTTGGAATCTAATATTTCTTACTCTTTCAGGCAAGCCTACCACATGGGGCTTTGTCAAATGCCTTATTAAAAATCCGTGTAGATAACTGCCACCCTGCGTTCATCAATCTCCTTAGTTACCTCCTCAAAAAGCAGTCAAATTAGTGAGATGGGATATCCCCATACAAGGCATTCGGACCATTCCCAATCCACCATTGCATTTCCAAATGTACATAAGACCTACCTCTTAGAATTTCCTCCAATGAGACCACAAGATATAGGAGTAGAAATAGGCCATTTGGCCCATCAAGTCTGCTCCACCAATAATTTCCCTACCACTGATGTAAGGCTCTGTCTGACCAGAGAAATGTCCCATGCAACATCTTGATCACGTTAAGCCATCTTCAGTTATGCTTTAACATTAACAATGATATTGCAGTACTTTTCCTCCTTCAGTATAAGACATGGAATAATGTGTCCCAGAACGGAGGGAGGCAGACCTGAGCTCTCCTCACACCAGTTCTCAGGGGCTCCCACACTGCCCGCCCGTACATTCAGATTGCCACTGGCTGTTTCTGTACACAGAATTGTGAGTTACAAATCTAGACTGATGAGTTGAAAATTTAACAGGCCAATCTTGAGTGAGAATAGGGATGGATCATTGCTGAAGGTTCCCCCTGTTGGCACAAACACTCTGTGTTTGGTGGGGATCCACAGCTCAGTTATATCAATTTGTCAGTTTGTAGATTTTGTTCCAATGAACTTGGAGCTTCTGCAACATAATCGCTGAGGTTCAACACTTGGGCTTTTGTCCCAACAATATCTCTTTCACAGTGAGGAAAGGAAAGGACATCTGTATCTGAAACTGGAGAAACAACTTATTACTAATCGACTGAACCTTTGTAAGCTGATTCACAGCTACTGAAGAAAGATTGCATCAAAACACTTCCACCCACACATACCAGCCTCTCATCATGTCTCAAAGCCTTTGACACAATTAGTTTCTTTTAAAAGCAATGAATGTTGTGAAGTAACCAAACAGGCAGCCTATTCTACATATAATACCAAGGTAACAGACAGCCCTGGTAATGGTTGGGGCAACTAGTTTGGTCAGGCTCCTGGGAGAACATCCTCCCCAGTCCCATGAGATCTTTATTGTCCACCTAAACTGTCAAAGTAGCTAAGGTGAGAGAGAAAAGAGAGTGTAAGAGATGAGAGAGTGAAAAAGAAAGGGAAAGAGAGAAAGGAAGCAAGATAGAGAAAACAAGAGAGAGAGAGAGAGAGAAAGAGAGAAAAGGGAACAGGGGAAGACAGGGAGAGAGGGAGAAAGAGGGAGATTGAGAGGCTGGAGACACAAGAGACTGCAGGTGCTGGACGCTGGAGCAACAAACAATCTGCTGAAAGAACTCAGGGGGTCAAACTCAGTCCTGATGCAGAGCTTCGACCTGAAACGTCGACAATTCCTTTCCTCCCACAGATGTTGCTTGACCTGCTGAGATCTTCCTGATTCGAGATTGAGAAGCTTTTGTGAGGGCTGACACGATGCAGGGAGGATGGGGTTATGGCATTGGACTGCAGAGCCTCAAGCTTCCAACACAAACGTGATTGGTCCCTTTCAACACTTCTATTCATCCACAGCCGCTCCATTTCCTCTGGAACCTCCCATCACCCTGTGACCTCTCTGACTCACAAGTACAAAGAAGGTCAGAGACATGACCAAACATTATCCTCTCTCCTCCCAGATGCAGACTGGTCTGTTGTGCTTTTCCAATGTGTGTTTTCTCAGGGGTGTAATGGTGCGCCAAGTTGTGTTCCTCAGTGCTTTCCACAGTTTGCATGGGCTGGACACTTCCTCACCCTGCAACTTGTTTTTCTAGAGAGGATGAACAGAATGGGAATGTGATTCTGTTTGTGCTGTGATCCATCAGCACAAGAATCACACTAAAGGCTACCTTAAACAATGACCGTCTTTGTACTTGCGAATCGCGTTGCCACCTGCCTATTACTGTCTGTAACATTCCTGCTTCCTCACGCAGTTTCAGACGGTGCTCTACCAGACACACAGATCCGTCCACATTGATCTTTGAAGTGGCTTAAGAAGTGCAAATAATTAACTGAAAGTGAATCTCCAGCTTTGAGTAAGTTCAACAATTGTCAGGTGAACTTAACATCAACAATGGAGACATCAAAGGTAGACAAAGATCTCTGTTCTCTCTGCTTGAATTATGCAGTCAGTTTCACCAAAGGTTCTTCATGTTGAGGAATTAAATCCTTTCCCTCCACACTGGCTCGTCCAACACTCTCAGGGCATGGATGGAAGGGGTTAGACACAGAGTACAGCTCCCTTAGACTGGCCCGTCACACACACCAGGACAGGTTAGACTGCAGGGATCACATTTTAATCTAAAAATGTTGTGAATATTGTACATAAGGAAATAAAGTTATTATTTTAAAAAAACAGCAAGGGTCCATGGAAACAGCCAGAGTTCGGGGCCTCTACCACCATTGCACACTAATTAGTTGCAGTTTGTGCTAAAACTCCATGAGCTACTTGCATTAAGTTTGTAAATGAATGACAACTGATGATATGCTCATGTTAAGTAATGGGAATAACATTACTTGCCATGAGAATGTTGAATGTTCTGTATTTATATATTTTTACATTTTTAATGAATAAATTTTGAAATTTAAAAAAGACGATAGACACTGAGTAAAGCCCCCTCCACACTGTCCCGTCACACATTCCCAGGCCAGGGACAGCACACATTAGACATAGAGTCATAGTGTTAAATAGCATGGAAACAGGCCCTTCGGCCCAAACTGTCCAGTCCTGGTAACATCCTGATGAATCTTTCCTGCACCCTTTCCAGATTAATGACATCTATCCTATAGCTGGGTGACCAGAACTGTACTCAACATTCAAGTGCGGTCTTACCAATGTCTTGTACAGTGCCGTGACCAATGAAGGCCAATATGCCAGATCCCTTTTTCACCACCCTGTCTACCTGTGTCACCACATTCAGGGAACTATGAACCTGTACCCCTCGGTTCCCAGGGCCCTGCCATTCACTGTGTAAGTCCTCCCTACTTTAGTATCCCAAAGTGCAAAGTGGCTTTATGACGAATGTGATTGGGAACTAAATGTCTCGGGGTACACAGTGTATAGGAAGGATAGGCAGGTAGGCAGAGGGGGTGGTGTGGCCATGATGGTTAGTAATGATATAAAATCAATAGAAAGGAAGGACATTGGGTCAGAAGAGGTGGAATCCTTATGGGTGGAGCTAAGAAATAGCAAGGATAAAAGGACAATAGTAGCAGTTATATATAGGCCCCCTAATAGCAGTCAGGAAGTGGACTATAAATTGCAGTTAGAAATAGAAAAAGCATGCCAGAGTGACAACGTTAAGATAATTATGGGGGATTTTAACATGAAGGTGGACTGGGAAGTCCAGCAAGGCAGTAGATCTCAGGAGACTGAGTTTGTGGAATGTCTACAGGACAGCTTTTTGGAGCAACTTGTTGATGAGCCCACCAGGGGATCGGCTGTTTTGGATTGGGTGCTGTGTAACAAACCAGAGGTGACTAGGGAACTAAAGGTAAGGGAACCATTAGGAACTAGTGATCACAATATGATCGTGTTCAGTTTCAAATTTGAGAAGGAGAAGCTGATAACTGGTGTATCGATATTTCGGTGGAACAAAGGAAGTTACAGTGGCATGAGAGAGGAGCTGGCTCAAATTGATTGGAAGAGTAAGCTAGCTGGAGGGACGGCGGAGCAGAAATGGATGGAATTTCTACAAGTAATAAGGAAAATGCAGGATAGATATATTCCAAGAAAAAAGGTTTTGAATGAAAAAAGGCACAAATGTGGATAACGAGAGAGGTGAAGGCTAAAATAAAAGCAAAAGGGAGGGCATACAAGGAAGCAAAAATTAGTGGGAAAACAGAAGACTGGGAAACTTTTAAAAACCTGCAGAAAGAAACTAAGAGGGTCATTAGGAAAGAAAAGATGAATTATGAAAGGAAGTTGGCAGATAACATTCAAAAGGATACTAAGAGTTTTTTTAAATATACAAGGACTAAAAGACAGACACGGGGTTAATATAGGACCAATCGATAATGGTGCGGGAGAGATTATAATGGACGATAAAGAGATGGCAGAGGAACTAAATGAGTATTTTGCATTGGTCTTCACTGTGGAGGACATCAGCAATATACCATTTAGTCAGGGGCCTCACGGAATGGAAATGAGTTCAGTTAAGATTACCAGAGAGAAGGTGCTAGGAAAACTAAATGGACTAAAGACTGATAAGTCCCCCGGACCAGATGAGGTGCATCCTCGGGTTCTGAAGGAGGTGGCTTTAGAGATAGCAGAGGCATTGGTGATAATTTTCCAGGAATAGATAGACTCCGGCATGGTTCCAGAGGACTGGAGGGTTGCAGATGTAGTTTCACTGTATAAGAAAGGTGGGAGTCACCATAAAGGAATTTACAGACCTATTAGTTAGACATCAGTGGTGGGAAAGTTATTAGAATCGATCCTCAAGGATGAGGTTATGGAATACCTAGAGGTGCAAGGCAAGATAGGTCCAAGCCAACATGATTTCGTGAAGGGAAGATCCTGCCTGACCAACCTATTCAAGTTTTATGAAGAAATCTCAGGTAGGGTGGATAGGGGAGAGGTGGTAGATGTTGTGTATTTAGACTTTCAAGAGGCCTTTGACAAGGTGCCGCATAAGAGACTGATTAATAAGATGAGAGGTCATGGAATTACAGGTAGGATAACAGAATGGGTGGAGCACTGACTGGTTAGCAGAAAGCAAAGGGTGGGAATAAAAGGATCTTGTTCTGGTTGGCTACTGGTTACTAGTGGTGTTCCGCAGGGGTCGGTGTTGGGGCTGCTTCTTTTTACCCTGTACATTAACGATTTGGACGATGGAGTAAATGGTTTTGTGGCTAAGTTTGCGGATGACACCAAGATAGGTGGAGGAGTAGAGAGTATTGAGGAGACAGGAAGGTTGCAGAGAGACCTAGATAGTTTAGGAGAATGGGCAAAGAAATGGCAGATGAGATTCAATGTTGAGAAATGTGCAGTTGTACACTTTGGAAACAGAAATAAACAGGCAGATTATTATCTAGAAGGGGAGAAAATTCAAAGTACAGAAGTACAAAGGGACTTGGGGGTACCCCTGCAGGATACCCTAAAGGTTAACCACCAGGTTGGATCGGTGGTAAAGAAAGCAAATGCTATGTTGGCATTCATTTCGAGAGGTATAGTGTATAAAAGTAAGGATGTGTTGATGAGGCTCTACGGGGCACTAGTGAGGCCTCATTTGGAATACTGTGCGCAGTTTTGGGCCCCATATGTTAGGAAGGATGTGCTGATGTTGGAGAGGGTTCAGAGGAGATTTACAAGGATGATTCCTGGAATGAAAGGACTTACATATGATGAGCATTTGTCGGCTCTTGGACTGTACTCACTGGAGTACAGAAGAATGAGAGGGGACCTCATAGAAATATTTAACATGTTGAAAGGACTGGACAGAGTAGATGTGCCTAAGCTGTTTTCCTTGGTGGGTGAGTCCAGGACCAGAGGGCACAACCTTAGAATTCCTTGCCATGTACAGCAGTGGAGGCTAGATCATTGGAGGAGTTTAAGGAAGAGATAGATAGATATCTAAATAGTCGGGGTATCAAGGGATATGGGGATAAGGCCAAAACTTGGGGTTAGAATAGTTTTTTTTATTGCCCCCCCCCCATTTCTCATTTCTTTTTCTTTTTTTCCCTTTTCTTTGGAGCAGACTCGATGGGCCGAATGGCCTACTTCTGCTCCCTTGTCTTGTGATCTTGTGATTTCACATTTGTCTGAGTTAAATTCTATCTGCCATTCCTTTCCCAGTTGATCTAGATCCTGATGTAACCTCAGACAACCTTCGTCACTGTCCACCACACCACCAACTAAACTTACTGACCACCACTTCATTCTCATCCAAATCATTAATATAGCTGGCACACGACAGTGGACCCATCACCGGTCCCTGCAGTACACCACTGTTCACAGGCCCCCAAGTGGCTAGCTCATCCTGGATCCCAGTAATCTAACCTTGCAGACCAGCCTCTCATGCCGGACCTTGTCAAAGGCCTTGCTGAAGTCCATGTAGGCAACACCCACTGCCCCACCCTCATCACCTCTTCAAAAATCTCCATCACATTCCCACACACAAAGCCACGCTGACCTTGCCTTTCTAAATGTTTGTAAATCCTGTCTCTCAGAATCCCCTCCAGTAACTTTCCCACCACTGGTGTTGGGCTCACTGACCTGTAGTTCCCTGGCTTGTCCTTGCAGCCCTTCTCAAAGAAAGGCACAGCATTAGACACCCTCCATTCTGCCGGCACTTCACCCGTGGCTGACGATGGTGCAGTTATTTCTACCCCAGCTACTTCTCTCCTCTTCTAGGATACCCTTAGTCAGGACCCAAGGAATTATCCAACTTTATGCCCTTTAAGAGAGTCAGCACTTCCCCTTTTGTGATGTGGATGTGTTTCAGGACATCACTACTCTCATCCCTAAACTCCTTCACTTCTGTGACCTTCTCTGCAATAAATACAAGCAACAAATATTCATTTCAGATTTCAGCAATCTCTCTTAACCGAGGAAATATCCGTCCAGTTTTTTTTGAAGTTTTTGGTTTGTTTTTGTTGATTACTTTTTTGATTTGGGGGTTCTCTTTTCATATAATTACATTTCTTTTCAAATTTTTTGTATCACGCTCACCTAGCAAGAGCGCGGGAGGTCCGGATTATATATTTTACTGCTTGTGAGTATAAATATTAACTGTTATTACTGTTATCCCGATCTCTTCGCACTGTGTGTAGAATCATTAATGCTGTGTATATTATTTTAAATTAATTTGAAATTCAATAAAAAGATTGAAAAAGAAAGAAAGATTTCAGCAGTCTCCTGTGGCTCCACACGTAGACGACCACATTGATCCTTAAGGGACCTATTCTCTGTCTAGTCACCCTTTTGCCCTTTATATACTCATAGAATCTCGTACGATTCTCCTGTACCTAACTGCCAGGGATATGCCATGTCCACTTTTTCCCTCCTGATTCCTGTGTACTCCTAAATCCCTATAGTCCGCAAGGGATTCTCGCCACCCCAGCTGCCTACACCTGACATATGCCTCCTTCCTTTTCCTGCCAGAACTTTAATATCCCTCATCAGCCAGGGTTCTCTACTCCTGCCAGCTTTGCCCTTTACTCTAGCAGGAACATGCTGCTTCTGAACTCTTCCTATCTCACATTTAAAAGTTTCCCGCCTGTCAGACGTCCCTCTACCTGCTAACAGCCTCTCACGATCAACCTTTGCAAGTTCTTGTCGAATGCTGTTAAGATTTGTGGACCAGCCCTATCTTCTTCCATGACTATTTTAAAACTAATAGAATTATGGTCACTGGTCCCAAAGTGCTCCGGCACTGACACTTCTGTCCCTTGCCCTGCCTCATTTCCCAACAGGGGTCCAGTGTTGCCCCCTCTCGACAAGGGCCATTGCATGAGAAAACATTCCTGGACACACTTAACAAATTCCACCCATCCAATCCCTTAGCACATGGAGTAAAGCTTGCTCCACACTGACAAACTTGTGTATGGACAGAGTAAAACTCATTCCATTGTCCTGCCAATTTCATTTTCCATGCATCAGGAATGACAGAACAGCACACGTGGTTTACTGAAGATCACACCACTGCCAGGATCCTGGACATTGGAGAGGCCAAACTGACAGCAAGTAACAGGTCATTCTTTTTATATCATAGACTGGATGGCCCAGGCCTTGCTGGAAAAACAGTTTGCAGCCTCTTGTCAATGGGCAAATCAGCTGGAAAGCTCTGGCAAAGAAGAGATTCCACCGATTCCAGGGAATCACTGGGAGTAGCTGTCATCTCATCCTCGGTTTGTTTCACTGTCAGATAGGCTGCTGCATTCAAGCACTGAAGGGGGAGAAATGACAGGCTGTAACGAACAGTGCAAGCATGGTCAGACAATCAGCGACTGCCCAGAAGTGAACAGCACGTCTGAGAGCCTAGGGTCTGTCAGACACCTTGGCCAAGTGGGCTGGACATCAGCTCCCTCAGCACACCTCCCCCTGCACCCCTCCCCCTGCACCCCTCCTTCAGCACCCCTCCTCCGCACCTCTCCCTCAGCACCCCTCCCCCTGCACCCCTCCACTGCACCCCTCCCCCTGCACCCCTCCCCTGCACCTCTCCCTCAGCACCCCTCCCCCTGCACCCCTCCACTGCACCCCTCCCCCTGCACCCCTCCTTCAGCACCCCTCCCCTGCACCTCTCCCTCAGCACCCCTCCCCCTGCACCCCTCCACTGCACCCCTCCCCCTGCACCCCTCCTTCAGCACCCCTCCCCTGCACCTCTCCCTCAGCACCCCTCCCCCTGCACCCCTCCACTGCACCCCTCCCCCTGCACCCTTCCTTCAGCACCCCTCCCCTGCACCTCTCCCTCAGCACCCCTCCCCTGCACCCCTCCACTGCAGCCCTTCCTTTCAGCCTTCGCCACAACTCCCAGCCAAGGTGACGGAACAACCAGCATGGCTCGGAAGCAGGAGCTGGAACACTGGGACCGGGAATGCAGGGAGCAGGAACACTGGGAGCAGGAACACTGGGACCGGGAACACTGGGAGCAGGAGCACTGGGAGCAGGAGCACTGGGAGCAGGAAGTCTGGGAGCAGGAGCACTGGGAGCAGGAAGTCTGGGAGTAGGAACACTGGGAGCAGGAAGTCTGGGAGTAGGAGCACTGGGAGCAGGAAGTCTGGGAGCAGGAGCACTGGGAGCAGGAACACTGGGAGCAGGAAGTCTGGGAGCAGGAGCACTGGGAGCAGGAAGTCTGGGAGCAGGAGCACTGGGAGCAGGAACACTGGGAGCAGGAACACTGGGACCAGGAATGCTGGAAGCTCTCTGAGAGAAAGAAGCATCATCAGGGTCCCCTCTCAACAAGCCCCTCAATCCCCACGGGTCGGATACCTCCTGCAGCACATTTGTTTTCAGCGGACAGGAGCTGAGGCCAATCCCCAGGAGGAAACTCAAGGGAGGTTTAATAAAAAGGGGTTAAAAGAAGATTCTTTGACAATTTTAGTTATTAGTTATACCAACATCGTTATATTTATTGTGGGTCTCGCTGGTGGGGGGTGAGCCACTTTCTTGAAGTGAAGCAGTTGTTCCGGTGAAGGTACTTCCACAGTGCTGTTTGCAGGGGAGGGACCCAGTGACAATAAAAGATCAGCTTTGTAGAACATAGAACATAGAAACATAGAAAACCTACAGCACAATTCAGGCCCTTCAGCCCACAAAGTTGTGCCGAACATGTCCCTACCTTAGAAATTACTAGGCTTACCCACAGCCCTCTACTTTTCTAAGCTCCATGTACCTATCCAAAAGTCTCTTAAAAGACCCTATCGTATCAGCCTCCACCACCGTTGCCGGCAGCCCATTCCATGCACTCACCACTCTCTGAGTAAAAAACTTACCCCTGACATCTCGTCTGTACCGACTCCCCAGCACCTTAAACCTGTGTCCTCTTGTGGCAACCATTTCAGCCCTGGGATAAAGTCTCTGACTATCCACACGATCAATGCCTCTTATCATCCTATACACCTCTATCAGGTCACCTCTCATCCTCCGTCTCTCCAAGGAGAAAAGGCCGAGTTTACTCAACCTGTTTTCATAAGGCATGCTCCCCAATCCAGGCAACATCCTTGTAACTCTCCTCTACACAGTTTCTATGGCTTCCACATCCTTCCTGTAGTGAGGCGACCAGAACTGAGCACACTACTCCAAGTGGGGTCTGACCAGGGTCCTATATAGCTGACTCGGTATGTTACTCAGATGTGGAACCTGAAGGGGGTAGACTCCCATGTACCTGCTGACCTTGTTTTTCTTGGCAGTAGAAGTGGTGGGTTTTACACACTGCAACCACTATGCATCGGTGGAGAGTCCAGGACCAGAGGGCACAGCCTCAGAATAAAAGGATGTCCCTTCAGAACAGAGATGAGGGGGAATTTCTTTAGCCAGAGGGTGGTGAATCTGTGGAATTCATTGCCAGACAGCTGTGGAGGCCAAGTCATTGGGTATATTTAAAGCGGAGGTTGATAGGTTCTTGATTAGTAAGGGCATCAAAGGTTATGGGGAGAAGGCAGCAGAATGGGGTTGAGAGGGAAAAATAAATCAGCCATGATCGAATGGCAGAGCAGACTCGATGGGCTGAATGGCCTGGCTCTGCACCTATGGTCTTATGGTGGAGGGGATGTATAGGGTGGGGTGATGATCAAGCAGGCGGCTTTGTCCTTGTTGCTGGAGCTCACTTGAGATAAAGGTTGTTGACTGAGTGAGGGGGATTAGTGTGTAGGGCAAGAAGTGAAAGCTCCAGGAGAGCCATCAACTTGCACAGCAGCCTCACTGAGAGGGGATCATCTCAGTGTGGTGTCCACTGACTTTCTGACTGGGCATGGAAGTCAGAACATTACGTAGATGGATGTGTTGTGTGGCAGTGGTGAGTGTGAGAGTGAGATGGAGACACATCTGTAACAGTCCAAACAAAGCTGTAACCATGGTTCACTGGATCATCAGACAATCGCAGTCACCTGCCAGGAATATCACCTCCCTGAGGTGATCCGATTTCAACATCAAAATTATGCCTCAAATTCTTAAAGGATTCTGCAGTAAAGGAAGTCCAAAGTCTCTTACAACCAGAAAAGCAGAAAATTACAGTCTTTAGACAAAGCAATTTCTTTTATCTGAGCTGGAATGAGCAGACTGTGGGAAATTGCTGCAAGTGTTTCTGTGCAAGTCCACTATGCTTAAAGAACCTCCTGACAATATATCTTCCATGCAAAAAAAATGTATGTGTATTGGAAGCAGTTTAACTCAGCAACTCATGCTGAGCAGCCTCGCCTTGAGATGAACATTGAAAATCGTTAACCAAATATCCCCACAGTGCCGAAACTGCTCAGAATTAAGTCTGTACGTGCAGCTTGAATGTCTATCTTTTAAAGTCAGATCACCCTCTTGAGAATCAGACAACAGTGCGGTGTCTCTCTGGAACATCGGACAACAGCGGGGTGTCCCTGTGGAACAGACATGTTGTTATGGTTCCGAGCCTGACTGGTCCTCACTTTCTCAGTCACAGGGCCCAGTGACCCCACTGCAAGTTCCTCTGACGTCCACATCATGGGGATAGCAAAGGAACCAACTTCCTACCACAGTCCTGGCCAATGAGGACCTTCTTACAACCTAGTCATTATTGGAAATGCTGCAGTCACCCATACAGAATGAATCCCCACAACAGCAATGGGTTAGCAAGGGCGTGAGGAATGGAAAATGTGAAGACAGGGAGAGACACCCTGAGTTGACTGATGTGGCAGGGACAGGAACACAGGCAGTGAGACAGGCACACAGGGCAGTGAGACAGGAACACAGGCAGTGAGACAGGAACACAGGCAGTGAGACAGGAACACAGGCAGTGGGACAGGAACACAGGGCATTGAGACAGGAACACAGGGCAGTGGGTCTCTGGAATTGGAAAATTTGATGTTCATACCATTGGGTTGTAGGCTACCCAAGGGGAGTGTAAGGTGCTGTTCTTCTATTTTGCATTTGACAGATGGGTCAGTGTGGGGTTCGGGAGGGAAGCTGAAATGACATGGACTGGGAGTTCAAGGTGGCCATTGTAGGCAGATACTCTGCAAAGTGGTGATCGTGTCTATGCCTGGTGTCACTAATGTAGAGGAGGTCACACCAGGAGCACCAAGTGCGGTAGACCAGGTTGGAGGAGGTGCACATGAATCTTTGCCTCTCCTGGAAGAGCTGTTTAGGTCCCTGGATGGAGGTGAGGGAGGAGGTGTAGGGACAGGTGTTACACCTCCTACAATTGCAAGGAAATGTGCCTGAGGACAGGGAGGGATGGGTGGACCAGGGAGTCACGGAGAGAGTGGTCCCCGTGAAAATCAGAAACAGGGAGAGAGGGGAATATGTGACTGAGGATGGGATCATGTTGGAGCTGGTGGAAATGGCAAAGAAAGACCTTGGGTGTGGAGGCTACTGGGGTGAAAGGTGAGGCTGTTAATAGTTTTATACAAAGGTCACAGTGCTGAGCCCAGATAGTGTTGGACTAAATAATATGAGAGATAGATGAATTGTGAAGTTTTAGCTAAGATGCACTTGGTACAGGTAATGTGTAGAATTCCTTCACATCTTAAAAACAGTCATACAGTTTTAATTCCCAAATCAGATAACCCAGTTTTACTCAAGAATATTGACAATGAGTGACCAATCACAATTGGATTGATTATTTTAAGAACAGTTGTGTCCGGGGACCGTGGGGGGTGGGTGTGTGGGGGGGGGGTGTCGGGGGAGCGTGGAGGGGGTGTGTGGGGGTGTGTGTGGGGGGTGGGGGGGTGGAAGGGGTGTGTGGGGGGAGCGTGGGGGGGACAGGTGTGGGGGGTTGGGGGGCAGGTGTGTGGGGAGGGGATGTCGGGGGAGCGTGGAGGGGGTGTGTGGGCGGGTGGGGGGGTGGAAGGGGTGTGTCTGGGGGGTGTGGGAGGAGCATGGGGGGTACAGGTGTGGGGGGTTGGGGGGCAGGTGTGTGGGGGATGTGGAGGGGCGTGGGGGGCGGGTGTGGGGGGTGTGGGGGGAGTGGGTGGCCGGGAGTGGGGGGGTGGTGGGGGGCAGGTGTGTGGGGGGGGTGTCTGGGGAGCATGGGGGGTGGTGTGTTGGGGGGGTGGGGGCAGGTGTTGGAGGGTGGGGAGGGGGTGAGAGCAGGAGCTGAGCCACAACCTCACCTGCTGCAGCTTCCCCCGGACTGTGTGGTTCCACCGGTACAACAAGCAAAGATAAAACTGATCGTGCCTTTGAATCAAGTCTGTCAATGAGTCCGGAGTGCAGTAGTCACGCGGGCGGTAAAGGCATGGAGCAGGCTGCAGCTGAAGCACATCCACCCTCTGTTAAACCAGTTGCTAAAGATGATGGTACCCCGGGTTTCCTCTGCCTCGCTCCCACACTGGCTTCTCTTTGTCCTGCCCAAGCCCCGGTCTTCTGTCCTGACCTCCTCCGTCCCCTCCCCCTCCTCCACTTCACTCCCTAAAACGCCCACCACCGCCTGCTCTGGCGCAGTTTCTGATTCTCCTCATAAATGCCTTGGGACGTTTGACTTTCCCTGGAGCTCCAACATTCCTGGGTCAGAGCGGAGGGAATGCGGCAGATCCAGCCGCTCTCAGCTCTCTCACCTTTTGTCCCTCCTGTTCCACTGCACCCCTCCTACCTCCTTCATCCCCCAACACCATCTCCTCCCACTCCCTTCCCCTTCCTAAGTTTATCCAGCTCCCACTGAAATGTCTCTGCTCCTCACAGCTGCTCCCTGTGGGACTGAGTCACCATTCTCACTGCTTTCTGGATAAAGACCCTACTCTGGTGCTCCTCCATGACTTTGCCAGTGATTATCCCGCAGGAACAACCACAGCTTCTGCTCTCCCACCAAGTTTAGACATTCAGTGACTAGAACGATCCATTACTCACAGGCATTTAGAAAACTGAGAGGTCACCTCAGTGAGCAGGACTGAGAGGGGAGAGGGGAGAGGGGAGAGGCTGGAGGAAAGGTAACCACAGGCACTGTCTGAGGACAGGCAGAGGACGAGGAGGAAGTTCCTCAATCACAGCACTGTGAATCTTCAGAATTCCGTCTGTCAGGGATCGGTGGATGCCCGGACATTGACTACATTCAAGGATAACGTCAATCAATTTTTTAGCCATTAAAGGAATCAGAGGGTCTGGAAATCAGGCAGTGAAGTGGGCAAGGCACAGGTTTGGCCGTGACCTTACTCAGTGTTGGGACAAGTGAAAGAGCTGAATTGCCTCTGTAGGCTCTCATTGCTTACGTTCTAATCGAGTGAAGATTTCTGCTGTCTGACCTTTTGATCAGATCACCAATTGGACAAGAAAAGCCTGTTCTAGCTTTCCTGACTTCCAGTGCTGGCATTGCTCTGTGAAGTGTTCTGTGAGACCCTTTCCTGTGTCACTCATCCTGTCCGTGACACAGAGGACTCCAGCAGTTTGGAAGGTCAAGGGGTGATTCAGTGGAAGTTTACAGGAGGAAGGCAGGGGCAATAGATATGGTCTATATGGACTTCAGTAAGGCTTTTGATAAGGTTCCACATGGTATGCTGCTATGAAAAGTTAGATCACATTGGATCCAGGGAGAGCTGGCTAACTGGGAACATAATTGGCTTGACAGTAGGAAGCAGAGGATGACGGTGGAAGGTTGTTTCTGGGACTGGAGGCCCGTGACCAGTGGTGTTCCCCAGGGGTCAGTGCTGGGCCCATTGTTGTTTGTCCTCTATATCAACAATCTGGTTGAGAATGTACAAGGCATGGTTAGTAAGTTTGCAGATGACACGAAAATAGGTGGTCTTATAAGCAGCGAAAATTTTTATCAGGATTTACAGAGGGATCTTGATCAGCTGGATAAGTGAGCCGAGGAACGGCAAATGGAGTATAATTTGGATGTGTGAGGGGTTGCATTTTGGGAAGACAGATGAGGGTAGGACTTTCACAGTGAACAGTAGGGCCCTGGGGAGGGTTGTAGGACCCTGGGGAGGGTTGTAGGACAGAGGAGTCTAGGAGTACAGGTTCATGGTTCCCTGAAAGTGGCATCGCAGGTAGACAGGGTGGTGAAGAAGGCTTTTGGCACACTGGCCTTCACCAGTCAGGGCATTGAGTACAGAAGTTGGGATGTTATCTTGCAGTTGTACAATATGTTGTTGAGGCCACATTTGGAATATTGTGTTCAGCTTTGGTCACCCTGCTATAGGAAACATGCCATTAAGCTGGAAAGAGTGCAAAGGAGATTTACGAGGATGTTGCTGGAACTCGAGGGAGTGAGTTATGGAGAGAGGTTGAGCAGGTTGGGACCTTTTTCACTGGAGAGTAGGAGAATGAAGGGTGATCTTATAGAGGTGTATAAAATCATGAGGGGCATAGATAGGATGAATGCACACAGTCTTTCTCCCAGGGTTGTGGAATCAAGAACTAGAGGGCATAGGTTTAAGGTGAGAGGGGAGAGATTTAATAGGAACCTGAAGGGCAACTTTTTCACCCAGAGAGTGGTCAGTGGATGGAATGAGCTGCCAGAGGAAGTGGTTGAAGCAGGTAAATAACAACATTTAGAAGACACTTGAATAGGTCCATGGATAGGCAAGGTTTTGAGGGATATGGGCCAAACGCGGGCAAATGGGACTGGCTTAGATGGGAATCTTGTTCATTCTGGACCAGTTGGGCTGAAGGGCCTGTTTCTGTGCTGCAGGACTCTGAGTGTGAGCAGTGAGAGAGGATGGGGACAAGGTTTCTGCTGCTTGGAAGCTCTGGACCAAGGGGTGAGGTCTGACATTCGAGGCAGGGTCTCAGGGGTGGCGTTGTGAACCGTTCCCTCTCACAGAGTGTGAGTGTTTGAAGCCCACTCCACAACCGTGCTAGTTCAATGGTCCATTGTGGGAACAGTGGAAGTGGCCACACACCAGTCAGGATCTTGTGAACAGTGGGACAGGGGAGAGGAGCTGAGTGACCTTCTCAGATGCATTGTTGCTGGGAAGTGTTTGCAGAGCTGCAAGGGTGCTGCAAAATAGCCACAAAATGAGATTGCAACCCAGGCTGTGATGCTGTCCCCCAAACAGATAAATATTGAGCATCTGGTTGATGGGATGGGGACTGTCTAAACCCTCGCCCTGGGCAGGAAATCCCCTGGGATAGATTCACCCAGAGTGACACCCTGCTGGGATCACTTCAAGCCATGAGCACCAAGTCCAGGCTGACATTTTCAGTGCAGTACACAGGGAGGGGCGCACTGTGGAAGACACTACCTTTCAGATGAGGTGTTACATAAAGGATCCCTGTGCCCTTTCAGGTGGATATGAAAACATCTGCTGCCAATATTGAAAGACCAGGGGTATTATCCCAGCCCATTCGGTATCTGTCCCTCCGGTTATCCTGGGCCATTCCGGTTAGTGTCCCACTGTTATCCCAGCCCATTCTGGTACCCGTCCCTCCATATCCCAGCCCATTCTGGTATCTGTCCCTCCGTTATCCCAGCCCATTCTGGTATCTGTCCCCCCCCCCCCACCGTTATCCCAGCCCATTCTGGTATCTGTCCCCACTGTTATCGCAGCCCATTCCGGTATCTGTCATCATCAACTAAAACATGTTCTGCTCATTTTCACACTGTTGTTTGTGGGATCTTATTGTGCACAGAGTGGTCGCCATGTTTCTGACACAACTTCAGTGAGTACTTTGAAACCTCCAGGGGAGCCTGAAAGGCGTCACAGAAATGCAAACCTTTCCTTGGATGGTTGGCAGACGAGGAGTTCAGCCAAATCTCTAGGCTGCTGAGGTGAAGCTGCTCCCACTCCCTGTCCTGCTTTGCTTCCCATCAGCACATCTAAAGAGTGGCCTTTGGGTGTGGTGTGCATGAGCCATGTCGGTACTCTGGCCAGACAATGCTTCAGGTGGAGGGGATGGCAGGGTGGAGAATTGTGCCACAGGGAGATTCTGCCCAACTTTCCTCCATTCTGTCATTAACACAACACACCAGTGGCCACATCATTCAACTGCTTGGCCAAAGCCTCAGGACTTGACTCCTCTGTAATCACCGGGGAGAACGAGGTTGGTTCTTACTCCTTCAGAACCTGTAACTGTCCAAGCTTCTTTCAGCTTAACATTCACAGTGTGTCCCACTACATGGCTGGAATTATTAATAGCACAACTGACTCCAATCAAAGGAGCAGTTGTTCACTGAGCAGTGAAGTGTGGAGATAGTGAGAGATAGAAGTCCATTACTCAGGGGCTTGTGATAGGCTGTGACAATCCATCCCAACCGGTCCTCAAGCTCAACCCAGAGAAATGAAACTAATTACACACACACACACACACACACACACACACACACACAAACACACATCCATTCGGCCTATACACTCCTGCTCTACTCTTCTCTCCGCCTCCCCAATCACACTCTAAGCCCTTTCCTCCATTCCCCCTGAACCCATTCTTGGGGAAAAGAGGTTCCACTTGAATTCCTGATTGGATTTATTGGTTTCTGCCTCGCACTGATGATGCCTGGTTTTACTTTCCCACATGATAGAAGCATTTCCTCTCCCACCACCCTATCGAACCCTGTCATAGCCTGTATCCTCTGTCAGTGGACCCTTAGCAATCTGTTTCCTCCCTCTTTCTGCCTGCAGTGGTTTGGGTCCCTGAGGTTGACACAAAGAGCCATCAGCTGGGAGCAGACCTGGGACTGGAGGAACCAGTGGGTGTCTGAGGGAGGAGGGACTGCGTCGAGGGAGGGCTAGCAGGCTTCGAGATCTGCCTTCAAGCATTCAGTGGAATTCCACGAGACCGAGGGATCATTGAGAAAAGTGTCAAAGGATGCAGAACGTACAACAGAGTCTAAAGCACCTAGCACACAACCAGAAATGCAAAAGCAGCACGATTTTAACAGTGAAGCTCTGAGGTTTTCTCCCTCCCTCCCTCCATTATCCTAGGCCATTCCCAGTGTATGTCCTGAGGGAACACCTCAGGCTACCTCAGGGAGGGAGGGAGGAAGGAGTTGCCCTGGTCTTCACCTTGATAAAGATGCAGGGAATCAGCTGGTGAAAGCCAGACCCGACCTTCCCGAGTGATGTTGGACAGGCAACTAACTGCCAGTTGGCTGTTGTGCAGGCAGGAGGTGAGGGTCAGACCAGTGCCCAACCTACCACAGTCCAGTGGATGGGTTCAGCATGGGGCGATGTCCAAGGACAAGGCTTGCCTGTGCTTGGCCAGGGTAAAGTGGCCATGCTTGGGCAGGGTAGGGAGCACTGATCAGCCAGGGCAGAGAGCCATTGTTCTGGCCAAATTTCTATCCAAGGTGAGTCCCCTGATTCTACAGCCACCTAATTCTCCCTTTCCTTGCATCCCAAATGACCCTGAGGTGCCTCATTACTGTGCAACCAGCAAACAATCGTCAATCCAATTCCAACCTCTCGATGCTTCCTGAATTAATCACTCCACCACTGGGGCCATGTACACAAGGCTGGAGGTGTTGTGGATGGTGTAGAAGGTTGTCGTAGGTTACAACGGGACATGGACAGGATGCAGAGTTGGGCAGAGAAGTGGCAGATGGAGTTCAATCCGGTGGCATGGTAGTGTAGCAGTTAACGTAACACTATTACAGTGCTAGCGACCCGGGTTCAATTCCTGCCACTGTCTGCGTGGGTTTCCTCCGGGTGCTCCAGTTTCCTCCCACATTCCAAAGACGTACAAGTTAGGAAGTTGTGGGCATGCTATGTTGGCGCCAGAAGAATGGCAACACTTGCGGGCTGCCCCCAGAACACTCTACGCAAAAAGACACATTTCACTGTGTGTTTTGATGTACATGTGACTAATAAATAGATATCTTGTCTTAGCTTAAATGTGTGGTTATACACTTTGGAAGATTGAACTTGAAGGTTAATGGCAGGACTCTTAGCAGTGTGGAGGAACAGAGGGATCTTGGGGTCCACGTCCATAGATCCCTCAAGGCTGTCAATAGCTACAGGTCAATAGCTTTGTTAAGAAGGCGTATGGTGTGTTGGCCTTCGTTAGTCAGGGTATTAGGTTCAAAAGCTGCAAGATAATCTTGCAGCTCTATAAAACTCTGGTTAGACCACATTTAGAGTATTGTGTTCAGTTCTGGTCACCTCATTATAGAAAGGATGTGGAAGCTTTAGAGAGGGTGCAGAGGAGATTTACCAGGATGCTGCCTGGATTAGAGAGCATGTGAGGAAAGGCTGAGCGAGCTAGGGCTTTTCTCTTTGGAATGATGCAGGATGAGAGGCAACTTGATAGAGGTGTATAAGATTATGAGGGGCATAGATAGAGTGGACAGCCAGCACCTTTTCCTCAGGGCGGCAATGGCCAATACCAGAGGACATCAGTTTCAGGTCAGAGGAGGAATGTTCAGGGGAGATGTCAGAGGTGGGTTCTTTACACAGAGAGTGGTGGGTGCCTGGAACACACTGCTGGGGTGGTGGTAGAGGCTGATACAGTAGGGACATTTAAGAGACTCTTGGATAGGCACATGGATATAGGAAAAATGGAGGGTTATGAGCTGTGTAGGTGGGAAGGGTCAGATTGATCATGGAGTAGGTTTATATAGGTCGGCACAACATCGAGGGCCGAAGGGCCCGTACTCTGCTGTAATGTTCTGTGTTCTACCCCTCGTGTCCTGGAGCAGGAGGCGTGACCCGCGGGTCGCTCACAGACGGAGCAGAGGCCCCTCCAGAGACCCTCACCCCGGTGAAACAGGTACATCCCTCTGACTGTGGGCAGTGTCCCGGGTGAAAGGGCCCCTCACTCTCACTCTGGGCCGTGCGGGGGTGTGGGGGGGGGGGGAGCCCGAGGTAATGAGATGATGTGCCGATGGGTTTAAGGATTTGGGGCGACGGGCGGGCGTGGATTCGGCTCCGGGAGTGGCCGGGAGCTCCGTTTCGCCAGCAGGGCTGAGGGTGAAGCCAATGTCTCTGTTCTTACGCGGCACAAGGCTGCTCTGTGAGGAACACTTTCCTCTCCTTGGGAAACGGTGCAGTTCGGGCGGGAGGCGGGTTGTACCTGAGCTCGGGGACTGTTCGCTGTACCGCAGACCACACACCTCTGGTCCAACGGGAACTGCCGAACCGCCGGCGCTGAAGGAGGGAGCTCCCCGGCTGAGGGAGCGGCCAGTGCGGGGCTTACACAGATGCAATGGGCCGAGTGGCGCCTCCTGCGCTGTTTCCATGATGAGTGACGGTGAACAGAGTTAACTGCGGACAACTTCCACCGGTTCGCAAGGAAAAGTGCGGCTCTATCCCGATTTCGCATATCTAGCGTTGGAAGGAGGCCGTTCGGCCCGTCTAGTTCATGCTAGCTCACAAACAATCCCATTCCCTACGACTTCCCCTGAAACTCACTCTCCCCGCATTCCCAGCAACTCTACCACCCACGTACACGAGTGGCGATTCACACTGGCGCCCCAACTGAGCGGGCACTGTGTCCACATCTGGCGGTGACAGCAGCCGGTTAAGCGGGCACTGTGTCCACATCTGGCGGTGACAGCAGCCGGTTAAGCGGGCACCCTTGCCCGGCTCCGAGCCCGGTGGACCGTGCCGGCGCCGCGGAGTTTCGGGCGGCGGCGGACGGCGTCGGAACCCGGGAGTCGGGATCATTCCCGGAGCAGAGAGTGGGCGGGAGGAAGCGGTACCCGGCGTCTCCTTCCAGCTGCGGCGGCTTTTGTCTGATAATTTAATCCCTTTGTTGCTGCCAGTCCGTCCTTCCCGTGTCCTGCTCACCCCAAACCCCTTCTCTCCCGTCCCTCCCGTGACCCGACCAACCCCTCCCTCGCAGCCGCTCCTCTCCCCACCACTGAGCCGGGCTCTGACAGCGGTCACGCAGCTCCTCACCTCGGCTGCCCGGCCGGGGATACATTGTCCCGGCGTGACTCTCGCAGCTCCGGGGTGGTCCGTGGGACCGGAGTGATCCCAGCCCGGGCCGGACAGCCCGGCCATCCCTACCTGGAAATCACGGTGACAACCCGTTCCATCGCCAACTCTTCCCACGATAAAACCGGAGCCGTTAGTGACACATCCAGGGAAGCGGTCACCTCGGCGGCGCGACCCCGGACACTGCGGAGCGCGGCTGGGCACTCGGTCAGTGTCCAGCTCTGACTGTTGGCCCAGCTCCGGACCCCCCCCCCCCCCGGATACAGTCATTACCCGGGACAACGTGCAGCAGAACGGGCTTCACCTACCGAGGCTGCGGGAGCCGCTGCTCCGGTCCGTGCCGTCTGACCCGCTCTCCGGGACGGAGCGCCGCCGGTTCCCGTTACCTCAGCTCCGGCAGCGGCGGGAGGAATGTCCCGGGCTGGTTCTCGGGCGGCGGGGGGAGGTGTGGCGACGGAGCGGAGGTTGATGCAGCCGGCAGCCCCGACACCCCCGGCGAACAAAGCCGGCGCCGTCAGAGCGCGTCCCCGCCCGTGGTTCCCCAACCGGGGCCGCGCCGCGCACTCCCACCGGCCGAAAACCTGCTCCGTGCAGGGCGAAACTGCGTTTATGTAGCGCCTCTCACCTCAGGACACCCCAAGTGCTCCAACGATTGTGAGGCTGTGATGCGGGGAGGGTTGTGCACAGCAAGCTCCCACACACGGAACGCGGGGGAGGGGTGGGGGGCTGGATGTTCACCGAGGGAGAGGTTGTGGCGCCCGGATCCCCGCGCGTGTCCGATCCGACGGTTCCCAGTCAGAGCAGGGCTGGGAGACGTGAACCCTCGGCTCGGTCACCGAGGGGGCTGCAGAGCCGGGAAGCTGTGCACTGGCTGAGGCGCGGGGTCATCTGTCCGGGGCGAGGGGGTGAGGGGGTGAGGGGGCTCAGAGTTCTGGAGACACCGGGACTGCAGATGCGGGAATCTGGAGCCACACACAACCTGCTGGCGGAGCCCAGCCGGTCGGGCAGCGTCTGTGGGGGAGGAACCGCCGACGTTTCGGGTCGGCACCCTGCGTCCATCCTTAATGCTCTCTCCCCTCAAAGGAAGCCGAGTGTTTCTCAGGCAGAGACTGTTGCTGTCAGGAGCGAACGATGTCAGGTTACAGACCAGCTATGGTTGAGTAAATGTCCAGGCAGGGTCGAGGAGCCGAAGGGCCGAGGGGCCGAGGGGCCGAGGGGCCTCTTCCTGTTCTTCCGAGAGTGCTGCACCCCCTCAGGACCAACACTGCCGTGTCCGCGGGTCAATGGGCCGAAGGGTCGAGCCGGGGCTTTGTGTGGAGTCATGGGGTGATGGAACCCAGGAACAGGCCGTTCGGCCCACTGTCTCTGCTGACCATCCACTCATCCCACACTAATCCCAGTCTATTCTCCCACATTCCCATCAGAGAACGAGAGTTCCAAAAACTCAGTCCCTCTGAGAAGAACGAAACTCCCCTCATTCCTGCCTTAAACAGTGACCCCCGATTCCTGCCCTCACCCCTTGGATTTTGCCACAGCTACACACCAGGTGGTCAATGAACCCACCGACCCGCACGTCGCTGGGGTGTGGGAGGGAACCGGAGCACCCGGGGGAACCCGCGCCGTCACAGGGAGAACGTGCAAACTCCACACAGACAGCGCCTGAGGTCGGGATCGAACCCGGGTCTCTGGAGCTGTGAGGCAGCGGCTAAATCTGTCCCCAGCCTCCGATCACCGTCTCCCAGCCACCCTCACAGACAATCAACGCGTGAGGACCCCAGGTCCCTCCGCCCCTCCACTCCAGCCCGTTCCATCCAACCCATCCAAAGCCCATGGCTCCGGGTCCTCCGACAGTGAGATCCATTTGTCCCATTCACTGCCCAGTAGTACAGGTGATACTTCGGAATGATAGAGTCATCGCAGGAGAGAAGAGGCCATTCGGACCATCAGTCTGTGCCAGTTCATTGTAGACCAGTCCCATCATTCCCATCCCAGCACATTTCAGATATCCGTCCATTTCAGCACCCAGCACAGTGGCGGACAGCGCCCACTATGACCACCACCATGGGCGCCGTTACATCTCTAACGAAGGAGTCTTAACTACCCCTGACAGTCAGGGACATTACTTCCGGGGGTCACCACTGGCCAGGAACTCGGCTAAATCCGCCACATAAATACCTCGGCGACAAGGGCAGGTCAGAGCCTGCAGTGGATGACTGACATCCTGACCCCACCATCTACAAGGCACAAGCCAGGAATGTGATGGAACACTCTCCACTTCCCTGGATGAGTCCAGTGCAAGCTCAACATTATCCCAGGACAAAGCAGCCACTTGACTGGGGTCCCATCAAACACCTTACGCTTCATTCTCCCCACCACCGGGGGCACGGTAACAGAAGTGCTTACCCCTACAGAATGCACTACATTTACTCACCCAGGCTCCTCTGACAACACCTCCTAACACCTCCCTCAAAGAAGGACCAGGAAACACCACCACCAGCAATCTCCCCTCCAATAACCCAGCTCGGAAATGCCACCACTGGTAATCTCCCCTCCAACAGCCCAGCTTGGCATTTATCACAGTTCCTTCATCATGACGGGAACTCCCTCCCAACAGCACCGTGGGGGCACCTTCACCAGGACTGCAGTGGTTCAAGAAGGTGGCTCACCCCCATCTTCTCACCTCCTGGTCCTGCTACCTTCAGGGATGCTGGTCCTGCTCTCCAAGACATCTCTGTTCCTCTACATTTCTCATTACCATGAGTTTCCTCTCCTTGCCTTTCCACTCCCCGTGCAGTACCTCCCCCTCCCCAGGCATCACCTCCCCCTCCCCGCTCCATCACCCCCCTCCCCAGGCATCACCTCACCCTTCCCCTCCTCGTGCATTACCTCCCCTCCCCCGACTGCATTCCATTCACCAATCTGTGCCCACCTGCCCAGTCCATTGACACCTTCCTGCAGCCCAGAACTTCCTCAGCACCACTCCCCTGCACCGACCCCATGCCTTTGACTCTCTTAGTGTGGTGTATACGAGAGATCCAGATGGGTGAACAGAAACGACCCTCTTCCCTCAGCCAAGAGGACATTAACCTGTGGAGGTGGATTTATGTTAGTTGATAGAAGGTTGAAGGGGAGTTTCTCATTGGACGGGGATCGCTGGGTCTGGAGCCCAGCAGAAGCTGACTGCACATTGGGCCCAGGCACTGAGAGGCCCAGTGACTGTTCCCTTTCACTTTCTGTCACGGAGACAATCCCATCATCACTTCCCCTCCGATCTCACCGCCTTTTACCTTCTTCATCGATCTGCCACATGGGACCTTGTCAGAAGCTGCACTAAAGTCCCTGAGGACAACATCAGATCACAACCCTCATCCACACACTTCGTTACCTGCTCAAAATCATCAACTAATGTGGTCAGACAACCTTCCCTCGATGCCCCCTGCTCCACAATTACCCTGGAACACACTAAGTACTCATTGACGCTGCCTACAGAATGTTTCCCAGCAAAGTCACCACTGGCCAACCTGTGGTCACTCACTCTGTCCCTTTCTCCCTATGTAAACACCTGGTCCCACATCCGCAACCTGTCAGAGCCCAGTACCACACCTGCAGCCAAGAATCTTTGGGACAAACAGGCAGAGGTCTCACTCTTTCCTTCCTTGGGAAAAATGCTGCAGATGCTGCAAATGTGAAATAAAAACAGAGAATGATGGAGGTCACTGAGCTGAGACATGAATTCTGTTTCTCTCCTTGAAGGTGCTGCCTGACTTGCTGAGTATCCTGGGCATCCAATTCCATCCTTGCTTCTTTTAAGAGCCTGGGTTGCATTTCATTTGGACTTGAGACATTTCCACATTGAAAGATGTCAGATCTGACAACAGATCCTCTCCGGTTTCAGCATTTCCAAAACTTCACGTTCTTCTTCTATCTACCTTTGCTTCTTTCTATGGTGGATGCAAGGTTTACCTGTCTTCCCCTGTCACTCACAGGCTGCCTTTCTGCTCTCTGGATACAGCCCACTCTCTCTTTTCTTCACATATTTATGGAACATCCGAGGCTTTTCCTTGCTTTACCACAGATGGTGCTGAGACATCTTTAAACATAACATGAGATCTTCACATCAAGTCATGTCTGACCTATGCCTCCTGCAACCATGCATTGCTCCCTCAGTGCTGCACTCAGTAGTCGGTTGAGGCTTTTGTGTTCATGCATCTGCTGTGTGGGACTTGACTCACTGAGCCAAGGTTCACACATCAGAAGCTAAAGGGCCTTATATTTAGACAGTATCTTACACATCTTCACAACGTCCCAAGATGCTTCATTGAAGTAACAACCATTCTGTCCAACTGGTTCAGCCTGGTCTATTGATCCACTCAGTGTCTCAGCAATAATCAGACCAGCAAGTGGGAAACCCCAGCTCTGTATTGGAGGAAATGGGGATTTGATCACCATCATGGTGTTGGAAGGAAGGGAGATGAAGGAGAGGGCAGGAAGTGTAAAGGGCATAAGTTATTGAAAGAAGAAGTCGACATGGATAATGTTTTGAAGCCAACCCTTCTTACAATATAATTAGTATTCAACCAAGTAAATAGAGAAAGGCTTTGGCAGTTCTAGACCGTTTTCACAGCCGCGGGACAGCCCATTATTTGACAACCAATAAAGTACTTTTGTAGTGAAGTCACTGCTCTAATTAGCTATTTTTAAAGAAAATATAACTGAAAGCAGGATTAAAAAAGGAAAATTGATACACCCTAATGATTTGAAATGTAAATCAATTAAAATAGAGGACACATTTGGGGCCAGATACAAGGAGCTAAATTCATCAGCGGATTGGCAGTGTAGTCTATGAAATTCAATAGACTCAGCTACTGTTGATTCAGTCAATGTTCTTTCCGTGTCTCTCACTCCAAAGTAATCTACTTGGCCTTTATTCACTGAACACCTCATACTTGGAGGTGCCCACTGTCTCAGTATAAAAAATGTTCTGCTGCCTCGAGCTGCAGATAGAGCAACAAATGACAATCCTGTGAGAAATATCCAAGGAGCTACTAAGGTTCTGGAAGGAAAATGTACAGAGCATGAAATAAGGAGAGAATAGGAAGTGAGGAGACTGGAAGTTACAGAAGGCAGGAGGGTTTTGAATGCTAACGGAGGAGACAAAGGCTGAGAAGCAGGGTGATTCGGGAAAGGGAGCTCCAGTAACTGAAGGCCCCCTGTTGGGAGGATGTTGCATGATGGCAAGGCCACTGTTAACCACTATTCCCAATCCACTCTTCTCCAGAACAAGGTACAAAACCCTTCACAAATTCCCAAATAAAGGGTTAACAAATGGAAAGTGACTTCAGAATTATCCCGAACCTTCTTGAGAGGCCAGCAAACCTGAGTGAGTCATTCAGTCCGACTCATTGCCAGGGGAAGGATTGGGAAGAAAACCAAAAACCAGTTTCCAACAGGATGGGAAGTTCATCAGGTACCATGTGCTGAGCATTGCCTAGCAACAACCTTGGACAGGCATTGTCACCTGAGAGCATATCTTGGTGAAAAGTCAGAAAAATGCACAAATTAATTACAATAGCAGCAATCAAAGCATGCAAAATGTAAAGATAAAAACCTTTATTTTTTACACAAAAATTAATGAAGCTTTGGGTTATATTTACCCCCAAAGAAATGTCAGATAGAAATCAGAATCACCTGTAGAAACAACACAAGGCAGGTGCTGAATTTATTTAAACAATGCAAACAGATGGAGCTCAGTGAATATGATGAACTTCAGACACCTGAAACAACATCATACATGAAGTTCTCAGATATTCTTGGCATAAAAGGAGGCCATTTGGCTCATCAAGCCCATGCTGACTCACAAAGTCACCCCATCACCCCTTACTATTCCCCTGAAACTACTCTGTCTCGCCTGTACAACTCCCCCATCGTCCTCCCCACACCCACATGCAGGGTCATTTCCAATTGGCTTGTCTTTGGGATTCAGGAGAAAACTATAGCACCAGAAACTCCACACAGATAGCACCCAAAGTCAGGATCAAACTCGGGTGTGATGTGTAATGATGTGTGGCAGCAGCACTACCTGATGCACTACTGTGCTTCCCAACTTGGATATCGGACTCAAGCCTACCATAGAGGAAGAACTAGAATGTGGGGCAGGCTGGGCAGGGGTATCTACTGAAGACCGCCCACAGCCATGACCTGGGCTACACTTCAGAACTAACACCTCTGCTGGAGGTGAATGGCAGGTTGCTGCAGGAGATGGCTTCTGTCCAAAGGAAAGTTCTGCTGAAGGGTTATTGAGCTGAACAGTAGCTGTGTTCTCTCTCCACAGTCACTGCCTGACCTGGAATGTGCTCCAACGTTTCCTGTTTTATTTCAGATTTCCAGCACATGCTACTTTTTTGCTTTTACATTTCCGTACTTTCCTAACCTCATAAAATCCCGGCGAATTTTATGTCAGTTCCAAGCTCTGGTCAGTGCTCAGGATTAGGGCACTGCCCACTAAGGTGTGGTCAGTGCCCAGGGCGTGGACCTTACCCACTGAGGTGTGGTCAGTGCCCAGGGCATGGACCTTACCCACTGAGGTGTGGTCAGTGCCCAGGGTGAGGACCTTACCCACTGAGGTGTGGTCAGTGCCCAGGGCATGGACCTTACCCACTGAGGTGTGGTCAGTGCCCAGGGTGAGGACCTTACCCAATGAGGTGTGGTCAGTGCCTGAGTGAGGACCTTACCCACTGAGGTGTGGTCAGTGCCCAGGGCATGGACCTTACCCACTGAGGTGTGGTCAGTGCCCAGGGTGAGGACCTTACCCACTGAGGTGTGGTCAGTGCCCAGGGCATGGACCTTACCCACTGAGGTGTGGTCAGTGCCAGTGGCTAGAACGTTACCCGTGAGGTGCCTCAGGAGGCCGGGGCGACTGCTGCAGCCACAAGGTAACGACCCCGCAGCCCAGCCGGTAGCACTATGCAGTGCCATCCGCTGCCAGTGCAGCCAACGCTGAGTCAGGGGGCAAACAGTGGGCAGCTGCAGGGCAGGAAAGGTGTGCCCAGGGGGGGCAGTATTGGAGAAAGACGAGGCGTGGGGGTACAGTGGGGACGCAGTCACGGCACGGACTGTGGAGAGAGCCTGGAGAATGAGAAAACGCCTGGCAGTTTCCAGACGCAGCCCACAACATGTAACATCAAGGCAAAGAAAAGAACTCTGCCTGAATGCAGTCAGCTTGGAAAGAGGGACTGACACCAGGGAATAATTACCCAGCTCTCGGCTTCCAGGGAGGGAGATGGGTCTGTGTGATCGATCGGCACGTGGGCAACTTGTGACTAAACATTTACCAGACAACTTGCATAAATGCAAACTGGGAAAGTCATAATTGAATGTACAATGTAATGAGCACTAATTTATTTTAAGCAATCCTTGGTGTCAATCACCTCCGCCGTTGAGCATTCAGGAGGCGTTTTATACTGACAGGGTTAACCAGGGCTGGCATTTATATCCTCTCGTCTTTTCCGCTCCAGATTGGGTTTTTGCCTCATTACAGCGAAGGAATATGTAGATAGACCCCAGAGTCCCGCAGTTGAACAGATACAGTATAACCATGGCAACCTCGCTCCGGAGCCGGCGCGCAGAATGTGCTGCAATGTTAACCCTTGAAAGCAGAGGAAGGCTGAAGATACCCACATCCCCCCGGCGAGGGCTGCCATTCCGAGAGACCAGCCGGATCCGTGCGTCCGACAAACCACCAGCAACCCGTCGGGGAATGTGATGCCCATCCAAGATCAAACTGGGGAGTTTTAAAGTGTATCATTGGAGCAGGTTCCTTGGCAGCACGAGGCACGGACCGGTAACCGGTGCAGAGGGGGCAGTGGGGATGAACTAGTGAACTGGTGTGGAGACCCCATCCTCACATCACCCGACCTCTGACTGACATCAGCTGCCTGGCCGCTTGCAGCTTGGAACTGGGATAAACGCGCACAAATTGGGAATAAAACAACACACATAATAAGCCTGCATTTCTATAGCAGCCTTCCTGAAGGAAACATTCCAAGGAGCTTCGCAGGAATGTTAATAGAACCAGAGAGGAGGTGCTGGGGAGGTGAGGAGGGCAGTTGTAGGGAGTGAGTCAGGGGGAAATGACACAGAGTCGGATCTGCCGGGATCTTTCACAAGGCCCATTGGAAGCTGCATCAACGCCCCGCCATTCTCGCACACACGCTGACCCTTCCCCGTTCCGCGATCCCACTGAGGTCCACGGTTCATGGAACAGCGGCAATTTCCTCCAACGCCAGGTCTCCTCTCTCTCTCCTGCCCCTTCCATCGGCATCGCTGGCCGTCCTCATATTGAGCAGTCTCTCCCGCACACTCACCCCAAGCACCGTGTCTCACGGGGCCATTCCTTGGTCGGGCGACTCCGCTGATCTTCTCAAGGAAGCAGAGATAATATCCATCCATGGAGAACTTTGGACTGGCATTTATGTAGCACCCTTCACATCCGCTTCAGGATGTCCCAAGGCACCTACAGACGACAACGTACAAAGCTGGTCACTGTAATGATATAAGAAACACAGCAAGATCCCACAAACAGAGATGTGGTAATACCCATCTCATCTGTTTCTGGATGTTGCTTGAGGGGCAAATCTTGGCCAGGACACCCGGGGGAACACCTGGCACGAACATCTGTCAGGACACCTAGAACACCTGCAAAACACCTATCCAGACATCTGGCAGAACTCCTGCAAATAATGCAATGGGGTCTTCTAAGCCCACCTGAGTAGACAGGTGGGCCCTCATTCACCAACACAGATGAAGGATGCCCTCTGTCCACCTCATGGGACCTCCCACCTTGCTCAGGTGGGGGGGTGGGGTAACATTTTTTTTACAAAATAAACCTTATTCATAATAAAAGACAAACTATATACAATTTCAAAACAGTGCAAACCTTTACATTCTTGTACAGATCATTCATTAGTGTTACCTTTTTTATATAGAAAACAGCACCAATGCCACATGTGTGGCTCCCTGGAAACTATCCGGTCCTGTATTTACAATATTTAGGGGCTTTCTTGCCTGTCCCTGCCCCTCCCTCTCCAGTGGCAGAAGAACCCTAAACTGTAGTCCTTCCCACTGAGCCTTTGCGTTGGCTGCACCCAGCTTCAGTGCGTCCCTCAGCATGTACTCCTGCAGCCTGGAATGTGCCAGCCGGCAGCATTCCCCTACGGACATCTCACAGTGCTGGGAGACCAACAAGTTTCGGGCAGACCAAAGAGCATCTTTCACCGAGTTGATGACCTTCCAGCAGCAGTTGATGTCCATGTGTGTCCCCAGGAACAGCCGTAGCTCAGAGAATCCTCTGTTACGCTACTGCTGGGGATGAACCATGACAAGGACCCTTGCATCTTTCACCACACGCTCCTCGCAAACCTACAGCCCACAAAGAGATGGGCGAGCTTCTCGTCCCCAGCGCAGTCCTCCCGGGGGCAACGCATGCTGGGTGTGAGGTTCCAACCATACAGGAAGGATCTGACTAGGAGGGCCCCTCTCACCGCCAGCCAAGCGAGGTCATGGTGCTTGTTGGTGAGTTCTGGCAATGAGACATTCTGCCAGATGGTCTGGACAGCCTGCTCAGGGAACCACCCCACAGTATCCATTGAGTCCTTCTCTTGCAGTGCCTGCAGGATGTTCTGTGCTGACCACTGCCTGATGGACTTGTGGTCAAAAGTATTGGTCTGGAAGAACTTTTCCATGAAGGACAGGTAGCGCGGCAGACTCTCCCACTTGGGGTAACTTCTCACTCTGACCTGGGGTGATTTCCAGTGTCCACATTCCCCAGCCACAGGAAATCCTGCTTACGTCCTGCTGCCCACCTCACACATAGTGAGACATGCTATTCATGCATGGTGGCATCCTCTGCCTCGGTTAGTGTCTGCCCTGTGGGGTGTATCGGCGTAGTGGGGTGAAGGGGGGTGTTCTGGTCCAGTGGAATTCCTGGAGCAGACTGCTGCAGAGTGCCGGCGTGGTATACGTGGGATGTGGGAAATGTCAGACAGTACATTTATCCAGTTGTTCATGCAGCAGGTACAGAAAGAAGGGAGATGTGACCTGCAGGAAGGGCAGTAGGCAGGCAGGTAGTGCAGGAGACCCCTGTGGCCATTCCCCTCTCAGACAGGTTGGGGGTGGGGGGAATGGTCTCCCTGAGGAAGGCAGAGGCAGCAGTCAGTATGTGACACCACTGGGGAGGGACAGGTCCAGCTGAGCTGTGGTGGAGGGAGATCGTTAGTGAGAGGAACAGACAGGTGTTTCTGTGTGACCCCAGAACGGCAGATTTCTTCCTTCGTGCCAGGGTCAGGGATGTCTTGGAGCAGTTGCAGAACATTCTGAAGGGGGAGGGGAGCAGCTGGAGGTCATTGGACCCATTGGTCCCAACGACAGAGGTAGAAATGGGGATGAGACCCTGCAGACTGAAGTCAGGGAGTTTAGCAGAGGCAGGACCTTGAGGGTCATGATTTCAGGATTACTCCCAGTGCCACGTGTTAGTTAGCATGGCAACAGGGAGAGATATAAAATGAACATATTGCTGAAGAGCTGGTGCAGGAGGGAGGGCTTTAGGTAGTGGATCATTTGGTCACTTCTGGGGACAACGTACAAGAAGGAGGGGCTGCATCTGAACTGTAGGAGGACCAATATCCTTGCAGGGAGGTTTGCTCGTGTACTCAGGAGAGTTTAATCTGGCAGGACGATGGGTAGTGCAGCCGGTGGGGAGAGGTATACGGAGGATGAATCAACCAAGTCCACTGAGCAGAGTAAGGTCAGGAAGTGTGGAGACGGCTGGTAGGCTCAACAGAATTTATTTAAATGCAAGAAGCCTCGTGGGTACATGAGATGAGCTCAGAGCATGGATCAGCACCAGGAATTATGATGTTGTTGCTGTCACAGAAACATGGTCCAGTAAAGGGCAGGACTGGCATCTTAATGTTCCAAAGTATAGAGGTTTTGCCCGTGACGAGGGGAGCGCGAGAGATGAGGGGGAATTGCACTGCTGATTAGGGAGAGTATCACAGCAGCACTTGTACAGGATGGAGAATCATCCTACAAGGGTTGAATTTAGGAATAAGAGCAGGGTGACCACCTTGCTGGGGTTATACTGTCCACCTCCCGACAGTCAGTGCGAGTGAGAGGAACAGATGTGTAAGCAGATTGCAGAAAGTTTTAGAGCAATAAGGTTATGGTAGTTGGGGATCTTAACTTTCCCAGTATTGACTGGGATTGCCTGGTGCAAGGAGCTCAGATGGAGCAGAATTTCTTCATATGTCCAAGGAAGTTTCTTGAGACAGTAGGTAGAGAGTTGTACCAGACAAGGGGAAGTACTCAACCTTATCGTAGGAACTGAAACTGGACAGGTGGTGGAAGTGTTGGTTGGGGAACACTTTGGGAACAGTGACCACAATTCTGTAAGTTTCAAGGTGGTTATGGAAAGCGATAAGGTCGGTCCTCAAGTTCAGGTCTTGAATTGGGGGAAGGCTGATTTCAATAGTGTAAGAGAGGACCTGGTGAAAGGAGGTTGGGGGCAGATGTTGTGAGTAAAACAACATCTGAAAAGTGGGAATCTTTTAAAAGAGAGTTATTGGGAGTTCAGGGTCAGCAGGTTCAGTGAGAGGGAAAGGCAAAGATAGCAAAGGGTATTGAAGGATTGAACAGGAAAAAAAAGGAAGCATGTGACAGGTATAGGCAGCTAGAGTCAAGCAAATCCCTTGAGGAATAGCGAGTGTAGGAGAGTTCTTCAGAAACAAATTAGGAGGCCAAAAATGGCCATGAAATAGCCTTGGCAAGTAAGATTAAGGTGAATCACAAGATATTCCTCAAGTATATCATGAGCAAGAAGGTAGCCAGGGAAAGAGTGGCTCCCCTTAGAGACCAAAGGAGTTATCTCTGTGTTTAGTCAGAGGATATTGGCAAGGTCCTGACTGAATACTTCCCATCTGAAAGGTAGCCCTGCCTCAGAACTGTCTCTCCAACAGCATTAAACTCCCTAGTAGCTGTCCTGGAAGTGAGTGACACTCCCTCAGTCCTGCCCCTCTGACAGAGTGGCACTCCCTGAGGCTGTCTGCCCCAGATTTTCATGCTCAGGCCCCTGGAGAGTTATTTGAACTTGCAATTATTTGACATCGAGGTGACTGTACTGGCTCAGCCATGGTTGACACATAATTGGCAATAAATGTCAGACCTGCCCACGTCCACAGAATCAAGTTTTCTGAAAGCCACATTTCAGCAAAACCATCAGCAAAATGTGTTTTCCCAGACAGCAACTTCTCTGCACCTTTCTCCCCAAACCATCCCTGGCAGAGCTCCAGCCTAGCCTGCACTTGGTGATAACACAGAGAAATCTCACTCCTATTGTCAATGGGGAAAATTGCTTAAGCTCTTCCCTGCTGACAGACTTCTCTCTCAACCCAAATAAGATTGTAGGAGGAGAGAAGCATTAACAAAGAGCCAATAGCATTCTGGACTGTGCCTGCAGAGGCACTGAATACGACAGCAAGGAGATGAAGGCACAATGTATTGACTGGCAGGGAGACAGCGAGGTGCTTTCAACTCAGGGCTGCTCATTACAGACAGGCAGAAGAGGTTCAGACCAGGGAGGTTCAGACCAGGTGCAGATGGGTGAGAGGATGAGACAAGGACTTACATCTGCATTGCCAAAAGCAGGGAAGATTTAAAGCAGTAAACATAATGTGTTCAAATACGAGGATAAATCTACAGGCCTGTGAAATGGTAACAAAGGGAACTTAAACTGAAGGTTAATGATGAATGTGTTGATGATGGATGCAAAGAGGTTATTAAGGAATGGAATCCACAGATGACAAGAGGAGACTTAATCATCTCAAAAAGTTAGGAAAGTACTCAAGAATAGAAATATCTTTGAGTCTGATGAAAAATCAGGGAAGAGAGATGGCATAACAGTATAAAGCCAGCTCCAACACTGGCCTACACAGTGACACCAGTGATACCATTCACACCGACACTGGCACCAACAACAACTGGATAGGACACCAGCACTGGACAGGACACCAACACTGGACAGGACACCAATACTGGACAGGACACCGACACTGGATGGGACACCGACACTGGATAGGACAACAGCACTGGCAGTTACATCCAAGGATCAGAAAGAAAGAGTGAGGTATCAAAAGCTGGGGAATTCAATACTGAGTCGTAAAGGTTGCAAAGTGTCCAGACAGAAGACGAGGTGTTGTCCTCGAAGCTTACCTTGAGCCTTGCAATTGTTCGGACCACAGACTGAGTGGGAATGGGAGTGGGATGCAGAATTAAAGTGACAGGCACCCAGAAGCTCAGTGTCACTCCTGCAGACTGAACACGGGTGCTCTGCAAAGTGATCCCCCAATCTGTGTTTGGTTTCTCCATATAGAGGAGGCCAAAAACCTTTCCCTCAATGTCAACAAAATGAAAGTGCTCGTCATTGACTTCAGGAAAGGGGCAGTGTGGCTGCACCTGTCTACATAAATGGTGCTGAGGTCGAGAGGGTTGAGAGCTTCAAGTTCCTAGGAGTGAACATCACCAACAGCCTGTCCTGGTCAAATCACGTAGATGCCACGGCCAAGAAAGCTCACCAGCACCTCTACTTTCTCAGGAGGCTAAAGAAATTTGGTTTGTCCCCTTTGACTCTCACCAACTTTTATTGATGCACCATAGAAAGCATCCTGTCAGGATGTATCATGGCTTGGTACAGCAACTGCTCTGCCCAGGACCACAAGAAACTGCAGAGTGTTGTGGACACAGCCCAGCGCATCACAGACACCAGCCTCCTCTCCTTGGACTCTGTCTTTACCTCTCGTTGTCTTGGTGAATCAGCCAGTATAATCAAAGACCCCACCCACCCGGGACATTCTCTCTTCTCTCCTCTTCCATCGGGTAGAAGATACAGGAGCCTGAGGGCACGTACCACCAGACTTAAGGACAGCTTCTACCCCACTGTGATAAGACTATTGAACGGTTCCTTACACAATGAGATGGACTCTAACCTCACGACCTACCTTGTTGTGACCTCACACCGTATTGCACTGCACTTTCTCTGTAGCTGTGACACTTTACTCTGTACTGTTATTGTTTTTACCTGCACTACATCAATGCACTCTGCACTAACCCAATGTAACTGCACTGTGTAATGAATTGACCTGTACGATCGGTGTGCAAGACAAGTTTTTCACTGTACCTCGGTACAAGTGACAATAATAAACCAACACCAACACCACGGTGTGAAGACAGAGCGTAGTACACTGGACTGGAAGAAGTGCCAGTGAATCACAGCTCTGCCTGGAGAGCGTGTTTATATCCCTGGATGGTGGGGAGGGGAGGTGAATGGACACATGAAACTCTTGTGCAGTTGCCTGGGAAGTGCCATAAGACAGGGTGTAGTGAGGGGGACGGAAGAGGAGTGACCCGGGGAATCGTGAATGGAGTGATCCCTTTGAAATTCTCCATGTGAGGGCGAGGGGAATACAGGTCTGGTGGTGGAATCTTGCTGGAGCCGGCGGGAATTGTGAAGGACCATCGGTTGAATGTGGAGGCTGATGGGATGGATGGTGAGGCCCAGGGGAAGTCCGTTCTTGCTCTGTCCAGGAGGAGAGGGGGTGAGATCTGAGGTGTAGGAAATCGATGAGGTGGGGTCCTGGGCTCTGTCACCATGGTAGAGGGGAAACCACGGTTAAGGAATCAGGAAGACATTTCACCCACACTGGCCCTGACACTGGCCCCACTCTAACACTGGCCCTGACACTGGCCCCACTGGCCCTGACACTGGCTCCACTCTAACACTGGCCCTGACACTGGCCCCACTGGCCCTGACGCTGTCTCCACTCTAACACTGGCCCTGACACTGGCCCCTCTGGCTCTGATTCTGGCCCCACTCTGACACCGGCCCTGACACTGGCCCCTCTGGCCCTGACGCTGTCTCCACTCTAACACTGGCCCTGACACTGGCCCCTCTGGCTCTGATTCTGGCCCCACTCTGACACCGGCCCTGACACTGGCCCCGCTGGCCCTAACATTGGCCCCACTGGCCCTGACACTGGTCCTAACAGCCACACTGAACCTGTTATGAGGTACAATTGTTTTGCCTTCCTGAGCTATAATAAGTTCACATAAAACTGATCAGAAATACTGAAAACAAGCTTAAAGAAGTTTGAATAATATTTGAATACAAATAAGCAGCAAGGAGCTTCTCTGAAAATTGGTGGTTAGTAAGAAACATCAGAGGAATCGCGATGAATAAATAAATGCAGCAGCTGTTTTGGATTTTAACTCTTGCTAAATATTCATGTTTGGTAACATCGCTACATGGCACTGATCCAATCAAATGCTCCTGGATTCTTCTGAGGAGGCTTCATTTCTAATCATCTTTTCTGGGGTAATTTCAAGTCACCAAACCAAATCAAACACTTCCCAACAGAAGGAACCTGATTCTTGCTGGAAAGAAGACAGCAGAATATTCCAGAAACGCAGAGTTGCCTGGTGCCACCTGGAAGGGAAACGTGCTGTCCTGGAGGGTGAAGGTTTCCCTCTGAGCTCACTCTGAGGTGTGTGAGGAGGGTGAAGGGTTCCCTCTGAGCTCACTCCGAGGTGTGTGAGGAGGGTGAAGGGTTCCCTCCGAGCTCACTCCAAGGTATGTTAGGACTCAGACTGGTGAGAGTATTGGACAGACTGGATGAGGGCAGGGAGAGAAAGGCAACATCTGCCTTGCTATAGCACCTTTCACATCCCTTTCAGTTCATTCTGAACAGGTTACAGTCAGTGAAGTGCTTTCTGCCTGCTTGTCACTGTTGTAGGTGCGGGAATGTGGCAGCCAACTTGTGCAGAGCAAGGTCCCATGAAGAGCAGGGGGGGTAACATTACCGAAAACCAAAACACTCCAGATATTGGAAATCTGAAATAAAAAGAGAAAGTTCTGGAATCACTCAGATGGTCAGGCAGCATCCATGAAGAGGGAAACAGAGTTAATGTTTTCAGTCTGATGACCCATTGTGTGTACATGGGACACTGGCTTGAACCGTAAACTGTATATCCATCTCCACAGGTGTATGACTGGTGATGATGGGGGCTGGAAGCTGACACATGGATCCCCCCCCGATCACTCAGGTGAACTGTCCTCATGGATCCCACAGATCCCTAATCAGAATTTATTGCTTGGATCCCAATGGATCCCTACAGAAAGCCCTCCACTTCTTGATCCCACACAGGTAGCTTCCATTTAACAACTGGACAACTCCAGGCTCTGGAGAGGGAGGCGAGTGGGGGAATGGACCCTGGCTGGCCTCCTGTTGCTTATGCAAACTCACAGAAAGGGTTGTAAGGCACAGTAAGATCCCACTGTTGCCTCTGTGCAAAAGTGCAATGGGGTTTTAATCTGAGGAGGTAGATTGGTAAGTTTGCAGATGACACGGTTGGTGGACTTGTGGATAGTGAGGGAGGTTGTCTAAAGCTACAGCAGGATATAGATCAGATGGAGAGTTGGGCGGAGAGCTGGCAGAGGGAATTTAATCCCAACAAGTGTGACACCATTTTGGGAAGTCAGATAGGGGTAGGATGGGCTTTAAGGAATATTGATGATCAGAGGAACCTTGGGGTTCAAGTCCATAGTTCCCTGAAAGTGGTAGATAGGGTGAAGGAGGTGTAGGCATGTTTGCTTTCACAAGTTGAGGCACAGAATGTAAAAATTGGGGCATTATGTTGCAACTTTATGAAACACTGGTTAGGCCACATTTGGCCACTGTGTGTAGATCTGGTCACCACACAATAGGGAGGATGTGGTTGTGCTGGAGAACATGCAGTGGAGATTCACCAGGACGTTGCCTGGATTGGAGGGCTTTAGTGATGGGGAGAGATTGGACTGGCTGTGTTTGTATTCCCTGGAATGAAGGAGGCTGAATGAGGTACAGATAGAGGAGATGGTCAGAATGTTTTCTTCCCTGGTCGGGATGTTTAAGGGGTTTTAAAGGGGATCCGAGGGGAAATGTTTTCACACAGAGAGGGGTTGATACCTGGAAGGTGCTGCCAGAGGAGGAGGTGGAGTCAGATGGAGCTTAAGAGACATTGGGACAGGCAAGGGTATGGTCTTAAATGGGATTAGCGTAAATGGGCCAAGCAGTCGGCATGGATGTGGTGGGCCAACATGGATGTGGTGGGCTGAAGGGCCTCTGTGCTGTGTGACCCTGACTCGATGACTCTAAAACACCCTCTCTTACCCCGAGAAGTGGGCAAGTCAGTAGCTGAAGGCAGTCATGCAGGTTTACGTTCAGCAGCTGGTTTTAGCCAACTCTTAGACTCCAGCTGCTTTCTCTGACCTGTGATATTGCACACACGGGCATTCCTGGGCCAACATTTTGCTGTCTCCAGGGAGCAAGTGATCAGCCCAGCACGTTGTGCAGGTCAGAAATGGTCAGGGTGCTGAGGATTAACTAGCTACTCTGCTTCCTGAATTACATCAGTCACCGCACTTTGTTGGCATTGGGATGTTGAGACAGGTGATGTAGGAAGCAAGTTCTCATTTACAGCCCAGAAAAAGACCGTTCAGCCCCTCTGCTTGGTGCAGGTGCTGCTGCTGTGGATGAGCCTCTCTCTTCCTCTCCCCACTTCAGACCACCTACTTCTCCCTTGCTCAGGGACCCCTCCACAGTGCTGTGGAGCTTGGCTCAGCCTGGGTGCTTCCTCCCAGGGAACCTCTCCCTGTGTACATGGCACCTCTCACTCTGGGAGCTACTCTCATTGGAGCACAGCTTAATGATTCCAAATAATCATCCTGCACTGTGTCTCCAGACTTAATTATAAAATGGATTAGAGGAATAAGATTGAAATAATGAGGAAAATTAAAATAATCAGAGGGGGTTGCATCACAGAATTCAATCTGCAAATGTTTATTGATTTGTCATTCACAGCATGTTCAGAGAGTTGTGCTGAGATATAGCAGGAATACAGGCCCTTTGGCCCACCCAATCCATGCTGACCATCAGGCACTCATTGTTACACTAAGTACAGAGCAGCTGCATAACAGAGGACTCTGTGGTCTACGGGACTCACTCACAGACGGACATCGAGTGCTGCTGGAAGGTCATCATCTCAGTGAAAGACACACTCTGGTCTGCCTGAAACTTGTTGGTCTCCCAGCACAGCGAGATGTCCGTAGAGGAATGCTGCCAACGGGCACAGTCCAGGCTGCAGAAGTACGTGCTGAGGGACGCACTGAAGCTGGGTGCAGCCAACGCAAGGGCTCTGTGGGGAAGGACCACAGTCTAGGGTCCTGTCGCCACTGGACACTGGGGCTGGGTCTGCTGTAAAAGTCTGTCAGACACTTGAAGTTTGTCTCGTCCAAAGAGGACATGGGAGCGGCAGTGGCGCCTTGTATATAGAATGTGCTAACACTATAAATGTACAGACCAGATAACACGAACATATAGACTGAACATCACCATGAATGTAAAGTAAGCCATGCATCGATTTTGTACTTCCAATATATATTTTAATGAATAAAATTTAGTTTTGAAATTTTAAAAAATCCATCCTAATCCTATTTTATTCTCCCCGCATTCCCATCAACACCCTCAGATTCTACCCCCACCCACATACTGGGGACAATTTACAGCAGCCAATTAACCCACCAACCTCACATTTTTGGGATAAGGAGGGAACTGGAACACCCGGGGTAAACCCACAAGGTCACAGGGAGAATGTGCAAACTCCACACAGAGAGCACCCAAGGGCAGGATTGAATCTGGGTCTCTGAAGCTGTGAGGTAGCGGCTTCACTCACTGCCCCTCTGGACTGCCGTGTGCTGTTGAAATGTTCACTCAAGGTGTGAGTCTCACTGGCAAGGCCAGCATTGATCCATAATTCCATCTGAGAGGGTGGGGGTGATCCGCTCAGATCCACAGATTCACTCAGAGCAAAAGGGTAAGTAGGGAATAGGTCCCATTAAGGATCAGTGTGGCCCTCTGTGTGTGGAGCCACAGGAGATGGGTGAAGGCTTAAATGAATCCTTATCTGTATGTACCAAGGAGAAGGTCACAGAAGCTGGTGAGTTTGGGGAGAGGACAGTGATATCAACATTATGAAAGAGGAGGTGTTGCTGTCTTGAGGTGCATAAAGGTGGATAAGTCCTCAGGGCCTGACCAGAGGAAGCAAGGGAGGAGATTGCTGGGGTGATGGAAGAGATTTCTGTATCATCATGAGCTATGGGTGAGGTAACATAGACTGGAGGGTGGCTGTGCTCTGCCTTTATTTCAGAAGGGCTGCAAGGACAAGCCAGGGAACCACAGTCAGGTGCAGCTGACACCAGTGGTGGGAAGGTTACTGGAGGGGATTCTGAGGGACAGGATCTACCGGCATTTGGAAAGGCGAGGACTGATTAGGGACAGTCAGCATGGCTTTGTGCGTGGGAAATCGTGTCTCATGAATTTGATTGAGTTTTTTGAAGAAGTGACCATCAGAATTGACGAGGGCAGGGTGGTAGACATGATCTACATGGACTTCAGCAAGGCCTTTGACCAGGTCCCACTTGGTAGGCTGGTCTGGAAGGTGAGATCACACAGGATCCAGGGTGAGATAGCAAATTGGATCCAAGATTGGCTCGGTGGTAGGAAGCAGAGGATGAGAGTGGAAGGCTGCTGTTCCGATTGGAGACCTGTGACCAGTGGTGTATCGCAGGGATCGATGCTGGCCCTTTTTTGTTCATCAGATGTTCTGGTGGTTTGGAAGAGGACGTAAGGCACATGATTAGCAAGTTTGCAGATGACACCAAAATTGCTCTTGTAGTGGACAGTGAGGAAGGGTGTCCAAGGTTACAACAGGATTTGGAGCAACTGGGGAAGTGGACATGGGAACGGCAGGTGGAATTTAACTCAGACAAATGTGAAGTGATGCATTTTGTGAAGTTAAACCAGGCCAGGACCTACACAGTGAATGGCAGGGCCCTGGGCAGTGCTGTAGAACAGAGTTCTTGGGGTGCAAGGACACAGCTCCCAATAAGTGGCAACACAAGTAAACAGCGTGATGAAGGAAGGGTTTGGACGCTTGCCTTCATCAGCTGAGGCTGGAGTGCAGGAGCTGGGCCATCACGTTGCAGCTGCACAAATTGTTGGTTCTTCCAGACAGAGGACTGTGAGCAGTTCTGTTCACCACACTGTAGGAAGGACGTGTTAAATCAGGGAGGGTGCAGAAAACATTCCCATAAATGTTGCTTGGACTGGAGGGCTTGAGTTACAAGGGGAGACTGGACAGGCTGGGACTGTTTTCCCTGCAGTAAAGGAGGCTGAGGGGTGACCCTACAGAGGTTGAATAAATCTTGAGGGGTGTAGATAGGGGATATAGTCAGAGTTGTTTTCCCAGAGGAATCTAAAACTAGAGGGCATAGGTTTAAGGCGAGAGGGGAAAGATTTAAAGGGGACCTGAGGGGCTAGATTTTCACACAGAGGGTGGTGGGTATACAGAACGAGCTGCCAGAGGCAATGGCAGAGGTGGGTACAATTACATTTAAAAGACATTTGGACAGGTCCATGGATAGGAAAGGTTTAGAGGGATATGGGTCAAATGGGATTACCATAGGCAGGCACGGACAAGCTGGACTGAAGGGCCCGTCTCTGTGCAGTGTCTCCCTGTGACCCAATGACTCAAAATGGAAATGGCAGCAACAGCAAGGCGATGGGAGAGAGCAGGGATAAGATATTGAGTTCACTGAGCAGCCATGATCGTATTGAAGTGTAGAACAGTGTTGAAGGGCTGAATGGCCTACTCTTGCTCCCACTTTCTGTATTTCTACCTGGTGCCAGGAACACAGGACATTCGGCAGTGATGCTGTCCACCGGTCCTCCAGATCCCTCTCACCAAAACTGGGAGCAGCTGCCAGGCTCAGGAATCACCGGTGCAGCCGTCTGCAAGGGAACAACAGTTACTGGCAGAGTGTTGTCTGTGTGTGTGAGTGTTTGTGTGTGCATGAGTGTGTGTGTGCATGTGTGTGTGTGTGTGTGTGTGTGTGAGTGTGTGTGTGCATGTGTGAGTGTGTGCATGAGTGTGTGTGTGAGTGTTTGTGTGTGCATGAGTGTGTGTGTGCATGTGTGAGTGTGTGTCTGTGTGTGTGAGTGTGTGTGTCTGTGTGTGTGAGTGTGTGTGTGCATGAGTGTGTGTGTATGAGTGTGTGTGTGTGTGAGTGTGTGTGTGCATGAGTGTGTGTGTCTGTGTGAGTGTGCATGTGTGAGTGTGTGTGTGCGCGTGTATGAGTGTGTGTGTGTGTGCAAGTGTCTGTGTGTCTGTGTGAATGTGTGTGTGTGTGTGTGCGTGTATGAGTGTGTGTGTGTGTGTGCGCAAGTGTCTGTGTCTGTGTGAATGTGTGTGTGTCTGTGTGAGTGTGAGTGTGTGTGTGTGTGTGTGTGAGTGAGTGTGTGTGTGTGTGTGTGTGAGTGTGTGTGTGTGTGTGTGTGTGTGTGTGTGTGTGTGTGTGTGTGTGTGTGTGTGTGAGGGAAAGCAGAGGGCTTGTACATTAGAAAGTGACCATCACCTGGACCCAGAGGAGATGTTTCCACTGGAGGGGAGACCAGAACCAAAGCCATAAATGTCAGTCACTGTTAAACCCTTCGGGAATTCAGGAGAACTTCCCTTCACTGAGAGTGAGCAGAGTGCGGAGCTCACTCCATAGGGGGGTCGAGGGAGAACAGCACAGAGGGATGTAAGGAGAAGAAGATAACCAGGAGAAGGGAATAGAAAGAGGGGGTGATGGGGGAGAGGGGAGGAGGCTGATGTGAAGGAGAGATCTGTTTCCGTGCTGTAAACTCCAGCATCCTGTAGTAATTGCAAAGTCTGACTGCAGAAAGTCCCAGGAATTTCTCTCAGGAACTCCAGGAAAATCAATAAAGGAAGTAGACCGACATTAGATGGCATTAGATGCTGAAGTTCTGCCAACAATTCCTTAGGGATCTCCTGTCACTAAAGGGAAAGACTTCTGTTGTTCACTGTGTAAATGAAAAGATTAAAATATAATTAGTGCCCAGTTGCAGCTGTTCTCTCGGCCTTCCTGACAGGTCCAGTGGGTTCTAAGATGCCGGATGAGGCCAATACAGGACCTGAAGTCCTGGCCAAAGGTGGGGCAGGAGATAGACATGGACAGAGAACAGTCCAGCACTGGACAGCTCATTTGGCCCAACATGTTGTGCCGATCTTGATGCCAATTTGTACTAATTGTCCTCCTCCTGTGTATCATCCATTCCCTCCATATTCATGTGTCTATCTAAAAGCCTCTTAAACTCCACCAAACTGCCTGCTTCCACTACAACCCCTGGTGACCCGTTCCAGGCACTGACCACTCTCTGTGTAAAAACCTTGACCCTCACGTCTCCTTTAAACTTACCCCCTCTAACCTTAAAAGCATGACCTCTGTTGCTTGACATTTCTACCCTAGGGAACAGACTCTGACTGTCTACTCTGTCTATGCCTCCCATAATTCTAAAAACCTCCATCAGGTCTCCCCTCAGCCTCTGATGCTCCAGAGAGAACAACCTGAGTTTGTTCAAACTGTCCTTACAGCTCATACCCTCTGATCCAGGCAGCACCGTGGTGAACCTTCTTGGGAGATACCTGATGCAGCAAAAGATCAACTGCTGGAAGATACTGGGTCAAGCAGCATCTGAGGAGGCAAAGGATGGTCAACATTCCCTGATGGTGATAGGTGGAGACAGAAGGAGGTTAGGTAATGTGGGGGCAAGGGAAGGGAGAGAGAACCTGGGTGGACAAGATGGGTATCTTGAACAGCATGGAGGAGTTGGGCCAAAGGTCCTGTTTCTGTGCTGTGTGTGACTCTATGACTGGTGGGAGTGAGAAAGGAATGGGGAGTGGGCTCCTGAACCTGGAAGTTCAGTGTTCATGCCATTGGGCTGTAGCCACAGGAGCAGAATGTGAGGTGTTGCTGATCCAGTTTATGTTTGGCCTCACTGTGGCAGCGGACAAGGCCGGGGACAGAGAAGTTGCTGTGGGAACAGGAGGGCAGTTGAAATGAGCTGCAGTCAGACACTGAAGATGGCAGTGGTGGTCAGAGTGCAGGGCACCCAGTGTATGCCTGGTCACACCGACGCACAGGCCAGGTCGGTGGGTATTCTGGGATCCTCCTGTTGTTTACACATGACCTCCGCATGCTCCACGCGGAGAGACTCTCAGTGGTCACAGCTTCCCTGACCCCTCCTTGTCCCCTATGAGTGGTCACAGGCCGGGGACTTGGTGAGGGATTACGTACTTTCAGGCAAGTACTGAGAACATCCTTGGTGTGTTTCCTCCTCCGGGCGTGAGAGAGTTTGGAGCAGAGTCTGAGCCCCCATTGGCCCAGGAGAGGGTGTGGGAGGAACTTGCATTGCCAACCTTGCCGCTACGTCTCCCGTGTTGTGAGCTGCCTGCTGCAGGTTCACATATCTCCAAAGCACAGCGTGGCCATCACTGTTACCCAGCAGAGCGTAAACTTGGTTCTGGGACAGAGGGCATCTTGTTCCGCTGACCACTGAGCACTGGAGAATTTCATCACCTGTGTCTGCCTTTGCTGAGGGGTGGCTCCCAATGTAAGACCAGAGATGCAGGAGAACACACAATCTGCTGGTCAAACAGCATCTGTGGGAGGAAAGGAACTGTCGACGTTTCAGGTCAAAACCCTGCATCAGGCAAGAGATTCATACTTGCCATCTCTGTGGAGTTTGATTAGTGGTGGAGGGTGTGGCAGAAGCAGGTGGGACAAGCCTCTGGGTCTTCAGGATATTTCTTGTCTGGCCACTTTCCTTGCACACCGGTGAGGGAGGCAGGAGTGGCTGCCAGCTCCTCTCCAAGGGTGCCCAGTGGAAGTGGTGCCTTCATACTCTGGGGCCATGATTGGGCCTAGGGTGACCTTGAACCTGGGGTGACCTTGGGGCTGGGGGTGATCTTGGGCCTGGGGTGACCTTGGGTCTTGGGGGGTGACGTGTTGGACATTAAGTCCCGCACAGCGGCAGCACACACGCACTGGGAAGTCTTATCTCCAATGTGAGGGATTTTGTGTGTCTGGAATTGTTTTCACAATGTGTAAATTAAAAGATAAAAGATTAATTAGTGTTCCGTCGCGGATATTGAAGAGATGTTGAATGTAATGAATTAGCTTCCCGACTGAACGGGCAGCGTCGTACCCCAGATCAATTTGATATGATCAAATCTTGCTTAAAATCAGCGGTTTTAAACCAGACCTTGGTTTTGTTGTTGCCTGTGGCTGTTTGCAGTCAAATCTGCTCCCGCGGCTCATTCAGTGCGGTGTCAATAATCAGATCAACGTGAGGGAGAAATGCGAAGGGACTCCTCCGAATACCCGAGCAGCCGGGGTTCGGTGAGGAGGGGTCAGTGTGTTCACTCTCTGCAGGGAGAAGCCGAAGGCAGGACTTCATTGGCCCGAAGCCCAGCAGGCAACCAGGCTCCCGTCAGAGAGCCGCTCCTTTCCCCAGCCCTGCTCTCAGCTCAGCGAGTCCCCCCACCAAAGGCGGCGGCGGTGTCCCGCGGCTGGGTCCTGGGCACAGACGGTCTGGGCTCTGGGTTGGAAGGCGATGGATCACGAAGTACTTCAGCGAGGAACGCGGGTGTGTCCCCTGCCTGCCGTGGGAGGGAGACTGCGCCCGGGGTAATGCTGGATAATTGGAACAGCGGGTCAGGCAGCACCTGTGGGGAGAGAGCGGGTCAGAGACGTTAGCTGTTCCCTTACCTGGGGGATCACTGGAGCAGATTCCCTGCACAGTGTTCACCTCTCCAAACACAGCGAAGCTCTTTGTGGGATCTTGCCGTGCGCCGCTGAGCTGCCATGTTACAACAGGTGCATTGGGCTGTCCTCGGGATGCCCGTCTCCCTCGGAGACGCTGCCTCTGCTCCGTGGGGCTGAGTGCGGTGGTCTGGGAGACCCCCGGGCACGGACACTGGGTTCCTTGGCCCAACAGCGCTGTCCCGCTGGCGTCCGGCCCCGCCAGGGCGCCTGGACAAGGGGAAGGGCACAGAGCAGGCTAGGCCACGGCATCCCTCAGCCCCAGGGCATCCCGACTCACCCGAGAGAAATTCACACGTTCGTGCACAGCAAGCTCCCACGGCAGTGGAACCCCGGAGACGGAGGGTGTAGATGCTGGAGACTGGAGCGCACTGCTGGGGGAACTCGGGGGTCGAGCAGCATCTGTGGGGGGGGGGCATCAAGAGTGGACAGGGTGGGGCAGACACACGGACGACCTCCCACCCCGGTACCCCTGCCGGCGCCCCTGGGACCGGGTGCCCAGCTCACTTGGAGAAATGTCCCTGGCAGTCTCAGCGAGGTCCACGGGGGTCCGGCGGCGGAGAGTGGCCGGCAATATCCTGTGGGAAGTTCGCCTCTGAGCCAGGGATTGGTTCTGTGCGGAACTCGCAGCGTTTCCCGGTAAATCCCGGCTGGAGCGCTTCCCTCTGGCCTCTGGACTGACCTCGGCCCCGGTACCTGCTCCAGGTCGGAGCACCAACCGGCGGTTTCACCTCCGTCCTCGGCCTCACCAGCGGAAAGTCAGGGTTCAACTCAGCAGTGCAGTGGTTTTCACCGACCTCGGGGGTTATAGAACATAGAGCACTACAGCACAGTCCAGGCCCTTCGGCCCACAATGTTGTGCCGACATTTTATCCTGCTCTAAGATCTATCTAACCCTTCCCTCCCACATAGCCCTCCATTTCTCTATCATTCATGTGTCTATCTAAGAGTCTCTTAAATGTCCCTAATGTATCTGCCCCCACAACCTCTGCCGGCAGTGCGTTCCACGCACCCACCACTCTCTGTGTAAAAAACTTACCCCTGACATCCCCCTTATACCTTCCTCCAATCACCTTAAAATTATGTCCCCTAATGTTAGCCATTGTCACCCTGGGAAAAAGTCTCTGACTGTCCACTCGATCTATGCCTCTTATCATCTTGTACACCTCTATCAGGTCACCTCTCACCCTCCTTCCCTCCAAAGAGAAAAGCCCCAGCTCGCTCAACCTATCCTCATAAGACATGCTCTCCAATCCGGGCAGCATCCTGGTAAATCTCCTCTGCACCCCTTCTAAAGCTTCCACATCCTTCCTGAGGCCAAGAGAATTAAATCATTGCAGACCATGGACCAGGTCTCTGCACCCTCAGAACAGCAAACCTGCCCCAGTTACCTAGAGTTCCCAATGGAATCAGCAGTTTCATTGTCTGGGCCTCGGGCAGTCTGTCTCCCCTCGTCTCTCACACAATGTCTGTCCATCTCTCTCTCTCACACACATAGGCACACACAACTAGACACACACACACACACACACACACCCCTAGACACACACACACACACACACACACACACAACATCTGTACATCACCCTGTCTGTCTCTGTTGGTCTCCATTTCCCTCCCACACTGCCTCTGTCTGCCCACCGTCTCCCTGTCACTCCCTCTCTGTCTGAGTTGGAACTTGTTGGCCCAATCCCCCACCTGGAATCGCCCACACCTGGATTTATCCAGTCCTGTCTCATGTTCCCTCCACACACAGAGTGGGGAAGTGGGGGGCCCAATCCTGCGGGGGATTGGGGTCCCAGTCCCATTGGGGGGGAGTGGGGGCCCGCTCACTCCCACGGGGGGAGTGGGTATGCTCCCACAGCAATGCAAACAACCCCAGCGTCTCCAGCCTTTCGTCTCAGCCACAGTTTTCCAGTGCCGGCTACATCCTCCCAGGTCCCCTTGACATCCCCTCCAGTGCAGTCACATCTGTCGTGTGATGTGGTGACCAGATCTCCGCAGTGCTCCAGCTGTGGTCTAACTGGTGTTGTGTACAGTTCCAGCATAACCTCCCAGCTGTTACATCCTGAGCCTCAGCTAACAAAGAGAAGTATCCCGTGTGGAGTTTAACCCCTCACTGACCTGAGCTGCTACCTTTAGGTATCCGTGGATGTACACTCCAGTGTTCCTCTGTTCCTCCACATCCCTCAACACCCTCACTGAACACTCCCTTGTCCTGCTACACCTCCTCACATTTCTCCAGCTTAACTTCCGTTTCTGTTTTTCAGCCAAAACCATCTCACCCTCTGCAGGGTCACCTCTCCTCCTGCTCACTCTTACTCACACGGACACGATTTGCATCATCTGCAAACTCCTTCAACATGCCCCCCACTTTCAACCTAAATCATGAATATCGATATAAAAAACCGAGAGGCGGGGTCCTGGGCTTTGCTGTAGCCCACTGGACGCACCCCATCGAACACCACCTGCCACCTGTCTTTACCTCTCGTTGTCTTGGTGAAGCAGCCAGCATAATCAAAGACCCCACCCACCCGGGACATTCTCTCTTCTCTCCTCTTCCATCAGGTAGAAGATACAGGAGCCTGAGGGCACGTACCACCAGACTTAAGGACAGCTTCTACCCCACTGTGATAAGACTATTGAACGGTTCCCTTGTACGATGAGATGGACTCTGACCTCACGATCTACCTTGTTGTGACCTTGCACCTTATTGCACTGCACTTTCTCTGTAGCTGTGACACTTTACTCTGTACTGTTATTGTTTTTACCTGTACTACATTAATGCATTCTGCACTGACTCAATGTAATTGCACTGTGTAATGAATTGACCTGCACGATCGGTATGCAAGACAAGTTTTTCACTGTACCTCGGTACAAGTGACTACAATAAACCAATACCAATACCTTCCTGCCTCCGCTGGTTTTCAGACCCGGCGTCCACTCCGCTTGGGCCCCAGTAGTTTGACTGTTGACCAGTCTGTCATGTGTTGCCTTGTCAAAAGCCTTGTTAAGATCCACATCGGCCACGTCAAATGCACCATTCTAACACAGAACAGCACAGGAACAGGCTCTTCAGCCCACAATGTCTGTGTCGACCACAATGCCAGTCTAACTGATCCCACCTGCCTGCACACGGTCCCTATCCCTCCATCCCCTGCCTGTTCATGGGTCTGTCTAAATGCCTCTTAAACATTGCTATTGTACCTGCTTCCACCACCTCCCCTGGAAGCTCATTCCAGGTACCCACCACTCTCTGTGTAAAAACCAGCCCCCCACATCTACTTTAAATTTTCCCCCTCCCACCTTAAACCTATGACACCTGTTATTTGACATTTCCAACCTGGGACACAGACTCTGCCTGTCTACTCTATCAATGCCTCTCATAATGTTATAAACTTCTACCATGTCACCCCTGTGTAAATAAACCGGGCTTGAAAATGTCCATTAAACTTACCCCCTTTAACCTTGAGCTATGCCCTCTAGTATTGGATATTTCCATGCTGGGAAAAGATTCTCACTGTCTACCCTGTCTATGCCTCCCATACCTTTAGAAACCTGTGAGGTCTCCCCTCAGCCTCTGACACTCCAAAGAAAACAATCCATGTTTGTCCAATCTCTCCTTTGTTTAGATTGTTTCAAGAAACCCTCTTGGATGCACCTAACAAACTCTTCCTCATCCAAGTTCCCGGCACTGTTAATATTGGGGAAGTTAAAATCACTCACCCTCACCAACCATCCTCCTCACCGCAAAGAATCCAATCATTAGACAGACCTTCCCTGAACAAATCCATGCTTACGGACTCTGACTCATCTTTCTAAATAAAGCTTTACACAGTCCTGGGAAATGGTTGCAACAACTGGCCTGTGATTACTTACTTGTCCCTTCCTCCGGTCTCAGACAGGGAGACATCGGCATTCCTCCAATCCCCTGGGACAAGGGAATGCTGCAGCTGTCAAGACTGAACAACAATGGGTAGAATCTTTGCATCATCTTCCCTCGACTCTTGTATACACTCCATCTGGGTTTGCTGATGTGTTCACCTTCAAAGATGCCAACCCCCATGGATGGGTGAAGTTCCAGATTGTAACAACTATCCTGTCAGTCATTAACTCCGTCATCTCTCAGTCACGCTGGGACAAAAAGCTTCCTAATGTGGTGCAGGGCCTGGCTCTGGTTTTGAAGACCCCACCTGCAGGAAATGTTTCCCTACCTGGTCATTCCTTTCAAAATCCTAAGCATCCCATCCCGTGCATTCTCGGGAGAGGAGTGGCAGAGTGTAATACCCGTGTTACACAGAGGCACATGACAGGCAGGCGTGGGGGGGATACAGACCAAGTGCAGGCAGGTGGCATTGGTTAGATGGGCATCACGGTCAGCACAGAGACAATGGGCGAAGGACCTGTCTCTGTGCTGAACTGCTCTATGTAAATTCTTGACTCGGGTTGGTTCCCGCGATGGGTGGTGCAGAGTTGCCGTCTGCTGGTCAGTTCCATATCTGCACCACTGGACGGCCAGTTACCCAGGAACTGAAGGTTTACAGCCTTCCACCCTGGGGCCTCTGAAAGGTCTTCCTTCTTGAAATGTGGCCTCCCTCCTGCCATAGTGGATGCAGCTCTCAATTCCCCACACATCTGCTCTCAGCCCCCTCCCCGTGACAGAACAAGGACAGAGTTCCCTGGTCCCCATCTTCCACCAGAAGCCTTCACAGTTTCCACCAGCTCCAACAAGATCCCCCCATCAGTCACATCTTCTCCTCCCCCTCTGCACTTCACAGGGACCGCTCACATCATGACTCCCTGAACCGCTCTTCCATCCCCATCCACCCCCACACCCCATCCCATGGCATCTTCCCATGCGCCCAGAGGAGATCCAACGCCTGTCCATGACCACTTCCCCTTCCCACCGCCCCAAACTGTCATTCCAGGTGGAGCAGTGATTCACTTTCCCTTCTTCCAGTGCAGTGCACTGCACTCGGTGTTCACACCGTGGTCTCCTCTGCACTGGAGAAACCAGACGCATGTGGGTGACTTCTTTGCAGAACACCCAGGCTGCTGTGGGAAGTCAGGAAGGAAATTGCTGGGGCTCTGGCTGAGATCGTTAAATCTTCACTGGCCACAAGTGAGGCACCAGACGACTGAAGAATGTCCCCCTTTTCACAAAGGGCAGCAGGGAAAAGTCCAGTAACGACAGAGCTGTGAGCCTTAATCAGTAGGTGGGGAGTTATTGGAAAACAACCTGTGGGAAAGGATCAATGATCAGAGGCAGCCAGCATGGCTTTGTCAAGGACAGAACCTGTCTGAAAACCTGACCGAATTGTTTTGAAGAGATAACAAAGTGTATTGACGAGAGAGTGCAGGAGGTGTAGCAGAAAGGTCTTCAACAACGTTCCATGTGGGAGACTGGTCCAAAATGTTGGAGCCCATGGGATCCAGAGCAGGTTGGAAAACTATATCCAGAAGTGGCTTGGCAACAGAAGACAGAGGGTGATGGTAGAGGGTTGTTTTTGTGACTGGATGCCTGTGACTATGGTGTTGCACAGGGATCAGTGCTGGGACCTTCGCTGTTTGAAATATACATGAATGATTTGGATGTAGATAGAACATAGAACAGTACAGCACAGTACAGGCCCTTCGGCCCATGATATTGTGCCAACCTATATAAAAACCTATTCCATGATCAATCTAACCCTTCCATCCTACACAGCCCATAACCCTCCATTTTTCTTTCATCCATGTGTCTATCTAAGAGCCTTTTAAATGTCCCCATTATATCAGCCTCTACCACCACCCCTGGCAGTGCGTTCCAGGCACCCACCACTCTCTGTGTAAATAAAACCTACCTCTAACATCACTTTCCTCCTCAGACCTTAAAAGGATGTCCTCTGGTATTGGCCATTGCCGCCCTGGGGAAAAGGTGCTGGCTGTCCACTCTATCTATGCCCCTCATAATCTTATACACCTCTATCAAGTCACCTCTCATCCTGCGTCGCTCCAAAGAGAAATGTCCTAGCTCATTTTACCTTTCCTCATGAGGCATGTTCTCTAATCCAGGTAGCATCCTGGTAAATCTCTTCTGCACCCTCTCTAAAGCTTCCATATCCTTCCTATAATGAGGTGACCAGAACTGAACAAAATACTCCAAGTGTGGTCTAACCAGTGTTTTATAGAGCTGCAACATTACCTCATGTCTCCTGAACTCAATCCCCTGACTAATGAAGGCCAGCAAACCACACGACTTCTTAACTACCCTATCAACTTGTGCGGTAACTTTGAGGGATCTCTGGACTTGGATCCCAAGATCCCTCTGTTCCTCCACACTGCTAAGAGTCCTTCCATTAACATTGTACTCTTCCTTCATATTCAATCTTCCGAAGTGTATCATTTCACACTTTTCAGAACTGAAATCCATCTGCCACTTCTCTGCCCAACTCTGCATCCGGTCTATATCCAGCTGCAACCTACGACAACCTTCTACACTATCCACTATGCCTCCAACCTCTGTCATCTGCAGACTTACTAACCCACCCCTCCACTTCCTCACCCAAGTCATTTATAAAAATCACAAAGAGCAGGGGTCCCAGATCCCTGCAGAACACCACTTGTCACTGACTTCCAGGCAGAATACACTCCATCTACTAACCCCCTCTGCCTTCTGTGGGCAAGGCAATTCCGAATCCATGCAACCAAGTCTCCATGGATCCTTTGCCTCATGACTTTCTGGATGAGCCTATCATGGGGAACCTTGTCAAACACCTTACTAAAGTCCATATACACCACATCCACCGCTTACCTTCATCTATTTGTTTTGTTGCCTTCTAAAAACTCAATTAAGCTTGTGAGGCATGACCTGCCCCTCACAAAACCATGCTGACTATCCCTAATATGATTATGCTTCTCGAAATGCTCATAAATCCTATCCCTAAGAATCCTCTCCAATAGCTTGGCCACCACTGACATAAGACTCACTGGTCTATAATTCCCAGGATTATCTCTATGAGCTTTCTTAAACAACAGAACAACATGTTCCATCCTCCAATCCTCTGGTACCACTCCTGTGGCCAGGGAGGATGCAAAGATCTTCGTCAATGCCCCAGCAATCTCTACCCTTGCTTCCCACAGTAACTGGGGATATATCCTATCCAGTCCTGGGGACTTATCTATCCTAATGTTTTTCAGAGGTTCCAACACTCTCTTTCTTAACCTCAACATGCTCCAACATATTAGCCTGTTCTATGCTGACCTCACATTCGTCAAAGTGTCTCTCCCTAGTGAACACTGAAGCAAAGTATTAGTTAAGGATGTTCACTACCTCCTCAGCCTCCAGGCACCTGTTTCCCCCTTTATCCCTGAGCAGTCCTACCTCACTCTAGTCATCCTCCTGTTATTCACATACGTATGGAATGCCTTGGGGTTTTCCTTTATTCTACTCGCCAAGGCCTTCTCATGTCCCCTGCTTGCTCTCCTAAGTCCCTTCTTAGGAGAGGAAATGTAGGAGGCATGATCGGTAAGTTCACGGATGACATGAATAATGGTGGAGTTGTTGACAGTGTGGAGGGTAGTCTCAGGTTACAGGGTGATGCTGACGTGCTGGTGAAATGGGCTGAGAAATGGCAGATGGGGTTTAATCCTGTTAAATGTGAGGTGATGCATTTTGGGAGGACTAATGAGGCTGGGACATACACTGTGAATGGTGGGGTCCTGCGGAGTGTTGGGAACAGAGGGACCTTGGTGCACAAGTCCCTTGAAGGTGGCAGCGCTTGTCGTGGTTAAGAAGGCAGATGGGATGTTCGTCTTCATTGGTTGGGGCACTGAAGACAAGAGCAGGGAGATTCTGCTCCTGTCATGGTTCCGAGTGCTGGCCCTCAATTTGGCCCCATTGATGGGGCCTTGTTGTGCAGCACATGGATTCCATGCACCACTAATTGCATAATGACATACACCTGAGTCCCATCAGGAGACTAGCATAAGAACCCTGGTTTCACTAGCACTAGTTGCCAGAGTATTGGTACATTTCAGGGTATCCTTTGTTTCCTGACTGCTTGGAGCTGCCAACTCTAGAGCAGTCCTGGTTTTGCTGTGTCTCCTTGAGAGTTCTGTTTCTGTGTCAGGACTCCATCTCAGAGCCCTGAGGCAAGATTCCTCCTGGTTGCTGTCTGTATTTGGTTCTGAGGAAGCATCCTGACTCCAGTCTTGTACTGTGGTTCTGCATTTGGGTTCTCTGTGATCTTGTGTGACATTGTGACAGCTGACTTCATAAAACCTTGGTCAGACCACAGCTGGAGATCTGCATACATTTCTGGTCACTGCACTACAGGAAGGATGTGATGCCACCTGAGAAGGTGCAGTGGTGATTCCCCAGGGTGTTGCTGGGATGGAGTGTTTCAGTTATGAGGAGAGGCTGTTTGTTCTCCCTGGAGTGGAGAAGGTTAACAGGGGATCTGGGTTATGTGTATAAAATGATGAGGGTATAGAGAGAGTAGGAAACTTTCTCCATATCAGAGGTAAATAAAACTAGAGGGTGTAGATTTATGGTAAGGGGAGGATATTCTAAGGGGGACCTTCTACCACCAGAGTGGTGAGTACCTGGAACTCACTGCCTGACAGAATGGTGGAAGCAGTCACTGACAGCATCTCAGAAGTGTCTAGATGAGCACTTGAAGTGCTGAAACATGGCATCAATGTAGATGGGTGTCCATGGGTCAGCATGGATGAGGTGGGCAGAATTGCCTGTTTCCATGCTGTTTGACACTCTGACTCTGGTGAGGTGATGTACAACAGGATGAGGTAGTGTCCTCAGGAGGACAGGAGATGTGTAGACAGTGAGTGACAGGCCAGAAGGCAAGTGGTGTTCAGTGGGAGGTTGAAGTGGTCATGAATGACAGATGCCTGATGTGAGTTAGAGGCTGGGACCTCATTGAGAAGATTGGAAAGTTACTACAGAGAGTATGGCTGGTGAGCTTGGAGATCAATGTTGACCGGCTGATGCAATCAAAAGGATTCAAGATGATGAAACAGTTTGAGCATTCACACTGAGGTTTTCTTTCAATAATTGATGCTGCCTTTAAAATGTAATCTTAGTCATTGAAAAGCTGAGCTAAAATTGCAGCTCTTGAAAGAAGAAGCAGAAGACCTGGCTTGTGAGTGGTTCTGAGCAGGAGGTATTGATCGGAAGGGGAAGGTTACTGAGTCCAAACTCCAATGAGAGCACAACATTTTGTGAAGCTGTTATAAATTTTATTTTTTGTACGTCCTTGCTTTTTTTTTTGGAACTCTCCTTATCGATCTGCAGATTCTGCTATTAACTGAAATATATTGCCACTTCTTCATTGTCACTGGGTCTAGGTCCTGGGACTCCCTCACCAACACCACTGTGGCAGCACACCCCCACCTTCCTGGGGGCAGTGAGGGGTGGCCAGTAAATGCTGGCCTTGTCATTAATGCCCAGATCCCAAAAAGGTGAATAATTAAACAAATCTGAGGTGAGATTGTGGTAAATTGGCAAAGTGACATTAATGAGTTATTGAAAGTGTTTTGGGGCCACATCTGACATGGTGTGGGGGTAGGGGAAGTTGGGCTGTGATTCCACGTGGTCAGGGAGCCTTCTGATGTTTCCTGTCCTTGGATCAGTGAGAAGGGAATCTCCATTTGTCAGGGTGATGGGTGTACCTGGTACCTTGGCGGTTACCCCTCAGCTCAAATCCATGGCTTCAGGAAATGGGTTTTTTTAATCAACTGTCTACCTGTCTTCCTGTTGACATTTGAATTCCCACCTCTCTGTTATGGAAACCTGCTGGTCACATTATAATTACACCCTCAGCAGAATAGGTGTTTGTGCCATCACTGGAATGAAACACATCACACTCTGTGAAAGTCAGTCTATTGTTCCCCTGTTCACTGCTGGCAACAGCACAGCCCAAGGACTTGACTGGAAAGAGCTGTCACTATTAACATAAGGTGAAACATTCAGTGCCTCAAGCCTCCTCTGCTATTCCAGACCTTGATGATCCTTTACCCATTGCATTAACACCCTGCCACCACCTATGCCTCTAACCACATCTACCTCTGCATGGTGACCTTCAGTGTGCTGGGTATGAGGCTACCCAGGTGCCTTTGAGTATCACCAGTGAACATGCAAATATTTCAATGAATTTGTTCACACCAGCTCCCAGTGATAACAAAGAGATAAATGTTCCTGAATATTGTGAGGGTAATGGGCAGAACTGAACCAGTGGCACGGGATCACATTCACCACCTGAAGAGTTTAACCTTCCAGTCACAAGGCAGCACCTCGCTGAGTGTGGTAGCGGGACTGTTGGTCAAGGGTTGTGCTCAGACTTCTGAAGTGAGACACACTCACTGCTTGAGAGGGTGGGAGAGGCAGAAACCCTCGCCACCATTAAACAAGACTTGAAGAGCCGTGACCTGCAGAGGTGTGAACGTAGTGTGGGAAGGTGGCGCCGGACTGGGGAGCTCAGTCATGGCCGGCAGTCACAAGGAGCTGACTGGTCTCCTTCATAACATTTATCTTCTGTGATTCCACAATTCACTGGCCTTCTGACAGAGGTAAAGATGCTGGCTGTAAATCAAGCCCACTTGGGCTGTGGTGCTTATTACTGGGTACTTAGAATGAAAATTAGGACAGAATGTAACAAATTAATTGTGTTGGTGAAGATGCTGAATTGTTGCCCATTGCCACTGGAGCCTGCACTGTCCCCAACTTCTCATCGGTCACCCCGAGGGAGCGTGACCCATGTATAAAGTCACATTTTACAATCACTTTACAAACAGTGCATAAAGTCTCATAGAAAGTGAAACTTCAATCTCCACTTTAATCACGTTAACAATATCCTTGCTCTCCTCCAATCCCCTGACTTTGAGATACCAAGTTCAACTGCAATAAATGCTGGCCTTTCCAGTACTGCCTGTAACCCATCAATTTAAACTAAACCATTGCTTCTGAACCCTACTCTGGGTCTGGCTTCCTTCATCTGCTGCCAGTCACCCTCCCCTCTCTCTGCCTCCACATCAGAACACAAAGCCTTATCCCTGTGGAGCAAGAGTACAGCATTCAGCTTTACCCCACCAACACCACTCAGTTCCTTGTGCAGAGACAACTTCACCAGAATGGTACTGGGGCTGGAAGGGTGAATGCTGAGGACAGGTTGTATAAACCCAGCTGAGAACTCCCCCAAGTGCAGAACCCCAAGGCATGAGCTGGCTGCTGCCCTTCTTAAAGGCACAACATTAGCTGTCCTCCAGTTTTCCAGCACCTCGCCTGTGGCAAATGAAGATACAAACTCTCTGCCAAGCCCTCAGCATCTCCTCCCTTGCTTCCCACAACATCCTGGATACATCTGGCCAGGCCCTAGGGATTTATCCAGCTTTTTATTCTTCAAGACCTCCACCACCTCCTGCTTTGTAATGTTCAGGATATCACTGTTCCTTCCCCCAAGCTCACTAATTCCATGTTCTGCTCTCCCTCTTTGCAAAGTAGCCCTGGAAGTTTTCTCAATGTTTAAGGAGCCACTTCAATGTTTGCAGGTGTTCAACTTCTCTCCCCAAATCTCTACTGGATGTGGCTAATTACACTGACCAGTCCAAGCTGACTGGCCTTTCCATCTCTGTGTTACCAAGGAGAAAGGGTTGCCGTGCAACACTTGTGTTGCTTAGAATTGATTTTTCTGCTTTGCTGATTGTGTCTTGCTGCATTTCTATCGATTCCACTTCTGTTAAAAAAGCCACGTTGAAATAGATCTATTTTTTAAAAATACTTATTTGTCATATAAGAAAAGGCTTCTCATAGAGTATCTTATAGTTCAAACAAAATATTTATATAGTGCCTTCCGTGACCTTGCACTTTATAATGTGCCTTGGGGTCACTGGAGGCATTTATTGAACTGTAGCCACTGTTTACACAAACACAACAGCCTCTGAAGAACAGGACCTCCAGGCATGTGGTCTCTGAGTTATCACCTGACCAGGTGTAAATCAGCAACGGGGTGATGGAGAGGTGTGAGACCGAGAGCTCCCATTTCAGGGGACACTGGTACTGGAAGGAGCAATGCTGATGGAACCAGGCAGAGATCTGGATCCATGCAGAATAATCAGAAAGACACTGAATGAAAGAGAAGGGCAGGGAAATTAAAGCCACTGTTCCCTGGATAAATGAACAAACAGAACGTAAAACAGAGAAGAACGCAGTACAGGTAATGAATGGCGGACGTCTACAGGAGAGAACAAGGCTAGTTACAGAAGGGGGTCGTAAAGGAAACAAGGGAGAGTGTGAGGGACTGGCAGCAAATGTAAAGGGGAATCCAAAAGTATTTTTCAGGATGTGAACAGGGGCAGGGGTTGTAAGGTGAGGGATGGGGCTCATCAGAGGGTAAAAAGAATATCTCCTCCTGGGCTGTGGTGTTATATGAACACTTCACATCGGTCTTCATCAGCAAAGGGAGATGTGGTGGAGCTAAAGATCGATAAAGGGGAGGTACTAGAAAAATGAGCTGCACGTAAAAGGGATAAACCCCTGGTCCAGATGGAATATCTCAGAGGTTCCTCCGAAGGTGATTGGAGGAAGATATAAGGGGGATGTCAGAGGTAAGTTTTTTACACAGAGAGTGGTGGGTGCGTGGAACGCACTGCCGGCAGAGGTTGTGGGGGCAGATACATTAGGGACATTTAAGAGACTCTTAGATAGACACGTGAATGATAGAAAAATGGAGGGCTATGTGGGAGGGAAGGGTTAGATAGATATTAGAGCAGGATAAAGTGTCAGCACAACATTGTGGGCCAAAGGGCCTGGACTGTGCTGTAGTGTTCGATGTTCTATGTACTGGGGGAGGTAAGGGAGGAAGCTGCAGAGACTCTGGCCAGAATCTCCCAAACAGCTACAGCTCCTGGGGCAGTGCCTGAGGGCTGTAAATGTTACACCCTCATTCAAAACAACATAAACGGATGAACCTGGTGACTATAGATCAGCAGTGAGGATTGTTCTAGAAAGAATTATCGGGGACAGAATTAGCAGTTTTGTCAACAATTAGCAATTTTGTGTAAATTGATTTGAAGAAGCCAGCATTTGTTAAAGTTAAATTGTGTCCGCTTCGAAGAATTTTTCTGACAAAACTCTTCTCTTTCTCTCTTTCTCAGTTCTGATGAAATGTCTCATAGAACACAGAACACTACAGCACAGTACAGGCCCTTCAGCCCACAATGTTGTGCTGACATCTTATCCTGCTCTAAGATATATCTAACCCTTCCCTCCCACATAGCCCCCCATTTCTCTATCATTCATGTGTCTAACTAAGAGTCTCTTAAATGTCCCTAATGTATCTGCCCCCACAACCTCTGCCGGCAGTGCGTTCCACGCACCCACCACTCTCTGTGTAAAAAACTTACCCCTGACATTCCCCTCATACCTTCCTCCAATCACCTTAAAGTTATGTCCCCTCGTGTTAGCCATTGTCGCCCTGGGAAAAAGTCTCTGACTGTCCACTCGATCAATGTCTCTTATCATCTTGTACACCTCTATCAAGTCACCTCTCATCCTCCTTCTCTCCAAAGAGAAAAGCCCTAGCTCACTCAACCTATCCTCATAAGACATGCTCTCTAATCCAGGCAGCATCCTGGTAAATCTCCTCTGCACCCTCTCTAAAGCTTCCACATCCTTCCTATAATGAGGCAACCAGAACTGAACACAATACTCCAAGTATGGTCTAACCAGAGTTCTATAGAGCTGCAACATTACCTGGTGGCTCTTGAACTCAATACCCCAACTAATGAAGGCCAACACACCATACCCCTTCCTAACAAACCCTGTCAACCTGCGTGGCAACATTGAGGGATCTATGGACATGGACCTCATGATCCCTCTGTTCCTCCACACTGCTAAGATTCCTGCCATTAACCTTGTATTCTGCCTACAAATTCATTCTCCCGAAGTGTATCACTTCACACTTTTCTGGGTTGAACTCCATCTGCCACTTCTCAGCCCAGTTCTGCATCCTATCAATGTCCTGTTGTAACCTACAGCAACCTTCTACACTATCCACAACACCACCAACCTTCCAGTTGTCTGAAAACTTACTAACCCACCCTTCCACATCCTCATCCAAGTCATTTGTAAAAATCACAAAGAGCAGGGGTTCCAGAACAGATCCCTGTGGAACACCACTGGTCACTGACCTCCAGGCAGAATACGCTCCATCTACCACCACCCTCTGTGGGTGAGCCAATTCTGAATCCACACAGCCAAGTTTCCCTGGATCCCATGCCTCCTGACTTTCTGAATGAGCCTTCCATGAGGAACCTTATCAGATGCCTTACTAAAATCCATGTACACCACATCCACTGCTCTACCTTCATCAATGTGCTTTGTCACATCCTCAAAGAATTCAGTCAGGCTCGTGAGGCATAATCTGCCCCTCACAAAGCCATGCTGACTGTCCCTAATCAGCCTATGCTTCTCCAAACGCACATAAATCCTGTCTCTAAGAATCTTCTCCAATAATTTGCCCACCACTGAAGTAAGACTCACTGGTCTGTAATTCCCAGGGTTATCCCTACTCCATTTCTTGAACAAAGGAACAACATTTGCCACCCTCCAATCATCTGGCACTACTCCTGTGGTCAGTGAGGACGCAAAGATCATCGCCAAAGGTGCAGCAATCTCTTCCCTCGCATTCTGTAATAACCTTGGATATATCCCGTCCGGCCCCGGTGACTTATCTATCCTAATGTTTTTCAAAAGCTCCAGCACATTCTCTTTCTCCATGTCGACATGTCCTAGCACATCAGCCTGTCGTACGCCATCCTCACAAACGTCAAGGTCTCTCTCACTGGTGAATACTGAAGCAAAGTATTCATTGAGGACCTCCCCTACCTCTTCCAACTCCAGGCACATGTTTCCTCTTTTATCCCTGATCGATCCTACCCTCACTCTAGTCATCCTCCTGTTCTTCACAGACATGTAGAAAGCCTTGGGGTTTTCCTTGATCCTATGCATCAAGGACTTCTCGTGCCCCCTTCTAGCTCTATTCTAAAGTCCATTCTAAAGCTCCCTCCTGGCTTCCTTGTAACTCTCCAGAGCCCTGTCTGATCCATGCTTTCTAAACCTCAGGTCAGCTTCTTTCTTCCTCTTGACAAGATATTCTACATCTCGTGTCAACCACGGTTCCTTCACTCTACCATCCTTACCCTGCCTCAATGGGACAAACCTATCCAGAGCCCCATGCAAGTATTCCTTAAACAACCTCCACATTTCCATTGTGCACTTCCCCAAGAACATCTGTTCCCAATTTACACTCCCAAGTTCCTGCTTAATAGCATCATAATTCCCCCTCCCCCAGTTAAATACTTTCCCATATTGTCTGTTCCTATCCCTCTCCAAGGCTATGGTAAAGGTCAAGGAGTTATGGCCACTGTCTCCAAAATGCTCTCCCAACAAGATATCTGAAACCTGATCAGGCTCATTGCATAGTACCAGGTCCAGTACGGCCTCTCCTCTAGTCAGCCTGTCCACATACTGTGTCAGGAATCCTTCCTGGACACACCTAACAAACTCAGTCCCATCTATCCCCTTTACACTAAGGAGGTGCCAATCAATATTAGGGAAGTTGACATCACCCATGACAACAACCCTGTTATTTTTGCACCTCTCCAAAATCTGCCTCCTGATCTGCTCCTCAGTGTCTCTGCTGCTATTGGGGGGTCTGTAAAATACTCCCAATAGAGTGATCGCTCCCTTCCTGTTTCTGACTTGCACCCACTCTGACTCAGTGGACGATCCCTCCAGAACGTCCTCCCTTTCTACAGCTGTGATATTGTCCCTGATCAGCAAAGCCACTCCCCCACCTCTTTACCTCCGTCCCTGTCCCTATTGAAACATCTAAACCCCGGAATATCCAGCAGCCATTCCTGCCCTTGTGACAGCCAAATCTCTGTAATGGCCACCACGTCATAGTTCCATGTACTTATCAGCCTTGTTCGCATTAGACACACTTCAGCCCATCCAACTGACTGCAATTTTGCCCTTTCAACTGCCTATCCTTCCTCACAGTCTCTCTGCACCCTGCATCTTCTCGTATACTAAATGCACCAACCTCTGACCTATCACTCGGGTTCCCATCCCCCTACTGAACTAGTCTCACTCAGAAACATTAATTTTTACTCTTTCCACAGCTGCTGCCTGACCAGAAGTTTCTGCTTTTGTTTGAGATTTCCAGTATTTACAGCGTTTTTTTTAGTCTCATTTACTAGATGAAAAATTGGCTCAGTAACAGGAAACAAGGAATAGTAACGAGAGGTTGTCCTGAGAAGTGCACAGTGGAGCTCCCAGGGATCAGTACAAGGACCACTTTCCTTCTTAATATAATTTCTTAATGACTTGGGCTTTGGTGCACAGTGCACAATTTTCAAATTTGAAGATGACAAAAATTGGAAGCATTGTTAACAATGAAGAGGATAATAATGGACCTCAGGAAGTCTATTTCTGTCTGTGGAACAGCAGAGAGGTGGTGGCTGAAATTTAACTTTGAGGAGTGTGAAGTGTTACATTTTGATAAGAGGAGTGAGAAGAGGCAAATTAAACCAGAGGACACATGTGTAAAAGGGGTACAAGGACAGAGAGGTCAGGGGATGAGTACATTATTTGTTGAAGAACTAAACAATGATGAACCTTTAAAAAACACTTTTCAGCCACAGATGCAGTGCTGTGTCCAGGGCTGGCTGTCATACTGTAGAAAAGATGTGAAGGCTTTGGAGCAGGCACAGAAAAGATTCCAGGGATGTGGGGCTGTGGATAGAGTTGTTCTCCTTGAACTGGAGGAGGGTACAAGGGGATCTGAGAGAGGGATATAACATCATTTAGAGTATACACAGGACAGGTAGAAACTGTTCCAATGGTGGAGGAATGAAGAACCAGTATTTCTGTATGCCTTTTAACCACTTTCAACAAACAATGCACATCCACCAACCAGCTGATTTGCAGAATTGCCAAAAGAAATATGTTTTTACCCAGCGAGTTGTTTGGGTCAGAGATGCACTCTAGGGGGCTGTGGTGGAGGCAGGTTCAACCACAGTAAACACAAAGGGAGCTGGATAAGTGCTGAAAGGGAACATCTTGCAGAGTTATGGAGAGATGGAGGGGAGTGGAACAACAGGATTGCTCTCACTTAGATGGGCAGAATAGCCTTGTTCCTTCAGAGTCAGAACCAGGTTTATTATCACTGACGTATGACGTGAAATTAGTTGTTTTGCGGCAGCAGTACAGTGCAAGACATAAAAATCACTATAAATTACAAATTAAATAAATGGTGCAAAACAAGGGAATAACGAGGAAGTGTTCGTGGCTTCATAGACTGTTCAGAAATCTGACGGCAGAGGGGAAGAAGCTGTTCCTGAATCATTGAGTGTGGGTCTTCAGGCTCCTGTACCTCCTCCCCGATAGTAGTAACGAGAAGAGGGCATGTCCCAGGTGGTGAGGGTCCCTAGCGATGGATGCCGCCTTCTCGAGGCACTGAAGATGTCCTCGATGGTGGGGAACCATTGTGTAACCATCCTGTGATTCTGTAAAGATTTAATGTCAGCCCTTCTGCAAGAAGCCAGAGCCCAGAGTTCCTTCCCCTGAAGCTGGGGATGTGAAGTCCATCAATGGACCAGCTTGGGATGGTGAACAGCCCCATCTCGTGGTGTGTTCTACAATTACACAACTTTAGAGAGGGTCACAGTGAGAACTGCAGCTTCACGTGTGTTCACAGGAGGGCACAGTCTTCTCACAGAAGTGGTGCAACAACGATCTTCATTTCTCACACGTGTAGATGTTCAAAATGTGTGTTCTGGCCTCGAGATCATCGCCGATTTCCAGATTTCCACCCCTCTGCCTCCACAGATGCACTTGACCCACTGAGCTAATGTACAGTCTCTGGAAAATAACACTGAAGACCTCAGAGCAAGACTGCGGTACCAGAGGGACATCAGGGACTGTTGTGTACTCTGCTTCATAGAGACATGGCTCAGCCCCAGCACTCCGGACACAGCGCTCCAGCCCGAGGGCTTCACTATCCATTGTGTAGACCGGACAGTGGCATCAGGTAAAGGCAGAGGCGGCGGCATTTGCTTCATGATTAACCCTTCATGGTGCACAGATGTGGAGGTTCTGTCTCAGTCCTGCTCCCCCAACCTGGAACATCTGGCGGTCAAGTGTTGTCCGTTTTATCTGCCAAGGGAGTTCCCCACCGTCATCCTGGTAACAGTGTACATTCCACCCCTGGCAGATGTCAGGCTGACACTGGGGGAGCTGAGCACTGTGATCAACAGTCACGAGACAGCACACCTTGATGCCTCCCCAGTCATCGTGGGGACTTCAACCAGGCCAGCTCGAAGAAGTCTCTGACAAACTACCACCAACACGTCACCTGCGGAACCAGAGGAGCCAACACACTCGATCACTGTTACACCACCATCAAGAACGCTGACCATGCCATCCCACACCCGCATTTTGACAAGTCCGATCACCGGGCTGTACTTCTACTCCCGACATACAGGCAGAGACTGAGGACCACAGCACCAGTGGTGAGGACCGTGAAGGTCTGGTCAAGGGAGGCGGAGGAGCGTTTACAGAACTGCTTCGAATCAGTGGACTGGACTATATTCAGCGATTCATCTTCAGATCTGAATGAATACGCCATGACCGTCACCGACTTCATCAAGGGAACTGTGTGGATGAGTGTGTGCCGGCGAGAACATACCAAGTTTTCCCAAACCAGAATCCCTGTGAACCAGGAGATTCAAAGTCTGCTGAGGGCTAGATCTGTGGTGATCAAAACCAGTGATCCAGAACCCTACAAAAGTCCAGGCACGACCTACGGAAGGCCACCGTGAGAGTGAAAAGGCAATTCCGTGTGAAGTTAGAGACACAATGAGCCACACGACAGCTGTGGCAGGGTTTGCATGCCATCATTAGGATTTTGAAATTTGGTGTGTCACCAAAGACTCCTGCAAATTTCTACAGATGTACGGTGGAGAACATTCTGACTGGTTGCATCACCGCCTGGTACGGAGGCTCCAACCTGCAGGATTGAAAGAGGCTGCAGAGGGATGTAGACTCAGCCAACTCCATCACGGGCACAACTCTCCCTGCCATCAAGGATATCTTCAAGAGGCGGTGCCTCAAGAAGGCAGCATCCGTCACAAAGGACCCTCACCACCCAGGACACGCCCTCTTCATGTTACTACCATCAGGGAGGAGGTACAGGAGCCTGAAGACTCACACTCAACGATTCAGGAACAGCTTCTTCCCCTCTGCCATCAGATTCCTGAATGGTCCATGAACCCATGAACATTGCCTCGTTATTCCTCTTTTGCACTATTTATTTATTTTTGCAACTTTGTAAATTTTATGTCTTGCACCGTACCTGCTGCTGCAAAACAACTCATTTCACGACATGTGTCCGTGATGATTGTTCTTCCAATATTCCATCATTCCCCACTGACCCTAAGTTCTGGGATCCTCTCCCTGAACCTCTCCACACTGTCTCCTCCTTTCAAATGTAGTTAAAACTTTAATTGTTTGACCAGTCTTTTTACTATCTCCTCACCTGCCTCGGTTAGTTTGATGATGACCCTGCGAAGCCTCCTGGGATAGTGCACTACATTATAGGTGCTATAGAATTACAAGTTATTGTTGTTGGTGGTGGTACAGACGAGCAGAGAGCCTGGTTGGGAAGGTTTGTGGGGCAAGGTTGACCCTCAGTGACTCCCTTGCCCCTGTCACCACCAACTGCTAATTCCATTGGTGACGACTCGGCGTGAGCCTGGTGTTGTGAGGGGCATCAAGTCACGTTCATCCATTTCTTGGAATAGTTCGAGTGAGCTGCGACCGATCGCAGACCGAGTCGCCGTTCACCATTGTAACTTCGCGTGCCTCAGACCGGGGGGTCCGGACGGGGGCGGTCCGGGGCTTGGAGCAGCCTGTCCAGTGAATGCTCTACGGCTGCTGCATCCCGACAACTCCCTGCACCCAAGAAATGAATCTCTTTTATTGATTGCTGATTGTGACCTGGAGTCTTGCTGTGCGCAGACGGGTGGCGGGTTCCCACGGCAGTCGGGACAGCATTTCGCTCACAGTTTATACCTGCTGAATAAACTTCACCGCTGAGCAGCAACATTCTGCAGACAGAAGTTATATTTGCAAGAAACTGACTGCAGTGCAAGCGAGCGCCGATATACTCCGGGGGCAGTTGCAGCGCAGGGAGGCGGCTGCACGGAGTGATTGACAGCTGCCCCGGGAGCCTCAATCTCCTTTGCGGTACCTGCCAAAAGTGTCGCGAAAGCGGTCGCCACGCCTGCCGTAAAGTGAAAGGCGGGCAGAGTTTGCGGCAGCGGGAATGGCGGCGTCGGTGCTGAGCGAGGGCACGGTGAGCAGGTGAGCGCGCTCCCGCGGGGGGGGGCAGGGCGCGCTCCCGCGGGGGGGGTGGGGAAGCCTGGGGTAGGCGAGCTGGGGTTGGGTGTTCTGACTGGAGGGCGGGGGTGGGGGAGGGGGAGGGGTTTGGGGTGAGGGTGGGGGAGGGGTTTGTGGGGGCTGGGGGATGGTTTGGGGTGGGGGAGGGGTTTGGGGGTGAGGGAGGGGTTTGTGGGGGCTGGGGGACAGTTTGGGGTGAGGGAGGGGAGGGGTTTGAGGGAGGGGGAGGGGTTTGAGGGTGAGGGTGGGGGAGGGGTTTGGGGTGAGGGTGGGGGAGGGGTCTGTGGAGGGTGAGGGCGGAGGTGGGGTTTGGGGGTGAGGGAGGGGTTTGTGGGGGCTGGGGGACAGTTTGGGGTGAGGGAGGGGAGGGGTTTGAGGGAGGGGGAGGGGTTTGAGGGGGAGGGGTTTGGGGTGAGGGTGGGGGAGGGGTCTGTGGAGGGTGAGGGAGGGGTTTGTGGGGGCTGGGGGATGGTTTAGGGTGAGGGTGGGGGAGGGGTTTGAGGGTGAGGGTGGGGGAGGGGTTTGGGGTGAGGGCGGGGTGGGGGAGGGGTGTGAGGGCGAGGGCGGAGGTGGGGTTTGGGGGTGAGGGAGGGATTTGTGGAGGGTGAGGGAGGGGTTTGTGGGGGCTGGGGGACGGTTTGGGGTCAGGGTGGGGGAGAGGTTTGTGGGGGAGGCTGGGGAGGGGTTTGGGGTGTGGAGGAGGGTGACGGGGTGGGGGGCAGATGGGTGTTTAATAGGGTGAGGGTGGGTCAGGAAGGGCCTCTGGTTTGCTCAGGAACCTCGACTGAGAAAGATGTGAAGACAGAGTTGGAGAGGAAGTGGGAAACTGGAAGACTGGGAAAACTTTAAAAAGCAGCAAAGAACCAGTAAGCAGGCAATAAGGAAAGGGAAGATGGATTATGAAAGTAAACTGGCACAAAATATAAAAACAGTAAAAGTTTTCATAATTATATAAAATGGAAAAGGGTGGCAAAGGTGAACGTAGGTCCTTTGGAAGATGGGAAGGGGGAATTAATATTGGGTAATGTGGAAATGGCCAAGGCTTTGAATGACTATTTTCTGTCGGTCTTCACGGTGGAGGACACGTCTAACATGCTAAAGAGAGGTTTTATGGATGTGATGGTAGATGAGGACCTTAGTACGATCGCTGTCACTAGAGGTAGTGATGAGCAAACTTAGTGGGCCTAAAGGTAGACAAGTGCTCTGGTCCTGATGGGATGCATCCCAGGGTACTGAAAGAAATGGCGGAATTTATAGTAGAGGCGTTTGTGATAATCTCTTTTTTAACCAGATTGCCAATATCCCTTGAAAACCAAGGTTCCCTATGCTTATTAACTTTGCATGTTCCTGCTAGGATTAAGGGCAAACAATGCATTCTCAAAATTTCGCCTTTGAAGGCCTTCCACTTACTGAGCACATCCTTGCCAGAAAACAACATCCCAATCTACTCTTCCTAGATCCTTTCTCATTTCCACAAAATTGGCCTTTCTCCAATTTAGAACCTCAACTTGGCACGGTAGTGTAGCAGTTAGCATAATGCTTTACAGCGCCAGTGACCCGGGTTCAATTCCTGTCGCTGTCTGTAAGGAGTTTGTACGTTCTCCCCGTGTCTGCGTGGGTTTCCTCCGGGTGCTCCGGTTTCCTCCCAGATTCCAAAGACGTACAGGTTAGGAAGTTGTGGGCATGCTATGTTAGCGATGGAAGTGTGGCGACACTTGCAGGCTGCCCCCCAGGACACTACGCAATAAATGCATTTCATTGTGTGTTTTGATGTACATGTGACTAAAAGATCTTATCGAGGACCAGACCTGTCCTTATCCATAATTAACTTGAAACTAATGATATTATGGTCACTGGACCTAAAATGCTCACCTACACATACTTTTGTCACCTGACCTGTCTGGTTCCCTAATAGGAGATCAAGTATTGTATTCTCTCTCATTGGTACCTCTATATATTGATTTAGAAAACTTTCCTGAACACATTTGACAAATTCCAAGCCATCCAGCCCTTTCACAGTGTGGGAGTCCCAGTCAATATGTGGAAAGTTAAAATCCCCTACTATCACAACTTTCTGTTTCTTACATCAGTCTTCTATCTCACTACAGATTTGTTCCTCCAATTCTCTGTGACTATTGGGCGGTCTATAATACAACCCTATTAGTGTGGCCACACCTTTCCTGTTCCTCAGCTCCACCCATATGGCCTCTGTAGACGAGCCCTCCGGGCTGTCCTGTCTACGCACAGCTGTGATATTTTCCTGACTAGTAACGCCACTCCTCCCTCTTTCATCCCTCCCCCTCTATCACGTCTGAAACAACAGAACACCGGAACATTAAGCTGCCAGTCCTGCCCCTCCTGCATCCAAGTCTCACTAATAGCAATAATGTCATAATCCCACGTGCCAATCCACGCCCTAAGCTCATCTGCTTTACCTACAATACTTCTTGCATTGAAATAGATGCACCTGAGAACATTTCTATCACATACAAACCTTTGATTTCTGTCTATACCTGCAGTCCTCGCATGACCTTTATCCCCCTCCACCTCACTATCTTCTCTAACACTCTGGTTCCCCTCCCCCTGCAAATCTAGTTTAAACCGCCCGGAGCAGCACTAGCAAACCTACCCGCAAGAATGTTAGTCCCCCTCCAGTTCAGGTGCAAACCGTCCCGTCGGAACAGGTCCCACCTTCCCTGGAACAAAGCCCAATTGTCCAGAAACATGAAGCCCTCCCTCCTGCACCATCTCCTTAGCCACATGTTTAGCCGCATGATCCTCCTATTTCTCGCCTCACTAGCTCGTGGCACGAGTAACAATCCTGAGATTGCAACCTTGGAGGTCCTGTCCTTCAACGTTGCACCTAATTCTCTAAACTCTCTTTGCAGGACCTCCTCCTCCTTCCTATCCACGTCATTGGTCCCTATGTGGACCACGACATCTGGCTGCTCACTCTCTCTCCTGAGAATATCGAGAACTCGATCCGAAATATCACGGACCCTGGCACCAGGGAGGCAACAGACCATCCGGGATTCCCGATCTCTCCCACAGAACCTCCTATCTGTCCCCCTAACTATCGAATCCCCTGTCACTACTGCTCTCCTCTTTTCCCTCCTTCCTTTCTGAGCCGAGGGTCCCGTCTCAGTGCCAGAGACACGACCATTGCAACTTGTCCCTGGTAGGTCATCCCCACCTGCAGTATCCAAAACGGTATACTTATTGTTGATGGGAACGGCCACAGGGGTGCTCTGCTCTTTCTGTCTATACCCCTTCCCTTTCCTGACAGTCACCCAGCTACCTTCCTCATGACTTTTAGGGGTGACTATCTCCCTGAAACTCCTGTCTATTTCTGCCCCTGCCTCATGAATGATCCGGAGTTCATCCAGCTCCAGTTCCCTAACTCGGTTTGTCAGGAATGTCACCAAAATTCTCTGGACAGGTTCCAGCGGATTGGAAGACAGCAAATGTCACGCTGCTGTTTAAAAAAAGGATGTAGGCAAAAGGCGGGTTACTATAGGCCAGTTAGCTTAAAGTTTGTTGTCAGGAAAATGCTTGAAGCTATCATTAAGGAAGAAATAGTGAGACACCTGGATAGAAGTGGTTCCATCAGGCAGACACAGCATGGATTCAGGAAGGGCAGGTCCTGTTTGACAAACATACTGGAGCTCTATGAGGATATAATGAGCACAGTGGGTGAAGGGGAACAGGTGGATGTTGTATACTTGGATTTCTAGAAGGCATTCAATAAGGCGCCACATAAAAGACTTATCCATAAGATAAGGATGCATGGAGTTGGGGGTAATGTATCATTATGGATAGAGGATTGGTTAACCAATAGAAGGGAGAGAGTTGGGATAAATGGGTTTTTCTCTCATTGGCAATCAGTGGTGAGCAGGGTGCCACAGGGGTTGGTGCTGGGTTCACAAGTGTTCACGATATACATTAACGATTTGGAAGAGGGGACCAAGTGTAGTGTATCCAAGTTTGCTGATGACACTAAATTGAGTGGAAAAGCAAATTGTGCAGAGGATGTGGAGAGTCTGCAGAGAGATATAGATAGGTTAAATGAGTGGGCAAGGGTCTGACAGATGGAGCACAATGTTGGTAAAGGTGAGTCATCCATTTTGGAAGGGAAAATAGAAGATCAGATTATTATTTAAATGGTGAAAGATTGCAGCATGCTGTTGTGCAGAGGGACTTGGGAGTACTTGTGCATGAATCACAAAAGGTTGGTTATCAAGAAGGCAAATGGAATGTTGGCCTTCATTGCTAGAGGGATTGAACTTAAGAGCAGGGAGGTTATGCTGCAACTATACAGGGTACTGGTGAGGCTGCATCTGGAATACCTGGGGGTTCACTTGGTTGATTCCATAGATGAAGGGGTCAGCCTGTGAGAAGAGTCACCTGGAACTATACTCACTGGAATTCAGAAGAATGAGGGGGGAAATTATAGAAACATATAAAATTATGAAAGGGATAGATAAGATAGAGGCAGGAAGGTCGTTTCCACTGGTAGGTGAGACTAGAACCAGGGGACATAGCCCCAAGATTCAGGGGAGTAGATTTGGGACGGAGATAAGGAGAAACCGCTTTTCCCAGAGAGCAGTGAATCTGTGGAATTCTCTGCCCAGGGAAGCAGTAGAGGCTACCTCATTAAATATATTTAAGACACAGATAAGTTTTTGTACGGTGGGGGAATTAAGGGTTATAGGGAAAAGGCAGGTAGGCGGATCTGAGTCCATGACCAGATCAGCCATGATCTTATTGAATAGCGGAGCAGGCTCGACGGGCCAGATAGCCTCCTGCTGCTCCTGTTTCTTATGTGGTCCCTACCTTCCCCTTCTCACTTGGATCCCCCACCCACCTCCTTCCCCCTCTCACCTGGACTCACCTATCACCTGCCTGCATGTGCTCCTCCCCCTCCCTCCACTTCCTTATTCTGGTTCTGCCCTCTTCCTTTCCAGTCCTGATGAAGGGTCTCGACCTGAAATGGTTATTTTATTAAAATGAAATGTTTATTTCCCTCTATAGATGCTGCCTGACCTGTTGCGTTCCTCCAGCATTTTTTGTGTGTTTTACCTAAATGGTGTGAGCTTGCAGAGTCCTGGACACCAAGGGATCTGGGTGTCCTAGTATATGATTCACACACAGGAATTGAATGCAGCAGCAGGGAGGTTCTGCTTCAGTTACATAAGGTATCAGTGAGATCACATTTGATGTGTAGTATCGATCTCCTTATCTAAGGAAGGATGTAAGTGCATTGGAAGCAGTTCAGAGAAATTTCTCTGACCTAACATCTGAAACAGATGGGTTGTCTAATGAGGAAGGGTTGGACAGGCTCAGGTGTATCTGATGGAGGTAAGGAATGTGAAAGGGGCTTGGTCGAAACATACAAGATCCAGAGCAGTATAGTGGATTTGGAATCCACCTTATCATATTTGTACAATAGAAATATAATCCTATTAAAATGTTTTGATCATGTTAGTGAACCCATATTCTGTTGTCTGTCCACAGAGTGAGTTCTGTCCTAAACCGTGATGTGAAACAGTTTGGAAAAAAGTTCTTATTTGACAGAAATGAGGAAACCTGTTGGAACTCAGACCAGGTAAGTGGATGGATGGGTGACTGAGTAACCTGTTGGGCAGCTCTGAGAGTCTCTGCTACAACCAAAAACTGAAAGACCACAGAACAGTCAGAGAACAGAACCTCCTCAATCTCCAGTCTATAATAGCAGTAATTTACCAAAGCTTCAAATGCCTGGCCTGTCTAAACTGCACCCCAGTCATATCCAGTTTGAATATCACACAGCAGAGCTCCATCCCACTTGTATTTCTTGCTGGCCGCTTTGGTTCTTTAATATTCCTGGCCTGGAGGTTTGGAAAGGGATGTTCACGGCTGTTGTCTCATTGAATATGCAATTCAAATCCAAACTCCTGCCTGCAGATTCTTGGGAATCATTGATTTGTTGTCAAGCCATATCCCAAAGCAGTGTGTAGTCAGGAGATCTGGACACTCTAAAAAATAAGCCAAAGCAGGTGGATTGAGACCCACGGTACACTCTTAACCTCAATGTTAGTCTTTTTTTTAAATTCATTGGTGGGATGTGGAGCTCTCTGGCACATTGCCATTCCTAATTGTCCTTGAGAAGTGGTGGTGAGCTGCTGCCTTGAACCACTGCAGTCCGTGCGGTGAAGGTACTTCCACGGCTGGGTTTGAAGCTCTAGGAATTAGACCCAGCAACAACGAAGGAACAATGGCATATTTTCAAATCAGGACATTTCTCTTTGCTTTTCCCCTGAATCGTGATTAAACTGACCTCCGGTAACTTTAAATTCCAGCTTATATTGATTATCGACACCACAAATTGGGTGTATTCTGGATGAGATGTTAGACCAAGGCCCCTCTCAGGTGGAATAAAAGATACCAGTCTCAATGGAGCAAGAACAAAAAGGTTCTTCCTGTTGTTTATCTGGCATCTGTCATTAAATCAACATCACTAAATAGGTCATCTGGTCACATTGTTGCTTGTGGGATCTCACTGTGCACAGATTGACAGCTGCATTTCCCACATTATATAGTGTGTAATTTTTGATTCACTTCTCATCTCCCGTTCTCAGGGCTCTGCTCAGTGGGTGTTGCTCGAGTTCCCTCAGTGTGTAAGGGTAACGGAATTACAGCTTCAGTTCCAAGGTGGATTCACAGGCAGAATGTGCAGGCTCGAAGGTAAATCCAGACATTGATACCAGCTGGTAGCCATACATCATGAATGGGAACACGGGTAACTTACAGTTCATTACAGCCTCTGTGCATCAGTATTTGTTACAGGGTGTGGGCGTGGCTGGCGGGGTTAACCTTTATTGTCCATCCCTAATGCCCGGAGAATGAACCGTTTATGGCAGTTTAGGACAAAGGGATGATGTTCTCTGACCGGAGGACACCGAGGATCTTGCTGGGCCAATTTAGAGGGCAGATAAATCAACCACATTGCTGTTGGCTTAGAGGCAGTCTTGGCTGGACCGGGTAAAGACGGTAGCTTTTTTTTCCCCTGAGGAGACTGCTGAATCAGATCTTTTAGCATCATTATGGTACTTTCATGGGATGAATCCTGATTCCAGCATTTTATTCCAGATTCATTAAATTAAATCAGTTTAAAATACCCACCTACCATGGTGGGATTTGAACAGTAGTCCAGTAACATTAGTTATTGCGGATCGTGGTGTCTCACTGCATCTTGAGTTTAGCCTTACCCTCACTGACATTGCAAGAAAAACTTTGGATTTGGTAGATGTAAGCTCTGGGGCAGGAGAGTTGGTCTTCGTTGGCTATGCTAGGTGAAAATGCTTTTGTCTTGTGTGAACTGAAACTCCACAGTATAAAGTAAAAGATTAATGTCAGATTAGTGCAAGAGGGTGGTCAGTGCAGACTCGGGCTGAAGGGTCTGCTTCTGTGCTGTATCTCCATGACTCTGAGTATCATGGTTTTCTTCATTTTCAAACAGCTACCCAATTAAAGTCATTTATCTTGTCTCTTAGGTAGCAGACAAGGAGCCGATTTCAGGAAAATAACCGATTTCTATCCTGAAGACACCAACTGCCTACAGATATCCTACAGCATTTGAATTGGCAATATTTGGCTTTGTAGTTTGACAAGAACTTTGAATCTGTGTTTGAGTGGCAGGAACACCACAGGCCGAGGGAGTTCACTGGCTGCACTGTAAGTGTCACATTGGAGTGAACATGTTCAACCTGATCTTGGGGCGTTCCTCCTGTTGTACTCAGAGGACAAGTACACCCTCAAAGTCTGCAACAATGGCTTTCCTATTGTAATTGGGAAGCAAGGCTGTGAGTCTGAGCCCGTAGTGCAGACACCTGCCAGGTCAAAATGAGTTGAAGTTAAATCAGGAAGCCTTAAATTTTAACGTTTGTGGATTTAAAAACAGGAAAGAGGGTTGATCAGTGCAAGATGTGTGATTATAAGATCTAGTCTTGATTTTTAAAAGAGAGGTAGAAAGTAAAGTTTGTGGAGTATAAATCACCTTTGACAACCCTACAATGTACTAAAGCACTTTACAACATGGAAGTACTTTACAGCACAGTCACTGTTATAAGGTAGGAAATGGCAATCACAGTAAGCCCCCACAAGCAGCAAAGTGACGATGACCAGATCACCCCTTTGTGATGATAAATAATCTTCAAAACAGCCAAGATAGTGGACAGGACCTCATTTCAGTGCCCCATCTGAAAGAGCACCTCCGACAGTGCAGCAGGCTGTCTGTGCTGAACTGAATCATCAGCCTAGATTTTTCTACTTGAGTATCAGATGTGACCCCTCAGCCCTCTGAGTGGAGGCATCAAGATGCAGTTGATACTGTGGGTGAATGAGATCACAAAATTTAGGTAACCAATGGCCAGAATGGTGCCCCTGGGGTTTTAATGGAGCAAACATTGGGGAAGTGGTAATTGGATAAAGAAATGGTGGCAACTTCAGCAAGGTTGTGGAGGTTACAGTGCCAGGACTGTGAGCTGTAACAGTCTCATCCACTTGTTTTTAAGAGGATAGCGGCAGGCAAACTGGCGTCGGATGGTTGTCAGATCCTGGATCATTCCTGTCTCTAGGCCAGATCAGCAGGGGCAGTTTTAATGTGCAGGCGCTGCCTGGCTGTGAGCAAATTTGGAATTCTCTGGGCTGAGCAGGGACAGAAGCAGAACCTTTCCCACCAGATTATCAGCACTGCTTCAGAATGAATCTTCACACTTAGATTGTTTTTCATCAAATAAATCGTAGTCTTCCTTAACCTGCAACTCACAGATTCTCTATCAGTGAGGAATCCATTGTTGATAAACTGAAAATCACATTTGAGCAAAGCACCGACTTCTTTGGAAGAATTATTCTCTACCACCTTGATGTTCTTGGTGAGAAGTTGGAACCCGTTGGATCGCACTCACCATCAGTAGGACAAAGGAATGGGCCATGAACCAGCCTGAAATAGTTCCAGTGATACTGTGAGTGCCCAACAATGCACAAACCCTGCCAGGTACATCAGATGATTAAACCTGACACTCACCTTGGATCCATGGAGAGAGGGGGGGGCTTCATACCTGATGATTCAGAAAACTGGTGAATTAGTAGTATTTCACAATAAAACAGGACACTTTTATATTTTCATATTTTAAGAGCTCACACAATATATTATTGGAGTGTGGTGATGCTAATCACTTGAGCAGGGTCCTGGAAACAGCAGTGAAGTGGCACATCTACTTGTTGGCGGGAACGAGTACCTCTTCTCATTATGATCACTTACCTCAATTGGCATTATTTCTGTTAACAAAAACCCGTATATAGTTAGCACTTTCACTTCCCATTCAGATCAACCGCTTTCCAACCAGTGAATTGCTTTCCAAGTCTAGATAGCGTTAAAATGTAGAATACGGCTAGTTTATAGGCAGAAACTCCATAACAGCCATTAGCAAGGCTCAGAGAATCTGCATTAATGACAGTGAGAGTTTCACAACAGCCAAGATACTGTGGGTAATTCTATTCTCTGAAAAATACTATCTTGGATCCTTCACAAGCACCTAAAACAGCAGCTAGGGCCTCTCTTTCTACCAGTGCAGCACTTTCTCAGGTAGTTAAATATCGATAAAGCACATTTGCATAAATCTTGTTTAAAACTGCACAATGTGTTTTGCTTTAATTGTATATTGTATGGTCACATATGACTTGAACCCACAGCGACCAGAGCAACAAAGGGTCATTGCTACAAGGTTCATTGTGGGGTCACCAGCACTGCCTGTGATGCTGAATGAGGACGAACCATAGAACACTACAGCACAGGAAACAGGCCATTTGGCCCTTCTAATCCATGCCAAAACTTTATTCCGCTAATCCCATTTACCTGCACCCATTCTATAACCCTCCAGACCTCTCCCGTCCATGTATCTCTCCAATTTATTTTTAAAACTCAAGAGTGAACCCGCATTTACCACGTCAGATGGCAGCCCGTTCCACACTCCCACCACTCTGAGTGAAGGAGTTCCCTCTAATGTTCCCCCTAAACCTTTCCCCTTTCACTCTAAAGCCACGTCCTCAAGTACTTATCTCTCCTAATCCAGGTGGGAATAGCCTACTCGCATTAACTCTGTCTATGCCCCTCATAATTTTGTAAACCTCTATCAAATCTCCCCTCATTCTTCTGCGCTCCAAAGAATAAAGTCCTAACCTGTTCAATCTTTCCCTGTAACTCAACTCCTGAAGACTCGACAACATTCTAGTAAATCTCCTCTGCACTCTTTCAATCTTACTGATATCCTTCCCATAGTTAGGTGACCAGAACTGCACACAACACTCCAAATTTGGCCTCACAAATGTCTTATACAACCTCACCATAACATCCCAACTCCTATACTCAATACTTTGATTTATGAATGCCAGGATGCCAAAAGCCTTCTTTACAACCCTGTCTACCTGTGACACCACTTTCAGGGAATTATGCATCTGAACTCACAGATCCCTTTGTTCCTCCGCACTCCTCAGTGCCCTACCATTTACTGTGTATGTCCTACCTTGATTTGTCCTTCCAAAATGCAACACCTCACACTTGTCTGCATTAAATTCCATCTGCCATTTTCTGGACCATTTTTCCAGTTGGTCCAGATCCCTCTGCAAGCTTTGAAAGCCTTCCTCACTGTTCACTACGCCTCCAATCTTAGTGTCATCCGCAAACTTGCTGATCCAATTTACCACATCATCATCTAGATCATTGATATAGACAACAAACAATGGCCCCAGCACAGATCCCTGAGGGACACCACTAGTCACAGGCCTCCAGTCTGAGATACAATCATCCACTCTCTGTCTTCTCCCACACAGTCAATTTTGAATCCAGATTACAACCTCTCCATGGATACCTAGTGTCTGAATCTTCTGAACTAACCTCCCATGTGGGACCTTGTCAAAGGCCTTACTAAAGTCCATGTAGACAACATCCACAGCCTTTCCTTCATCTACTTTCTTGGTAACCTCCTTGAAAAACTCTACAAGATTCGTTAAACACGATCTACCACACACAAAGCTATGCTGACTATCCTTAATCAGCCTTTGGCTGTCCAAATACTTGTATATCCGATCGCTCAGAACATCTTCCAATAATTTACCTACTACTGATGTCAGGCTCACTGGCCTTTAATTACCCAGTTTACTTTTAGATCCTTTTTTAAACAACGGAACAACATGAGCTATCCTCCAGTCCTCTGGCACTGCACCCGTGGCTAAGGACATTTTAAATACATCTGCCAGGGCCCCTGCAATTTCTACACTAGTCTCTCTCAAGGTCCAAGGAAATACCAGGCCCAGAGGATTTAGCTACCTTTATCCACTGTAAGGCAGCAAGTACCTCCACCTCTTTAATCTCTATATGTTCCATGACGCTATTGCTTGTTTCCCTTCCTTCCATATCCACTGTGCCAGTTTCCTGAGTACTGATGCAAAAAAACTGTTTAAGATCTCCACCATCTCTTGAGGCTCCACACATGGACAACCACTCTGATCTTCTAGGGGACCAATTTTGTCCCTTACTATCCTTTTACTCTTCATATACTTGTAGAAACCCTTCGGGTTTACCTTCACATTATCTGCCAAAGCAACCTCATGTCGTCTTTTTGTCTTCCTGATTTCCTTTTTTAGTATTTTCTTACATTTTCTATACTCTTCAAGTACCTCATTTGTTCCTAGTTGTCTATACCTGCTATATACCTCTCTCTTTTTAACCAGATCGCCAATATCCCTTGATACCAAGGTTCCCTATGCTTGTTAACTTTGCCTTTAATCCTGGCAGGAACATGCAAATTCTGCACTCTGAAAATTTCTCCTTTGAAGGCCTTCAACTTACTGAGCACATCCTTGCCAGAAAAAACTTATCCCAATCCACTCTTCCTAGATCCTTTCTCCAGCATTAAACACTGGATTTCTCAGAGACACCCTTATCCTATAAATCGGGCAAGGGGTTTGTGAGATCCTCAAGACCATGGTGGGAGCTGTGGAAACTGCCTCCACCTCCTGCTGCCTGTACATTCCCAGTGGTGTAGGATTGCTGTCAGAGTTGCCATTTTTCAAAGCCACACAGTGATCAGTATGTGGGCTTCAGCGTTTGGCCCAGTTGGGAGTACTTTCACTGTAATCAGATGGACATGGGGTTCAAGGATGTGGACACAATGTGGAACGCCAGCTTGGTGCAGTACTGGAAGTGCCTTTCTTTGACTGGGACCCATCACCACTGGTAGCCAAGAACAAGGAGAAATGCTGCCTTAACCATACATTGAAACCTCATTGGTCAGGAATCCCCTTTGCTAGAATCTAGTTGGCAACATTTTAAACAACTTTTAAGAATTACCTGTCCATGTGGAAATGTGCCTGAACCTACTACTCTCTGGCTGGATACCAGAAATGCGTCAGAGAGAGAGAACTGGGGAACACATATTAAAAAAAATAAACTTTAATGTCTTGTTTACATGTTAGAAATCTGTAGGTAGCCCTCTCCCAGAGCAGCACCAAACAACAGACACTTGCCACCAATTAACAGTCCAACTGTTCCAACATCCACAAGGCACCGTTAGCACGTTTCTTGCAACCTAGTAGGCTCAAGGCTGGTTGATTCCATTTCATACAACAAGCTGCAGTTGACCCCAAACATCTGCAGCTGCTCGATTAACCATGGTGGGGCTTGGGAGGGCACCGGTAGGCTGCAGGGTGGGAGTAAGGGGGAGATGGTATTTCTTTACTGCCACCTGGGGTATTGGCTGGTTCCATTGCTTGTCCTGCGATCACTCTTTGTTGTTCCGAAGCAGCTTTAGTACATGGTTTTCAATTACTTGTTGGACTGAAAAACAATTAACAATGTGTAAAAGATTTACAAAACAAGCCATAACCTTGTGCCAAGAACCATGCACTCGTCCAGCACAGGTTAGAGCTATCGATAGATCTTACATCTCAAATCAGAGGGTAGTGGGGGAGGGTGTTATTCTGACTGGAGGTGTGTGACCAGTGGTGTTCCACACAGATCAGTGCTGGGACTTCTGTGCTTTGTCATTTGGACAAAAATGTAGGTGGGCTGATCAGTAAGTTTGTAGACAACAGAAAAATTGGTGGAGCTGCGAGTAGCGAGAAAGGTTGTAGAAGGATTCAGCAGGATATAGACCATTTGGAAATGTGGGCAGAGAAATGGCAGATGAAGTTTAAGCCAAACAAATGTAAGTTGCACTTTGTGAGGCCAAATGCACGAGGAAAGTATACAGTAAATGGTAGGACCCTTGGGAGCATTATGTACAGAGGGTCCTTGTGTGCATCACTCCCTGAAAGCAGCAACACAAGTAGATAGGGTGGTAGAGAAGGTGTATTGCTTTAATCAGTCAGGGCTTTGAGTATAAAAGTAGTGAGGTCCTGTTGCAGCAGTATAAAACTTTGGGTAGGCCACATTTGGAGTAGTGTGTGCGGTTCTGGTCGCTGCATTACAGGAAGGATGTTGCCTGGATTGATTAGATATAAGGAGAGATTAGACAAACGTGGACTGTTTTCTCTGGAGTGTCAGAGATAGAGGGTCAATTTGATAGGTTTATAGAATTATGAGAGGCGTAGATTGAGTGGAAATATCAAATTCTAGAGAGTATAGGTTTACGGTGAGTGGGGAAAGTTTAAAGGAGATTAACAGGGCAAGTTTTCCCTTTACACAGAGTAGTGGGTGGGTGCCTGGAACTCTCTGCCAGGGAGGTGGTGGAAGCAGATACGATAGCAATGGTTAAGAGGCATTTAGAACATGAACAGACAGGGGATGGAGGAATACAGACCATGTGCAGGCAGATGTTCAGTTTAAATTGGCATCATGGTCAGCACAGGCAGTGGGCTGAAAGGCACCCGCTCCTCATGGAACAATTCCATTCCTTGCAAATTATCCAGTCTCCAGTGCCCATCTAATTCCCCCATGAAACATACTGGTTCCACGCTGAACCCCGCACGCAAGCCCCCCCCCCCCCCCCCCAAACTTCCAGCACTGCTCCAAAATAAGATGTCCTCACATTCCACTTGTAATTTAAAACTTTGTGCAGAAGATAATGTCACCAGTTCTTCAACCACTGGTACAGCTGGGTAACTAAGAACATTGGTGAAGGGCCACATGGTAGGCTGGCCCAGAAGGTTAGGCACAAGAGATCAGAGGTGTGATGGCAACCTTGGTCCAAAACTGGCTTGCTGATAGGAGGCAGAGGGGAGTGAAGGGGGTTTATTTGACTGGGTCTGTAACAAGTACCCTGGAGTGCTGGACCACTGGGAACTTTGTGAAGCACCTGTTGGGAGCTCACAGAAGAAAATGGAGGGAGGTGAAGATCTGAAAGAGACTGCAGTAAAGAATGATCAGGACTTGCCTTTTTTGAAGCCCAGAGCCACAGCCAAGTCCATGGGACTGTAACCAGAATCCGCTTCCATTGTTAAATCAGCACCCTTGGCTGTTGGAAGAGCAAGAAACAATACAGTTATAAACTCAACTACAGAAATCTGCAGGTTTGTCACAAGACTTTGCAGGAACCCTGGTTTAGCTTGCACAGAAAAATATTCAACACAGTTTAAGATTATTTCAGGAACTGACACATTGGTTCACATGGTAAGAGTCACCGCCCAAAGACCAAGTTAAAATAGGGAGCTAGGTTGGACAAAACTTTTACAAGGGGTAGGATAGGGCTGCAGAATAAATCATCAGAAATCCCCAATGAAATGGGAAAGAATAAAATGCATTGAGAAAGTTGAACTTCTGGGGAAACAAACTGAGGAGCGCGAGAGTGACATCCTCCAGTGATCCGTGAGCAGCATCCTGTCCCCTGTGGGCTCTGCTCACCATCAGATCATCAGCATCCTGTCCCCTGTGGGCTCTGCTCACCATCCGATCATCAGCATCCTGTCCCCTGTGGGCTCTGCTCACCATCCGATCATCAGCATCCTGTCCCCTGTGGGCTCTGCTCACCATCCGATCATCAGCATCCTGTCCCCTGTGGGCTCTGCTCACCATCCGATCATCAGCATCCTGTCCCCTGTGGGCTCTGCTCACCATCCGATCATCAGCATCCTGTCCCCTGTGGGCTCTGCTCACCATCTGATCATCAGCATCCTGTCCCCTGTGGGCTCTGCTCACCATCCGATCATCAGCATCCTGTCCCGTGGGCGCTGCTCACCATCAGACTCATCTCCTCTGCTGTCATTGGTTTTCTAACACATTCAGTGTCAGATCCTCAGTCTATCAACACCATTTATGACTTCCTCACCCCCCCCCCCCCCCCCCCCCCCCCAAGCTCTGGTTGTACCCATGTCTCCAGGTGTCATCACATGACCAGTCTTTGACAACTGCCCCACCCCCACAGCCTTACCATTGGTTGGTTGGCCCATCCATCCTTGCACCTCTCCCTCAGGCTCCTTACTACCTCATTGGATGTTGGTTAGAAATTTTGTTAAAAGCTTCTGTAAAGTTAATTTTTATCGCAGCAGATATTTTCCACCCAAGTGCTCTCTGCAACAGAGTCACACGGATTACTCCTTCATCCCGAGAGACTCTGGGGAAATGTCTGATACTTCCCTGGGAGCAGAAAAACCTTGACCCCCCCCCCCTCCCCATTTCAACCTATTTGAGAATGCAGCCCAGGTGGGCCAGCTGCTGACCCAACAACACGCAGAGGGTCTCACAGTAGACAGGAGAAAACTGGCAGGTGAAGGGGCTGCAGAAAGTGGTTCTGTTGTCTCGACACAAATACACTAACTGCCTTCTCTTTATTCCTCTGCTCTCCGCTGAACCTTCAGCTCCCTCAGCTCTGCGCTGGGTCCCCTCACCTCACAACAGCTGATGCTGTTATTAGTTACAAGTTAAAGACTTTTGTTTTTTGTGTGTTAACATCAACTCTTTCCAGCTGTTCCATGGACAAAGTCAATGAAATACCTGATTCGCTCTACAACTCCCAGCCTGTTGGTTGAAAAGCTCCTTTACCAATGCCGGTTCGTTGATCCTCGAGGAGCCCTCCTCCCCATCTCCCTCACCTGTACTGCAATCCATTCAGACGTACCCAGCAGAGCTTCCACACAGCGGACATGGTTTCCGTGGACTGCGTACAGCAGTGGAGTGCCTCCATTCTGGGGGAAAGAACGGCTCCTGTTTGAAAAGCTCCTTTTAACTTTCAGAATCTCTCAAAGCACTTGCTGGTTGGGAAGCATGTTTGAAGTGTTGTGGCAAGTTTATTTGTGGGACACGGACATCACTGGCAAGGCCGTCATATAATGTCTGTCTCTAATTACCCCCTGAGCAATTTGCACACAGCAAGATTCCACAGAGCAGTATATGATAATGATCCAATAAACATCTTGTGATACTGATAAATCTTGGACCCAGGATACCGAGAGAACTCCCGGCCCTTCAGAACACCAGTGTGGTACTTGTTACAGTCTGCTGATAGCAGACAGGTTTAACCTCATCTGACACTCCCTCAGTATTCCACTGGATTTTTCTGCACGAGGGCAGGACTTGAACCCTTAAACCTGCCGAATCATCTCAGACCTGGCTCGATGCAGCAGGGTTTGAAGAGACACGATTGTTCTCTCAAGGGAACGTTGTTACAATCATGGTCCAATGGGCAGCATTTAAACAGTGGGCAGATAAATACGCCAGACAGAGAGGGGAGGAACAGCAAGCTGTGTTCGCAGGGCAAGATACCCAAGGTGTGAGGACAGCAGGAGGGAATGGGTTGAAAGGCCTGACTGCTGCACATTCCTAGCACTACATCTGACCACATCCATGTACCATACATGGTCCTTGCCCTGCTCACCTTTGGAACAACAGTGAATTCGTTCATCACCTCACACCCACAGATTCACAGTTTGTAACTTAACCTGCAGAGCTGGGAATGTGATCGTTTATACAGGACACATGGTTTCTCTGTACAAAACCAACTGGCACAAATAAGGACCGAAATGGCACCATGACTAACAGTCCCCATCATTTAAAGATGGGATCAGCAACGTGATCTGCTCAGCCCTGCCATGGCACAACAGACACAGCGTAAGCTCCAGCTGACCAGCTGAAGCTCCTCCCTACCCAGTCGTAAATGTTGACGTCCACTCCATGTTCGAGGAGCAGCAGAACGATGTCCGTGTACCCCTGGATGCTGGCCAGAGACAGTGTGCTCTCCCGCTCCTTTGCCAGGATCCTTGGGTCAGCTCCCTGCAACAACAACGGATGAAATCACAGCTTCCTGCAATTGGTGTCAACGGAACTCTGCCCCCCACACCGATTGGTGACATGTTGGTTTCTTCTCTCACCTTGGCTGCAAACCAGACAGTTCCACTGGTGCAAGAGGTGTCCCAGCAACACGAGGGACTATTCCTTATGTGTGTGAACACTCTGACACTGTGGTCTGTTGTACAACTGTGTGATGCTTTACCATAATTTCCTTAGGATTTTTCTATGGGGATATTTGAGTTATGATGCTCACTTGCATAGGCTGCAGGTGAAAGGTCAGAGGGTTACAGTCGTGGGAGAACCAATATTAACTGGTTCATAGAATCATCCAGCATAGATACAGGCCATTCAGCCCAAGTCATCCATGCCAACCAGTGGGCACCCAATCATATTGACCCCATTGCCTACCATTTGGTCCAAAGCCCTCAATGGCTAAACAATTCTAGTTTTCATCTAAATCATATCAGTGTAAAAGTTTCAGAGGGAGTGGAATTTTTCAAGTATATGCAAGAGAGGTTTGTAGGCCATAGGTAGATATTGTAGGCCACGGGGAGATATTGTGACTAGAGAAGGGGCAGTACTGAACCTAACCATAAGGAATGTAGTTGGAGTATCAGCAAAACATTTTGCAGATGGTGAACATGAGGTGGTTAATGGAAAGGGATGTGGAAGGTCTAGAAATGAAGGTCCTGAATTAGGGGGAGGCCAATTTCAATATCACAAGACAGCACTTGGCAAAACTCGCCAGTGAATGGGGAAGGTTGCCTTTCACATGCAGCGCGTTGGAAACCGATTCTGTTCCCAAGGTCTCACCATCTCCAGCAAAAACCTCACTACAGCGATCTCTCCGAACGCTGCTGCCCACATCAGTGGCGTGAAACCTCGTTCGTCCGGCACATTAAGAAGCGAACTCCCTGAAAGGAGAAGGGGAAAGCTCGTGTAAGCAGCAGCAGTTTACCAGCTCAGACCTGGCCATCAGCCCATCGATTCAGGGGACACCACTGGGGGACACCACCAACAATTAAAACACCAGATAGTTACTTCTGGTCAATGAGATTGCTCAAAGTGGGGACGTGGGGATGGGAAAGAGAGAAAACAAGCAAAGCCCACAGACTTGTTTCATTCCACACCTCAGACCTGTTCTACTATTCAGCTGGACCTTGGTTGAAATCCACTTTAAATCCGTTAATATCCTTTGTCTCAAAGATGTACAATTCAAAGTGATGAAAGGCATCCAGCACAGAAACAGGCCATTCAGCCCAGTCATCCGTGCCAACCAGTGGGCAGCCTTTCATATTGCCCCCATCGCCCACCATTTAGTCCGGAGCCCTCTATGGCTAAACAATTTAAGTGTCCATCCAGACACTTCTCAAATGTTCATTCTCATCTGCAGGGCGCGGTTTCAGATTCAGAATTAGGGAACAAGGCGGAAGACTCTCCCTTCTTCAACATCACCAAACATTAAAATCTCACCCTCTCCAACAGCAGGGTCAGAGTCCAACTGAAGTCACAGATCATCCCCTTCATCTGAGACTGAGTCACAGATCATCCCTTTCTGAGACTGTGACCCTGGGTTTGGGGGGGAGCAGGCCATTCAGCCCTTCAAGCCTGTTCTGCCCTTCGCTAAGATCACAGCTGATCTGGAACCCAGGGTCACGGTCTCAGAGAAAGGGAGGTGGTTTAGGACTGAGGTGCAGAGAAATCCCTTCACCCAGAGAGTGATGAACTTTGGAAGTCTCCACCCAGAGGCTGGGTTACCCAGTTCACTCCCAACAGACACCAACAGGTTTCTGGATATTAAGGAACTCTGTGGGTGCAGGACAATGGCACTGAGGTAGATCAGTCATGATCTTGAAGAAGGTGGAACGGGCTGGAGATTGGGGAAGGACCACAGATACTTTTCCCTCCCTGAGAAACATTACTGAACCAAGCAACCCTTATGACAAGTTTATCCACCTGAAATATTCACTCTCTGTTTCTCTCTCCACAGCAGATGCCTGTCTTGCTGAGTGTTTCTGGAAGTTTCTGCTTTTTTTTGCAGTCATTTCCTGGTCACCACGACCCACAGTAGCTTTAACTCCAGGTTTACTCAGTTAGTTGGATTTAAATTCCCCAGCTGTCATGGTGGGATTTGAACTGATGTCTCTGGATTTGGATAACTACACAAGTGGTAATTGGTTTATTATGGTCACATGTACCAAGACACAGTGAAATATTTTGTTTTGCATGCCATCCACACAGATCATTGGAAAACACCAGTACATTGAGGTAGTAGAAGGGGAAAGGCAGTAACAGAATGCAGAGTAAAGTGTCACAGCTACAGAGAAAGTGCAGTGCAGGCAGTGTAAGGACCTCGATAAGGTAGACCGAGAGATCAAGAGTTCATCTTTATCGGAATAGAAAAGGTTTAGAGGGATATGGGCCTAATGCAGGCAAATGGAACGAGCTCAGGAAGACACCTTGGTCGGCATGGATGAGTTGGGCCAAAGGGCCTGTTCCCATGCTGTATGACTCTATCAACGTCCAGACCTCAGGATACTTAACCAGTAACAACTGCTACAACACCGTACCCCTCCTCAGTAATGTCTTTTCAGAAAGAAACGTTGTCGTCTTTTGCTGGCTTGCATTGTACGTGTCTCCATTCCTACGCCTGACAGCTCCCCTCAGCAGTTCCAGGGAAGCCTCAGTTACCGGGCTGAGAAAGTGCACAGCGTCATCTTCAGGATCTGATAAAAAAAATCCCAACGATAACCTCATCCCAAGGATTCACCCGGAGACGAGAGGACACCCGGAGAGATGACATCATCACTCACCTTGCTGAAGGTAGGATGTGAGTTGGGACAGGTCTCCCTGTGCTGCTAGTTGGTGAACTGATAAAGCTGCGAAGCAAAGAGAGCACAGGTCACACCGAGCGAGGCTCCAAAGGGCAGTCCCAACTTAAAAATGTCTGGATCCAAATTCTGTTCTGTTGAGAACACAGAACAGTCCAGCACTGGACAGGCCATTCAGCCCACAATGTTGTGCCAATCTTGATACTAATTTATACTAAATGCCCTCCTCCCGTGTATCATCCACATCCCTCCATTCCCTTCATATTAATGTGTCTGTCTAAATGCCTCAAAACTCCAGCGAGCTGCCCTCTTCCACTACTACCTCCGGTAACCCATTCCAGACGCCTACCACTCTCTGGGTAAAAAACTTTCCCCTCTAACCTTCAAAACACGTCCTCTGGTGTTTGATATTTCTCCCCTGGGGAAACGATTCTGACTGTCTTCCTTATCTATGCCTCTCATGACTTTAAAAACCTCTGCCAGGTCTCCCCTCAGCCTCCAATGCTCCAGGGAAAAATCCCCAGTTTGTCCAACTTTTCCTTATAGCTCATACTTTTTGATCCCGGCAGCATCCTGGTGAACCTCTTCTGCACCTTTTCCACAGTCTCCACATCCTTCCTGTAACAGGGCGACCAGACTTGCACACAATACTCCAAACGCAGTCTGACTGAAGTTTTATACAGCTGCACCATGACTTCCATACTCTTAATACACAACACCCCTACCAATGAAGGCAAGCATGCCGTACGCCTTCTTACCACCTTATCCACTTTCAGTGAACTATGGACCAAGATCCTTCCATACCTCAATGCTATTAAAGGGCCTGCCATTAACTGTATACTTTCTCCTTTCATTTAACCTCCCAAAGTGCAACACCTCACACTTACCCGGATTAAACTCCATCTGCCACTTCTCTGCCCATACCGGTAACTGATCTATATCCTGCTGTATTCTTTGATAATCCTTTTCACTCTCCACAACCCCATTAATCTTGGTGTCATCCTCAAACTTGCTAATCCACCCACCTACATTTTCATCCAAATCACTGATATGCATCACAAACAACAGAGGTCCCAGCACCAACCCTTGTGGAACACCACTGGTCACAGACCTCCAGCCAGAATAACAGCCTTCCACCCCTACTCTGTCTTCTATGGGTGGCCAGTTCTGAATCCAAACTTGCAATTTACCCTGGATCCCATGCATCTTTATCTTCTGAATCAACCTACCATGAGGGACTTTGCCAAATGCCTTACTAAAGTCCATGGAGGTAATGGCCAATGCCTTACCCTCATAAAGCACCTTTGTCACCTCCTCAAAAAAAACTCAATCAAGTTTGTAAGGCCTACCCCACACAAACCAATGCTGACTGTCCCTGAACAGGCCATGCCTTTCCAAATGCACATAAATCCTATCCCTCAGTATCCTCTCCAATAGCTTCCCTACCACTGACGTGAGGCTCACTGGCCTATTATTCCCTGGATTATCCCTATTTCCCTTCTTGAACAAAGGCACAACATTTGCTACTCTCCAGTCCTCCAGGACCTCACCTGTTGCTAGTGAGGACACAAAGATCTTTGTCAAAGCCCCAGCAATCTCCTCACTTGCTTCTTTCAATATTCTGGGATATATGCCATTGTGCCCTGGGTACTTATCCAGCTTAATAATTTTCAGAAGGCCAGTACTACCTCCTCATTAATCTCAAAACGTCCCAGCACATCAGCATGCCCCACTCTGCTTTCACTATCCTCCAAATCCTTCTCCTCAGTAAACACCATCACACAGAACTCATTTAGTACCTCAGCCACTTGCTGACTCCAAGCACAAATCCCCTCCTTTCTCCTCGAGTGGACCTACCCTCTCCTTAGTTATCCCCTTTTCTTAAGGCAAGTATAAAATGCCGTGGGATCCTCCTTGACCCTGCTCGCCAGGGACATTGCATGGCTCCTTAAAGCCTTCCTATCACCTGCTCGAGCACCTTCCTGCTACCTTTAGGGTTTAGCCCAGTCTGACTTTAGCTTCCTAGACGTTATATATGTTTCCTTTTTCTTCCTGACTAAATTTAGGACCTCTTGGGTCATCCAAGGTTCCCATACCTTATCTTGTCCTTGCTCCTTACCAGATCATGCTGATGCATTAAACCATTCCTCCCAGACTCAGCCTAACCAGTAACACAGAAGTAGGTAATTAGTTGCTCAAACCTCCCACCAACAACTCAATGACTTAATTCCACATTCCCATCTTTCCCAGCACCTGTCAGTACCAAGCCCTGGGCTGCGAGTCCCCAGCGTTACACTGGCCGCTGGGGCCGTGTACAGCAAGTGCTATAACCAACCCTGGGGCAGGGTACAGTCAGCTTTGCCCAAACCCACAGGCTACCATATAGTAAGCATTGCTCTGCACCTTGGATCATGTACAGTAACCATTACCTGAACCCTGGGACGGTGCAGAGCAAGCCTTGCCCTGAACCCCAGGGCTGTGGAATAGGTGCTATGCAGAACCTTAAGGCCATGTTATAGCAGGCTGTGTGCTGAACTCTGGGGCCATGTACAACAAGCCCGACCCCCAGCCAGACCGTGTGTCTGTGTCACCCTAAAGTCAGGCCCAGGAGCTGATCCGCTGACACAGATCCCTGACCTTCAGGTACGCGTGTGCAGGGCTCCGGGGTGACCCTGTACTCAGGGTACTCACTGTCCAGGTTTGCCGGGATGGACGAGGGCTCGTTACCCCGCTGTCGATTGGTGAGCGTCGTGGCGTACTTGTGAGAGGCGCTTGGTTTGTCCGGAGCTGAGAATTGTGCAGGAGCAGGTTCTGGGGAAAGAGCAGAATCCATAAATGGTCAGGGCAAGGGAGGTGGGGGGGATGAGATCGGGGTGGGGGGGGGAAAGAGGTCGGGGCGTGGGGGGCACAGGCGCTGGGCTGTGGAGACACAGGAGGGAGATCAGCACCCACCCGACACCCTGCCAGCACCCAACGATTGAACAAGGACCCAGCCATAAACGAGCAACCTGGAGTGTACTTCCTGCTGTTCCACCACAGGAGGAATCACGGCTCACCCTTTCCATCTGTGATCCAACCGCCGGTCACAGGCAGCCCTCACCTCTCAATACAACCCCTGGTGATGGCAGACAGGTGGCCAGGGCATTTGGAGCCTGCGCCCCGTCGCCCGGGGAACGCTCTGGCCTGTGTCCCGTCGCCTGGGGAACACTCCAGCCCATGTCCCGTCGCCCAGGGAACACTCCGGCCCGTGTCCCGTCGCCCAGGAGACACCCCGTCGCCCGGGGAACGCTCCGGCCCGTGCCCCGTCGCCCAGGAGACACCCGCTGCATCCAAAGACAACCTGCTGGAGGAACTCAGCAGGTCAGGCAGCAGCTGTGGAGGGAAAGGAATTGTTGACAGATGCTGTAGGGCATCGACCCAAAACTGTGACCATTCCTTCCCCCTCCACAGACACTGCCCAATCCACTGACTTTCTCCAGCAGATTCTCCAGATTCCGGCCTCTGCAGTCTCGCCAGTGTCCATGTTTCTGTTACGAGGTGGATGCAGGTGCAACTGGTGACTTTACCACCCATCTGCCTCCCTGTGGCAGTGCCGACACTTTCTGCAGCATTTCCAGGTTTGACTGGGGTGAGTTGTACATTTAACTCTGGGTGAGAATGTACCGTGGGGGCTGCTCGCCACACCTCCCATCTCAACTTAACTCTTGATGGAAAACACGGCAGGCCAGGCAGCATCCGTGGAGAAAAGCAGGCGGTCAACGTTTCCGGTCAGGACCCTTCTTCAGGACTGAAGATGGGAAAAGGGGAAGCCCGATATATAGGAGGGAAAAGCAGAGCAGTGATAGGTGGACAGAAGAGGGGAGGTGGGGTGGGCACAGGGTGGTGATAGGTAGATGCAGGTAAGAGATAGTGATGGGCAGGTGTGGGGGAGGAGGGGAGAGCACATTCACCGGGGGATGGGTCAAAGGTCAGGAGAGAAAAAAAAAGGATAAAAAAAAGAGATAGGCAAGGAAACAAGAGAAGCATGGTGGGGGGTGGGGGGATGTTCTGGAGAAGGGGGGTGGGGATTACTTAAAGTGGGAGAATTCAGTGTTCATGCGATTAGGCTGCAAGGTTCCAAGACGGAAGATGAGCTGCTGTTCCTCCAGTTTGCGTTTGGAATTCTCCCGGCAGTGGAGGAGGCCGAGGGCTAACAGATCAGTGATGGTGTGGGGGGGTGGGGGGGTGGGGGGTGGTGGTGGTGGGGGAAATTTCCTATCTTCAGTCCTGAAGAAGGGTTCTGACCCGAAACGTTGACCGCCTGCTTTTCCCCACGGATGCTGCCTGGCCTGCTGAGTTCCTCCAGCATCATCGTGTTTTTCATCTCGATTCCAGCATCTGCAGTCCTTTGTTTCTCTGAAGTTAACTCTTGTTCAGCTCAGCGACTGTCCACCTGAGGACTGACTGATCCAAATGTGAAAGGCCAGTATTAAGTTGTCCCCTGCCCTTCCCATTCCCAAATTTCCCAGCCCACTCAATCTGCCCCGATGTTGAGATCAGTATCCCATGGTTCCTCCTGTGCCAGACAGCCCCTGTAACCCCAGCCCAACCCCTGGGATCGCTCATGATCGTCCTCTTTCACAAATGCCCTTTTCTTTGTCCTGGCTGCTTCCTCTGACCTACCATGATTGGACACAGGAACCTCTCCCGGATTGGAAGAGCCCAGATCCTGCTCCTGAACATTTGCCAAGCTGAGCGTTATAACTTGTTCAGCATGCTCGTTGACCTCGAGAGCAGCATACTTTATCTGCATGAAGTTGCCTGGTGCGGCCAGTGCTGGAGGCTCCCTCCTGAAGGTGTTGTTTGAAGAGGGTTTCTGGTACTGACGGTCCCCATTTCTGTGCAGTGCTGGCTGATCAGGAACAACCTTCCTTGGACTACCTCCCACAGAACCTGGGCTCCTGTCCTTGCAGTGAGGACCACTTCCTTCCTCTACATCCATGGCCCTGAAATGGAACAAGAATGTATCTCAGCAACTCACAGCCACTCACAAAACGTGTCTGTTTCACCAGTACTTGGACATTCCTTCCCCTTCCCTGTTGTCTGGGAACCAGAGGCAGCAGTCAACACTTCCAGCTTAAAGCTGAGCACTTTTTTTTGTTATGAATAAAGTTTATTTTTGAAATAAATATATAGAAAAAGAAAATCACACTGCCAAACTCTACTTCCTTAGTGTCATTGGGTCAAAACATTCAGTAGTGTTAACACTTTTATTAAACACAGCACTGTTGCCACTCATAGCCCCCTAGGGTGATACCCTTTCAATGTTCGAGGGGCTTCTCCACCCGACTTTGCCCCTCCGTGTGCGGTAGCGGGAGGAGCCCAGACTGTGGGCCTTCCCCACAGAGCCCTTGCATTGGCTGCACCCAGCTTCAGTGCGTCCCTCAGCACGTACTCCTGCAGCCGGGACTGTGCTAGTGGCAGCATTCCCTTACAGACATCTCATTGTGCTGGGAGACCAAGAGGTTTCCGGCAGACCAAAGGGTGTCTTTCACTAAGTTGACAATGTTCCAGCAGCACTTGATGTCTGTCTCGGTGTGTGCCCGGGAACAGCTCATAGATCAGAGTCCTCTGTTATGCAACCGAGATACGGACCCTTGCATCCTTCTCCACACCCTCTTAGCAAATCCACTGTCTGCAAAGAGGTGGGTGACTGTCTCTTCCCCACCACAGCCATCCCAATGGTGCATTGCAAGATCCCACAAACAGCAATGAGATGTTGATTGAGGGATTAGTATTGTCCAGGACACAGGTGACAACTTCCTGCTCTCCTTAATCACAGTGGCTGGGGAATTATTTAAACCCACCTAGGGTTGGAATATCATTCACTTCATTAGTTTAACAAAGCATTCCAACAATGCAGCACCGCCTCAATGCAGCAAAGCATTCCAACAATGCAGCGCTGCCTCAACACTCGGGTCAGACATGACACTAAGCTGATCAAACTGTACCAAAGCGGATGCCATCTCCCTGGCCCGACACTCAGCTCTGGAGCATCTGGACAGTAACGACACCTAATTAGACTATTGTTTACTAACTACCGCTCTGCCTTCAATACTATAATTCCAAGGAAACTTCTCTCCAAACTCCTAGACCTGGGACTCAATACCTCAACTGGATTCTTGACTTCCTGCCCAACAGACCACAATCAGTGAGGATAGGCAGCAACACCTCTGGCACGATTATCTTCAATACTGGTGCCATGAGGCTGCGTCCTCAGCCCCCTACTCTACTCCCTATACACTCATAACTGCGTGGTCAGATTCTGCTCTAACCCCATCTACAAGTTTGCAGATGACACCACTGTATCAGAATCAGGGTTATTATCACTGACCTATGCAGCAGCAGTACACTGCAAGACATAAAGACGTAATAATCACTATCAGTTACAAAAATAAATAAATAGTGCAAGAGAGGAATAACAAGGTAGTGTTCATGGACCGTTCAGAAACCTGATGGCAGAGGGTAAGAAGCTGTTCCTGAAATGTTGAGTGTGGCTCTTCAGGCTCCTGTACCCCCTCCCTGATAGTAATAACGTGGAGAGGGCATGTCCCGGGTGGTGAGGGTCCTGAGTGATGGATGACACCTTCTTGAGGCACTGCCTCTTGAAGATGTCCTCAATGGTGGGGAGGGTTGTGCCCGTGATGGAGCTGGCTGAGTCTACAACCCTCCGCAGCCTCTTGAGATCCTGCATTTTGGAGCCTCCATACCAGGTGGTGATGCAACCAGTCAGAATGCTCTCCACCATACATCTGTAGAAATTTGCAGGAGTCTTTGGTGATGTGCCAAATTTCCTCAAATTCCTAATGAAGTAGAACCGCCGTCAAGCCTTCTTCGTGATTCCACAATCAGTTCCTTGGTCTTGCCGACGTTGAGTGTGAGGTTGTTGTTGTGACACCACTCAACCAGCCGAACTATCTCACTCCTGTACACCTCCTCGTCGCCACCTGAGAGTAGTGGACCGTATTTCAACGATGGGTTGGAGTCCAGGAAGGAGATAGAGAGCCTAGTGACGTGGGGTCATGACAACAACCTTTCCCTCAATGTCAGCAAAACAAAAGAGCTGGTCATTGACACCAAGACTGGGGCATAGTGGACAGTGAGGAAGGCTATCAAAGCTTGCAAGGTGATCTGGACCAGTTGGGAAAATGGGCTGAAAAATGGCAGATGGAATTTAATGCAGACAAGTGTGAGGCGATGCACTTTGGGAAGACACATCAGGGTAAGATTTACACAGTGAATGGTAGGGCTCAGAGGTGTGCAGTAGAACAAAGGGACCTGGGAATACAGATCCACAGTTCCTTGAAAGTGGCATCACAGGTAGATAGGGTCGTAAAGAGAGCTTTTGGCACTTCGTCCTTCATAAATCAGGGCATTGAGTACAGGAGCTGGCATGTTGTGTTGAAGTTGTACAAGAGGTTGGTGAGGCCAAATTTGGAGCATTGTGTGCAGTTCTGGCCACCTACCTACAGGAAAGATATCAATAAGCTTGAAAGAGTGCAGTAGTGCTCTATGACTCTACTGACTTCAGGAATGGGGGGGGGGTGGGGGGGCACGGGGTTGCACACATTCCTGTTCATATCAATGGTGCTGAGGGTCAAGAGCTTCAAGTTCCTAGGAGTGAACATCACCACTTGCCTGTCTGGTCCAACCACGTAGACACCGCGGCCAAGAAAGCTCACCAGCACCTCTACTTCCTCAGGAGGCTAAAGGAATCGGCATGTCCCCGTCAACCCTCACCAATTTGTATTGAGGTACCATAGAAAGCATCCTATCTGGGTGCATCACGACTTGGTACGGCAACTGCTCTGCCTGTGACTGCAAGAAACTGCAGAGAGTTGTGGACACAGCCCAGAACGTGACAGAAACCAGCCTCCCCTCCATGGACCCTGTCTACACTTCTTGCTGCCTCGGTAAAGCAGCCAACATAATCAATGACCCTACCCACCCCAGACATTCTCTCTTCTCCCCCCTTCCATTAGGCAGAAGATAAAAAAAGCCTGAAGGCACATACCACCAGGCTCAAGAACAGCTTCTATCCCGCTGTTATAAGACTATAGAATGGTCCCCTAGTATGATAAGATGGACTACTTCAGCATGACCCTTGCACCTTATTGTCTGCCTGCACTGCACTCTCTCTGTAACTGTAACACTTTATTCTGCATTCTGTTATTGGTTTCCCTTGTACTACCTCAATGCACTGATGTGATGAAATGATCTGTGTGGATGGCATGCAAGACTTTTTTCACTCTAGCTCAGTACATGTGACAATAAGGAAACAATTCACCTTAACTCTGCATTCCAGTCTACCCAACGTTCTCTCTAACTCTGCCCAGTGGCATCCATCTACCATATTCAAAGACTTTGCCCTTTGAGGCAGAGTTGCAAAGACTCTCAATGCTCTGATCGTCATCTGTCTTAAATGGGCAATCCGTTATTTTTAAACAGCAACCCTCCAGTTCGAAATTCTTCCATAAGTTGAAACATCTTCTCCACATCCACCCTGTCAGACCTCCCCCATGTGTTCCACTTAAGTCCCCCTCCCTCTTCCCATCTGCAGCAGAAGCATTCCCAGCCTGACCAACCATTCCAGATATTAAACCTTCCTTTAACTGCTGAAAAAGCACCCAAATCCTTCCTTAAACGTGGAGACCAAATGATACACACTCCATGTGTGGTCTCACCACTGCCCTGTAGCAGAAGTGCAGGCTCGCAACTTTTATATTCAATTTTCCTAGCAAGAAATGAAAACATGCGGATGGGGGGGGGGGGGTGAGGGGAAGGGGGTGAGGGGAAGGGGGGGTACAAACCCAACCAGCACTCAGTTCTGTGGTGAAACTTCCTTTGAGCAGCTGAAACAGACGCTGGCTTCGCCGTCTAACCCCGACGAAGCTCCGACTCCTTTGCCCTTCACAAAGCACCAACGGAATGAGCTTCTTAAAAACAGCCGAGTACAAAGTGACCCAGATGTAAACCTCTCTCTTTAATAACTGAGGGCAACGATTCCTACAGCTACAGAATTCACAAAGCATCTCTGCGTAGGATCACACTGCTGCAATGCAAGTACTTGCAAAATGCATTTTGAAGTGCATGCATGCACGGTACCTGGTGAGAGGAGGGACGTTTGCAACCAACCCCCCGGGACCGAGCCTGGAGCAGGGCGACCGCCGGTGTCCTCAAACAGCAAACACTTCCCCTCCAAAAGTGAAAGTAACCGGGGAACATCCCACAATGCAGTGCAGCAGAGGTAATGCAGGCATTTCGTTGCAATATTTATGATTCCAAACCACTCGTGTTTGCTGCCAGAAATGCGGGGAACATCTCTGCACCGCGCCGGTCCCCCGCATCCCCCGCAGCCCAGAGCCCCGGGCATGAGTGGCAGCCGCAGCAGCCAATCAGCAGCAGCACTGCAGGCAGCAACCAATAGAAACAAACAAGAGAGGTGGGACTTTAAATAAAGTCGTGTTTCTTTCCTTGCAGAAACCTTTAAACAACTTACAACAGCAGCAGGGTTTGCGGGACACGGTGCGGGTCGCCGGCCGCCTGCAGCGGCAGCGGGGCAGCGGACAACCCCGGGTCCGCCGCCTGTCAATCAAACGCTACCAAAGACGGGACGGGAGGGGGGAAAGCCAGGCCCGGCAGCTTTCCTTCTCACCTCAACAAAAGAATTAACACTATTCTTCCACAACAACAATCCATAATTATGATTTAATCCCATTTATTTATTAAACTGGCAGTTTTTACTCGATGTAGTTTAATAATGTCTTCCAGCTTTTCAACAAGTCCCCCGTATTTCTGCTGTTTGTTGGCAGACCCGTAAAGCAAAGGGGCGGGGCCCCGCTCTGCAGGACAGGGCGGACAGCCAGTAGGAAGGCGAGGGGTGGGCAGTGGGGATGCGGATTGGATGGGGTGAGTGGGCGGGACGTGCGGTGCCCGGGCGATGAGCGGGGAGCGGGGGGCGCGGCGCCTGCACCGGGCGCTCCGGCAGCAGGACCCCCGGTAAGGAGAGCGGCCGGCGGCGGGCCAACGCTCCGCAGCCGAGGCCAGGCCAGGCCTGCGGCTCCGCGCCGTGTAGCGGCCGGCGCACTTCGTGCAAACCCGGGCGCGTTCTCCGCAATTCCGCCGCACTCCGGGCAAGTCCGGGCGCAGCGCCCGGGGCGCGGGGGGGCGGTGACCGGGGGGGGGTGACCGGCGGTGCACGGGGTACCCGGGGTGCGGGGGGGGTGACCGGGGGTGCACGGGGTACCCGGGGTGCGGGGGGGGGGGGGTGATCGGGGATACCCGGGGGTGCGGGGGGGGTGATCGGGGGTGCACGGGGTACCCGGGGGTGCGGGGGGGGTGACCGGGGGTGCACGGGGTACCCGGGGTGCGGGGGGGGTGATCGGGGGTGCACGGGGTGCGTGGGGGGGTGATCGGGGGTGCACGGGGTACCCGGGGGTGCGGGGGGGGTGATCGGGGGTGCACGGGGTACCCGGGGGTGCGGGGGGGGTGACCGGGGGTGCACGGGGTACCCGGGGTGCGGGGGGCTGGCCGGGGTGACCAGGGGTGCGGGGGGGTACCCGGGGTGGCCAGCGGTGCGGGGGGTGACTGGGGGTGCAGGGGGTGGCTGGCGGTTGATAGGGTGGCCGGTGGATCGGTGGGGGGGGGGTGATCGGCGGTGCAGGGGGTGGATGGCGGTAAGTGCAAGTCAGCATTGGGATTGCTCTGGGAGTGGCATCAACTTGATGGGCCGAACGACCTCCCGTGTAGTAAGGGAATGGTGAGAAGTTAAGATATGACAAGAGGCTTGTGATCAAGATCGAAGGGTCTGCAGTTTCGGGGCTGTAGCACCAGGGGCAGGGAGCCAGAACCCGGAGGTGGGAGGTGATGGTTGGCACCGGGGGAGTTTGCTGTGGACCTGCCCAAGGTCTGGAGTGAAGATTGCTGTTCTCGCTGTGTGTTTGTTCATTTACCCTAGGTGTTTCTGGATCGGTCTGAAGGTGTTAGTGTTGGGAGGGAGCGGGGAGTCCTCCGCACCAATCACTCAACGTTCAGTTCACGTCGTTTCAGCAGACAGTTGGGAAGGACTTGAGTTCCAAGAGTAGAGACTCTGGCGAGACAAAGTCTGTTCTGTCGCGTCAGGTTTGATCTCCCAGCTCAGGGAGGATGCACAAAGGTTCGGACTGATTCCCGAGTGTGGGACTTGTATGAAGAGTTGAGCAGACTGGGCTCTAATTGTCAAATTTGGAAAATGAGAAGTGGTTTCATTGAAAACTACAGAATGTTTACCAGGCTCGAGGAGTACATAGGGAGTTGATGTTTGCAAGCTGGGCTGTCTACAGCCGGGATCATGTCTCAAAACAAGGGACAGGCCATCTAGGATTGAGTGGGGAGAAATTTTTTCACTCCAAATGTAGTAAATCCTTTGGAGTCCTCTACCCGAGAGGTGGGGGACTAGGTCACTGAGTATATTCGTGGTCAAGACTGATGGATTTTGGATATCAATGGAATATGCTATATGGGTTTGTTGCAGGAAAGTGATGTGAGGTAACGTGATGTGAGGTTCAGAACATAATTCAGAATTGGCTCGCCACAGAAGACTGAGGGTGGTGGTAGATGGAGCGTATTCTGCCTGGAGGTCAGTGACCAGTGGTGTCCCACAGGGATCTTTTCTGGGACCCCTGCTCTTTGTGATTTTTATAAGTGACTTGGATGAGGAAGTAGAAGGGTGGGTTAGTAAGTCTGTAGATGACACGAAGGTTGGTGGTGTTGTGGATACTGTAGAATGTTGTCGTAGGTTACAACGGGATATAGACAGGATGCAGAGCTGGGCTGAGAAGTGGCAGATGGCATTCAATCTGGGAATGTGTGAAGTGATACACTTTAGAAGATTGAACTTGAGTACAAGATTAATGGCAGGATTCTTCACAGTTTGGAGGAACAGAGGGATCTTGGGGTCCAAGTCCAGAGATCACTCAAAGTTGCTGCGCAAGTTGATAGGGTGGTTAAGAAGACGTATGGTGTGCTGGCCTTCATTAGTCGGGGGATTGAGTTCAACAGCCGCGAGGTAACATTGCAGCTCTATAAAACTCTGGTTAGACCACACTTGGGGTACTGTGTTCAGTTCTGGTCGCCTCATTATAGGAAGGATGTGGAAGCTTTAGAGAGGGTGCAGAGGAGATTTACCAGGATGCTGCCTGGATTAGAGAGCATGTGAGGAAGGGTTGAGTGAGCTAGGGCTTTTCCCTCTGGAGCGACACAGGATGAGAGGTGACTTGACAGAAGTGTATAAGATTATGAGGGGCATAGATAGAGTGGACAGCCAGCACCTTTTCCCCAGGGCAGCAATGGCCAATACCAGAGGACACCAGTTGAAGGTCAGAGGAGGAACGTTTAGGGGAGATGTCAGAGGTAGGGTTTTACACACAGTGGTGGGTGCCTGGAACGCACTGCCGGGGGAGGTGGTAGAGGCCAATACATAGAACATAGAACAATTACAGCACAATTCAGGCCCTTCGGCCCACAAAGCTGTGCCGAACATGTCCCTACCCTAGAAATTACTAGGCTTACCCACAGCCCTCTATTTTACTCAGCTCCATGTACCTATCCAACAGTCTCTTGAAAGACCCTATCGTATCCGCCTCCACCACCGTTGCCGGCAGCCCATTCCCCGCACTCACCACTCTCTGAGTTAAAAAAAACTTACCCCTGACATCTCCTCTATATCTACTCCCCAGCACCTTAAACCTATGTCCTCTTGTGGCCACCAATTCAGCCCTGGGGAAAAGTCTCTGACTATCTACCCGATCAATACCTCTCATCATCTTATACACCTCTATCAGGTCCCCCCTCATCCTCCGTCTCTCCAAGGAGAAAAGGCCGAGTTCCCTCAACCTGTTTTCATAAGGCATGCTCCGCATCCCAGGCAGCATCCTTGTAAATCTCCTCTGCACCCTCTCTATGGCTTCCACATCTTTCCTGTAGTGAGGCGACCAGAACTGAGCACAGTACTCCAAGTGGGGTCCGACCAGGGACCTATATAGCTATACAATTGGGACATTTAAAAGACTCTTGGAGAGGTCCATGGATGTAAGAAAAATGGAGGGTTATGGGCTGTGCAGGAGGGAAGGGTCAGATTGATCGTGGAGTAGGTTTATATAGGTCGGCACAACATGGTGGGCCAAAGGGCCTGTACTGTGCTGTACTGTTCTATGTAACAGGTCAGCCATGCGTATTGAGTGGCAGAATATCCACAAGACCAGAATGGCCTAATTCTGCTTCTGTTTTCATGATTTTAAAAGCAAGCATTAGGGGCCCTGGACTGTATAAATCAAGGCATGGGGAAGTCATGATGAGCCTTTTCACAACACTGGTTCAGCCACAGCCAGAGCATTATCATAGAAAGTACAGCACAATACAGGCTCTTCGGCCCACAACGTTGTGCCGACCTTTAAACCTTGCCGAAAAACTATCTAACCCCTTCCCCCGACATATCCCTCTGTTTTAAATTCCTCCATATGCTTATCTAACAATTTCTTGAACTTGACCAATGTACCTGCCTCCACCACCACCCCAGGCAGCGCATTCCATGCCCCAACAACTCTCTGGGTAAAAAAACTTCCCTCTGATATCTCCCTTGAACTTCCCACCCATTACTTTAAAGCCATGCCCTCTTGTATTGAGCATTGGTGCCCTGGGAAAGAGGTGCTGGCTGTCCACTCTATCTATTCCTCTTAATATTTTGTATACCTCTATCATGTCTCCTCCCATCCTCTTCCTCTCCAAAGAGTAAAGCCCTCGCTCCCTTAGTCTCTCCTCATAATGCATACTCTCTAAACCTCCTCTGCACCCTTTCCAACGCTTCCACATCCTTCCTACAATGAGGTGACCAGAACTGGACACAGTACCCTAAATGTGGTCTAACCAGAGTTTTGTAGAGCTGCATCATTACCTCGCAGCTCTTAAACTCGATCCCACGACTTATGAATGTTAACCTCCCATAAGCTTTCTTAACTACCCTATCCACCTGCGAGGCAACTTTCGGTGATCTGTCAATATGAACCCCCAGATCCCTCTGCTCCTCTACACTGCCCAGAATCCTGCCATTAACCTTGTACTCCGCCTTGGAGTTTGTCCTTCCAAAGTGTACCACCTCACATTTCTCTGGATTGAACTCCATCTGCCACTTCTCAGCCCAGCTCTGCATCCTATCAATGTCCCTCTGTAAGCTTCGACAGCCCTCTACACTATCCACAACACCACCGATCTTTGTGTCATCTGCAAACTTGCTAACCCACCCTTCCACCCCCTCATCTAAGTCGTTAATAAATACCACAAAAAGTAGAGGTCCCAGAACCGATCCCTGTGGGACACCACTAGTCACAGCCCTCCAATCCGAATGCACTCCCTCCACCACAACCCTCTGCTTTCTACAGGCAAGCCAACTCTGAATCCACACGGCCAAGCTTCCCCAGATCCCTTGGCTTCTGACCTTCTGAAGAATCCTACCATGCGGAACCTTGTCAAACGCCTTACTAAAATCTATGTAGACCACATCCACTGCACTACCCTCATCAATCTTCCTGGTAACCGCCTCAAAGAACCCTATCAGGCCAGTGAGGCAAGATCTTCCCTTCACAAATCCATGCTGGCTGTCCCTAATCAGTCCATGATTCTCTAAATGATCAGAGATCCTATCTCTTAGAATCCTTTCTAGCAGCTTACCCACCACAGACGTAAGGCTCACTGGTCTGTAATTCCCTGGACTATCCCTACTACCTTTTTTGAATAAGGGGACAATATTCACCACCCTCCAATCCTCCGGTACCATCCCTGTGGACAACGAGAACTCAAAGATCCTAGCTAACGGTTCAGCAATCTCCTCCCTCACCTCGCAGAGCAGCCTGGGGAATATTCTGTCAGGCCCCGGGACTTATCTGTCCTAATATTTTCTAACAGCTCCAACACATCCTCTCTTGATATCTACATTCTCTAGAACATTACCCTCACCAACACTGTCCTCAGCGTCATCAAGACCCCTCTCCTTGGTGAATACTGAAGAGAAGTATTCATTGAGAACCTCACCCACCTCCACAGCTTCCCACCTTTGTCTTTAATCGGACCTACCTTTACTCTAGCCATCCTTTTGCTCTTCATGTACGAGTAAAAAGCCTTGGGATTCTCCTTAACCCCACTCGCGAGAGCCTTTTCATGTCCCCTTCTTAAGTTCCCTTCTTGCTACTCTATATTCCTCATGAGCCCTGTCTGATTCTTGCTGCTTACACTTTATGTATGCTGCCCTCTTCTTCCTAACTAGTTGTTCCACCTCTCTTGTCACCCACGGTTCCTTCACCCTGCCATTCCTTCTCTGCCTCACCGGGACAAATTTATCCCTAACATCCTGCAAGAGATCCCTGAACATCGACCACATCTCCATAGTACATTTGCCTTCAAAAATGTCACCTCAATTTACACTCTCAAGTTCTCGCCTTATAGCCTCATAATTTGCCCTTCCCCAATTAAATATCTTCCTGCCTTCTTTGCTCCTATCCCTGTCCATGACAATTCTAAAGGTTAGGGAGCAGTGGTCACTGTCCCCCAAATGCTCACCCACTGAGAGATCTGTCACCTGACCCGGTTCATTACCTAATACTAGATGTAATATGGCATTCCCTCTAGTCGGCCTGTCAACATACTGTGACAGGAATCCGTCCTAAACACACTTTACATACTCTGCTCCTTCTAAACTTTTGGTACTAAGCAGCTGCCAATCAATATTTGGGAAGTTGAAGTCTCCCATGATAACAACCCTAATATTTTTGCACCTTTCCAGAATCTGCCTCCCGGTCTGCTCCTCAGTAATCCTGCTGCTACTGGGGGGCCTATAGAATACTCCCAGTAGAGTAACTGCTCCTTTCTTGTTCCTAACTTCCACCCATACTGACTCTAGAGGGGATCCTTCTACATTATCCACCCTTGCTGCAGCTGTAATAGTGTCCCTGACCAGTAACACCACCCCTCCTCCTCTTCTTCCCCTCCCCTCATCCCTTCTAAAACACTGAAATCCAGGCATATTCAGTATCCATTCCTGCCCTGGTGACAGCCAAGTCTCTGCAAGAGCCAGAATATCATAGTTCCATGTATTTATCCAAGCTCTCAGTTCATCACCCTTATTCCTGATGCTTCTTGCATTTAAGTAAATGCACTTTAGCCCATCCACCTTTCTACGTTTATACCCTACACTCTGTTTCTCCTTCCTCAAAGCCTCTCTATATGTTAGATCTGACTTTACTCCATGCACTTCTTCCACTGACCTACCCCTCCGGCTGCCACCCCTCGCAAACTAGTTTAAACCCTCCCAAACCACACTCGCAAACCTGCCTGCAAGGATATTGGTCCCCCTCGAGTTCAGGTGTAACCCATCCACTCTGTACAGGTCCCACCTTCCCCAGAAGAGATCCCAATGATCCAAAAATCTAAATCTTTGCCCCCTGCACCAATTCCTCAGCCACACACTTAACTGCCATCTCTTCCTATTCCTACCTTCACTACCACGTGACACTGGCAGCAATCCTGAGATTGCTACCCTTGAGGTCCTGTTCTTCAGCCTTCTGCCAAGCTCCCTAAACTTCCTTTTCAGGCCCTCATCCCCCTTCCTACCTATGTCGTTGGAACCAACATGTACCATGACTTCTGGCTGCGTTCCCTCCCGCTCAAGAATGCTGTGGACCTGATCAGAGACATCCTGGACCTTGGCACCTGGGAGACAACATACCATCTGGTCCATTATGTCCAATTCCAGGTGGTTCACTTTGGGAAGGTGTGGAGGCTTTGGAGAAGATGCGCAGACATTGATCAGGGGCTTTGGTTCTGTGGACAGACTGTCAAAGCTGGGGCTGTTCTCCTGGGAACGGGAGGCTGCAACAGGGCCTGCTGGGAGTGTTTCGTATCAAGTAGGACATAGACTGGTGAGGTGAGGAGAAATTATTCTGTTGGTCAAGGGGTGAAGGACTGAACACCTGGAATGAAGGTGATTGGCACAGAACAAATAGGTGGGGAAAGTTTACCCCAGTGAGTGTGGAGGTGTGGAACACAATTGTGGTGCTCACTCGGGAGCTGGGCAGGGGGGCGGGAGTGGATGGATGCTCTCTCATAGGGCCAGTAAGGTCTCGATGGACTGAATGGCTGTGTTCCCCACCCCCATTGCAGTAACTGTTCTGTGATTCTGGGACATCTGCATGTGTAGAAACCGTACGTTAGCCGATCTGATTTGCACCATTAGGGACTGTCCCTCAGCCGACATATCCTCACTTTCGGTCAGCTGGTTGCATTTTGTAGTTCCAATTTGTCTCAGCCATTTTCTGTGTTTTTGCATCTGTACACCCCTGCCTGTGTGTTGCCACCGGCTGTTCATCACTGTCTGTGTTTTGCCCTGACTGTGTCCGGTTTGGCTGATGTGATCAATGATAGTCCGGTCTTCACTGAGACAGCGCTCAGACTCACGTGTTTCCTCCGTCCTGACCCAGCTCCCAGTCTGCGGTGTCCGCACCCACTGGTTTAATCCTCTCCTCTCAGTACATCTGCTTTAAATGTGTACTCGGCAGACATTGGCTGCACCCCGACCTGCACGTCTCCCTCAACCCCACCATTGCCTCTACTCTGGCAGTGCCTTAATGTTAAAAGCCCTGCATGTTGTTCCCCCCCCCCCCCCCGCTCTAGAACCCCCGTAGCCCTGTGAGCTTCTGGGATCTCCATCTCCTCCTGTTCTGATGCCTCTGTTACCTCGATCTGATCCTGTGGAATTCTCCCTCTGACCTCCACCTCATGCTTTTCCCTTTTACAGGGCCACTTCAACCAAGCTGATAGTCCCAGTATCTCCATGTACATCTCAGTGCCACATTTTGTCTGACGATTGCTTGTACTACATCAACAGGTGCTTCAAAAATGCAATCTGTGTTTGCTGTCTTGCAGGCTGGGTTAGGATAGGACAAAGCCCACCCCTGACCTCAGGCAAGGTGGGAACAAGGCAACAAGAGTCTTTCACGATGTCTGCCTTTGTCTCTGATGTTGTTTTCTTTTCCCTTTGTACAATCTCGCTGTCTGGATGGCACGTAAACAAAAGCTTTCACTGTATCTCAGGACATGTGACAATAAACCGACTACCAATTACTGAGTGTTGATGATTCTAATCCCTCAGATCCTTGGAGAAATGGTTGAAAGAGCATGCAGATCCCAACCTGGTCTTGCCGGAGGGGACGGCGGCAGTTCACCTGGCCTCGGGGCAGGACACCGAGGGTGCAGTCCGCTGCTTAAAGCTCCTGCTGCAGTACGGTGCAGATCCCAACGTCAGGTGAGACACTGCTCATGTAGCGGGGCTGCTTCAGTCCTCAGGCTTTCTACGTACTGCAGTCAAACCCACCGTCCAGCAGCTGCCTGCTCCTGATTGCTGCAGCGTGAATATAAAATGCTTCTGCAATTGGCACGGTTTCTGAAGTCAGGACAGTGGGTCACCTGGGAATGAATTGTAGGTGCTGTATTGGTCCACAAGACAGGTCAAGAATAGCAGGAGGTCCTCAGTGTTGTACAATGTCAGACCTGTCCCGCCAGTACTTGCCCCAGTGTTTATCAGCACTGTGCCCCGGTGTTACACAGCGACGGACCCGTCCCCACCGGTGCCGTGCCCCGGTGTTACACAGCGACGGACCCGTCCCCACCGGTGCCGTGCCCCGGTGTTACACAGCGACGGACCCGTCCCCACCGGTGCCGTGCCCCGGTGTTACACAGCGACGGACCCGTCCCCACCGGTGCCGTGCCCCGGTGTTACACAGCGACGGACCCATCCCCACCGGTGCCGTGCCCCGGTGTTACACAGCGACGGACCCGTCCCCACCGGTGCCGTGCCCCGGTGTTACACAGCGATGGACCCGTCCCCACCGGTGCCGTACCCCGGTGTTACACAGTGAAATTCCAAGACATATTTACAGTACAATAATAGACCTGTGAACCTAAGTAGGTTGTAAGCTGTTGAAACCTGGTGCAATTCTTGTCTGATCTTATTATGTAGATCGTCTGAGGATCTCACACCGTTACATGTCGCTGCCTCGTGGGGGTGCATCAAATGTTTGAAACTGTTGCTTCGAAATGGAGGGGATCCAACTCTCCTGGACCAGGTGAGTGTACGAAGCCAGTTCTCCCCTGTGACCTGCTCTGTTCTGAGCTATCTGCTGGCTCCTCTGGGTGAAAGCAGTAACCTGGCGAACAGCAGAGAAGGAAGGGCTTTGGAATTGTGACTGTTTGCTCTGACAAATGTCTCAGTAAGTTCCACAGATGTTGAAGGTAATAGCCAATAGAAGCTGAGGGGAATGGGATGGACTATGGGCAGTGACGTGATCTGGAACACTGCCTTACTGGGTGGTGAATCTGCTCTCACCGGAACCTGTGATGAAAGCATTTGGAAAGGAGAAAACGAAAGATTAGGACAGAGTTGGAAGTGGTGAAGCAGTGGGGGATGGGACAGTGATCTCAAGGGGTCAGCCCAGGGCATGTAGCCCAAATGGCCACACCTCACCTGTATGATTCCAATTGATGTCAGTGCGTCCTGCTACAAGATGATGGAGGACAAGTGATGGCCTCCATTCAGCACTGATTTAACTTGGTCAGCGTGAGTCAATGGGCCTGTTTCCGTGCTGGATGGCTCCATGACTCTGTCCGTCAGCACTACATCAGGAGCCTCTGTCCGGAACTTTGTGCTCAGATCCTCGGAATGGGAACTGCAGCCAAATCCGGAGGCAGGAACCTTTGCAGAGTGGCTGAGCGAGGCTGATGGAGGCAGAGGCCGGGGCAGCACTCCTGCAGTACTGCCCCGTGCTAATCTATGCTGGTGTCCCAGGACAGAGGGTGGTCTGTCAGACAGCTGGCTGGTGAAAGCTCTGGGAAATACCTTTGGGCAGATTGCCACAGTCTGATCTCCTGCAGTGTCGCGTGTGCACGTGTAACCTGCTCTCCTCTCCACACGCGCGTGTGCACGTGTAAACCGCTCTCCGCTCCCCACGCGCATGCACACGTGTAACCCGCTCTCCGCTCCCCACTCAGAATGGACAGAGTGCTGTGGACTTGGCCAGGGAGCACGGAAATGTCAGATGCTGCCGGATCCTACAGGAATATCATGACTACAGTCTGCTGGAGGACACGGAGGACGATGTGCCAGCTTTCCGATACGGTCAGAGCCCAGGTCTCGGGCTGGGTGTTTGGGTGTTGACGTGGTGCAGGGTTCTGTGGGTCAGCCCTCATCCAGACTGCTTACCCGTCTCTGGTCAAGCCACGGTTGGGGAGGGGGTGGCAGCAGATGGATTGTCCTCAGTGGCCGAGCAAATGACGTTGGACAACACTAGTTTTTGACACTAACATCATCCAGTAGCATCATTTCCTCGTGTTTCTCCCTTGACGTATCTTGACCTTTCACTCCACCCGTTCTCCACTATAGTGACCTCTGACATCTTCCCCACTCCCTCGGGAGGAGTTTCTGCTGCAGTCCTGGCAGACTGCCTTGCATTGATTGTGCCCCTGGTTCTAGTCTGACTCCACCTGTGGAAACATGTCTACTTCTGCCCTGTCAAATTCTTTCACAGTTATAAAGACCTCAATCAGGTCAGCACAGAGTCGCCTTTCTGAAGGAGAAACGTCCCTGCCTGTGCCCCGGAGAGATGGAACCTGCCTGTGATCTACTCTGTCCACTTTGGGCCTTCTCCAATACCTCTGTATCCTTGTTGATCAGAACCTTCAGCAGTGCTCCTGCACACAATGTGACCAAGGTTACAGCCCAGTCCAAAGCAAGGTCGGACAAATCCAGCAGATGCTGGAAAGCTGAAATTAAAACAGAAAATGCTGAAAACACTCAGCAGGTCAGGCAGCATCTGTAGAGGGAGAAACTAGTTCAAGTTTCAGGTCAATAACCTTTGGTTAGAAGATCCATCAGTTTTTCCAAAGGTCATCAATGTGAACCGTTAACTCTGTCTCCCTCCACGGATGCTGCCTGAACTCGACTGTTACCAGCATTCCCGGGAACATTATCACTGTTCCCACTTGTGCTTGATGTCTCCCCAACGTGTGGGAGCAGATCTGCTGATCGGACTCCTGAACATGCACGGAGTTTACAGTGGCCACTCATTGGGGCCCAGATTACCCTTTAAATCCCACTGGCAGCTTAATAACTTCTGTTGATTCGTGGGTAGGTTGGAGAACAGACGACTGTGAAAGTGACTGGACCCTTGTGTCTTGTATTAGAGACATTAACTTGCTTGTGTCCGTCGGGGCAGGAACTTTCACTGAGCCTTCATGTGATGCAAGTATCCCACAGCTGGATCTTGACACCACCTGGCAGGGAGTGTTGGCCAGTAAATGAAAACAGCTTTGTCAGTGAGGACCATCCCAGGATTAATCTGAAAACTTGTCAGTGGGTTGGGGGGAGGGGGAGGCTATGTTTGCAATCAGGGTCCTGGTGCTTTTGGTGTTGGTTAGAAGGGGGAATGAGGAATAATGAATTAATAATGGACTTCTCTTCCACTCCATGTTGTCCAATCTCCATCTCTGGATGTCCCAGCTGAGCAGTAATCATAAGATATAGAGCAGAATTGGGCCATTCAGCCCATCGAATCTGCTCTGCCATTCAATCATGGCTGATTTTTTTTTTAACCCCATTCTCTCATCTTCTCCCTGTAACCCTCACCAATCAAGAACTTATCAATCTCTGCCTTAAGTTCTCCCAATGACTTGGCCTCCACAGCTGTCTGTGGCAACGAATTCCACAGATTCACCACCCACTGGCTGAAGAAATTCCTCCTCATCTCAGTTTCAAAAGGACGTCCCTTTATTCTGAGGCTGTGCCCTCTGGTCCTAGACTCTCCCACTGATGGAAATGTCCTCTACTCTACTCAGGCCTTTCAGTATCCGATAGTTTCAACAGGATTCCCCACCCCACACCCAATCCTTCTGATCTCCATCCAGTACAGGCCCAGAGACATCAAATGTTCCTCATACGTTAAGCCTTTCATTCCTGGGATCATTCTTGTGAACCTCCTCTGGACCCTCTCCAGGGCCAGCACATCCTTCCTTGGATACAGGGCCCAAAATTGTTCACAATATTCCGAATGTGGTCTGACCAACACCTTACAAAGCCTCAGCATTACATCCTTGCTTTTATATCCTGGTCCTCTCAAAGTGAATGCTAACATTGCATTTGCCTTCCTTACTACTGACTCAACCTGCAAGTTAACCTTCAGGGAATCCTGCACTAGGGACTCCCAAGTCCCTTTGCACCTCTGAATTCCATCCCCATTTAGAAAATAGTCTACGTCTTTATTCTTCCCACCAAAGTGCATAACCCCACACTTCCCTACGCTGTATTCCATCTGCCACTTCTTTGCCCACTCTCCCAACCTATCCAAATCCTTCTGCAGACTCCCTGCCTCTGCGACACTACCTGTCCCTCCACCTATCTTGGTATCGTCTACAAACTTGGCCACAATGTCATCAGTTCCTTCATCCAGAACATTAACGTATGAAGTGAAAGGGTGTGGTCCCAACACTGACCCCTGCAGAACTCCACTGGTCACCAGAAGCCATCCAGAAAAGGCCCCTTTATCCCCACTCTGCATCTTCTATCCATGCAAGTACCTTGCCTCTAACACCATGGGCTCTCATCCTGCTTAGCAGCCTTTTGTGGCACCTTTATCAAAGGCCTTCTGAAAATCCAAGTAAATAACATCCACAGACTCTTTGTCTAACCTGCTTGTTACTACCTCAAAAAATTCTAACAGATTTGTCAGGCAAGATCTCCCCTTAATGAAACCGTGCTGACTTCATCCTACTTTATCATACACTTCTGAGTACTCTGAAATGTCATCCTTAATAATGGACTCTAAAATCTCACCAACCACCAAGGTCAGGCTAACCAGCCTATAATTGCCTGTCTCTTGCCTCCCTCCCTTCTTGAAACAGTGGTGTCACATTAGCGATTTTCCAGTCCTCTGGGAACCTCCTTGACTGATGATTCTTGAAAGGGCACTGCTAATGCCTCCACAATCTCTTCAGCTACCTCCTTCAGAACCCGGGGGTGTAGTCCATCTGGTCCAGGTGATTTATTCACCTTCAAACCTTTCAGCTTCCCCAGCACCTTCTCCTCAGTAATGGCCACTGCACTCACCTCTGCCCTGACTCTCTTGAATTTCTGGCATGTTTCCACTGTGAAGACTGACACAAAGTACTTGCTTAGCTCCACCGCCATTTCCCCGTTCCCCATTACTACTTCTCCAGTGTCGTTTTCCAGTGGCCCGATGTCCACTCTTGCATCTCTCTTGCCCTTTATGTATCTAAAAAGACTTCTGGAATCTATTGTATTATTGGCATGTTTACCCTCGTATATTACCTTCTCCCTTTTATAGCTTTTTTAGTTGTCCTCTGTTGGTTTTTAAAGGCTTCTCAATCCTCTGGCTTCCCACTAATATTTGCCATATTGTAAATCTTCTCTTTTAGTTTTATGCTGCCCCTGACTTCCCTTGTCAGCCACAGTTGCATCATCTTCCCGTTAGTGTGCTTGTTCTTCATTGGGATGAAATTCTGCTGTGTCTCCCGAACTACTCCCAGAAACTCCTGCCACTGCTGCTCCACCATCTTCCCTGCTGGGTTCCCCTTCCAATCACCTCTGGCCAGCTCCTTGCTCATGCCTCTGTAGTTACCTTCACTCAACTGTAATACCGTTTCATCAGATTGCAGCTCAGACCTCAGAATCAGACCTTCCTGAGAGACATTAGCAACTTGGAGGTTAATTCGCAGAATCCTGGCGAAATGGAGCAGGAGGAGGCCCTTCTGCCCAACATGTTTGTGCTAGCTCTGTGGAAGAGCGTGTGAATGATTTTCAGCTCTGCTTGAAGTTCTGGTGGGAGGAGTTGGGTTACTGGGCACTCCCACTTTCTGGATACCTGCAGTCCAGGGATCTCTGGTCACATTGTTTATGGTCTGGGTTAAAACCCGGCAGAAGAAGTTCCAAGTTCATGAGGAAAAGGTGTTGCAGAACCTTTCTCCAATACAGACAAGGTGTTTTGGCAGTTTTCCTCTCTCCCTGGGGTGGGCAAGGCAGGGCTAGGGAAACCCACAGTGGGGAGTTTGTGTCTGGTGTCTGTCCTTGTACACTTGGGGCAGGAGTGGTGTTGAGCGGATCAGAGAAGGTTTACTAAATTTGATTTGCTTCTTTGGTCATTGCAGTGGGCTTTCGAAGAGTGAGCTGTGGTGTTCGTTCCTTCACCAATGCGCCCGACTTTAGTATCACTGACCCGCACATGACCTCGGGTCTCCCCGGAAAACCTGCAGAATCTGATGCAGTCAGCAGAACGCGAAAGTCCTTGTCTGATGGTCAGTGGGAGTTTGTGTCTTCTGCCAGTGGAACTGGCCGGGGACTGAGCTGTCACTCTCTGACAAACGGCTCCGTGGGTGACCCTTTGGGAGAAGTCACATCGGTCTGGTCTCAGCCCCGGGGACAATCCACAACAACAAAGCCACAGAGTCCATGTAGCCCCAGGAGCATTCTTGGAGATGGTGGTGAAGAGAACATTGTTGGTGAAGCGACAGAACTTCTTGCCAGTTGTGTGTTGTCAAGTACCCGTCTGCCTACCTTTGGGAAGTTTGAAGAGCAGACTTGGAACGGATTGGTTTCAGTGGCGGACACTGTGGCAGACCATACTCCATCGGACCAAGACTTAACCCTCCAGGATGTTCTTGGAGCTGCTCCAGTACTCCCTCGGGGCGTGAACCATGGACAGAACACTTCATTTGATAACGAGAGCTTTCTGCCTCCGTCTGCACCAGGAGCCCCCCTCCCTGGGAACCATGGGTCAGGTACCTCAACCTGTTCTTGCCCTGGAACCCAGCAATTCCCAGCGGAATGCCTGTGTGGTCAGCAAGCATCGGCTGTTTTACAGGAAGAGAAGGAAGTTTTCCAGGGTGGTGACCCCACCGGTGTCACTGAGTGGCTCTCTGAATTGGATTGTACCTGTTCTCTGACGGAGAGATCCCAACCCAGTGCACCTCCATTGAATGCCCAGCACACAGGGTTGTTAGATTCTGAGCTTCTAGTGAGACTGCCCAGGGACAAAGGCATTGACGTGACCTCCCCAGACCATGTCTATGAATTTTCACACTCAAATGTGACTCTGTTACTGGATCTGGATAGACCCACTGTGGTTGTTGAAACTGGCTCAGACCACCCCCTGGTCTCGGACAATGATGACTCCCCGCTGCGTGTTGAATTCACCCTGCCTGAGGACGATGGCTCTACCTCTGGAAACAGCCCCTACCACAGCTGTGCAAGTGGATACGAGGTTTTCACCAGTGTGATGGGAAGCTTCAGCCACGTATGCCGGCCACAACCAGATTGGGACGATCCAGTGATCCCAACAGACGAGGGCTATCCCTCAACGTCACAGATTCCTTCAGCCGGTCACTGGGGTGCTTCTGCTTCAAGGTGCCCGAGTGGGATGGTACCGGAGCCGCCCCACCCCATGCCGAGATGCCATGCTTCCCAGGATTGCCCAGACTCCAGGCAGACACTTCTGTTCGTCCGGTTCAGTGAGGAAAGTCCGGGCCACTCCCTGTTGTCAGGGGGTGTTACACAGTCCGTGTGCACTCGACAAAGTTCCCAGCCTTGTACAGCAGGCCACCTGTACGGTACTCCAAGCAACGAGGGGGTCACACGGAGCTTGTATGGGGGACTAACCTGCACCAAAGGTCGTCGGTGCCAGGAGGAGGTGATGCCAGTCACGAAAGACCAGGTGATGCTTGGTGATGGAAGTGGATCCGACCCACCGTCGAGCCCAGCCAGGGGCACTGAGGACCAGAGTCGGCTGCGGGGGCAGGAGTATCAGCCAGTCGGAGAGCCTGTGTCCGTCAGAAGTCGGGTGAAAGCAGAGGGTGTTCCAGGTTTCTTGATGCATTCCACCTCTTCTGTCCAAGCAGATCAACCAAGTCATGGGGCATCACTCAGCCAGGGGCCAGAGAGCAGGGGGCCAGCACGCTCGGGCCAAGCACATCCGTCAGGGTTTGAAAAGAGATCCAAGAACATCAAGTCTTCCAAGGGAGGGCGGTCATTGGTGGAGGAGCAAAGGCTGTCGCCTTTCGTTACTGTACGCACCAAGAACCGGTTGGCCAACTTGACATCGCAGATCCGTGAGTCTTTGCTCTTTGAGCAGAGCGTTCCCATGCCGACCAGAATTAGGAGAGTCCGTAAGCAGCAGGATGCCGGGACTCTGTCCGACTGGTTCTCCCACGACAGCGTGTGTCAGGGTGACGAGGATGAAGATCGTTCACTCCCCCTTGCTCGCTGTTCAGCTGAGGAAGATGCAGCCTCGGACACTGTTCCCTTTGTCTGGTGTGACCATTACGGGGCAGAGAACAGACAGGAAACGCAGTCAGCTGCCTCTGACACTGTCCCATTTGTCATCCCTCGTCCCAAAGAGAGAGAGGCCGGAGTCTTTCCACGGTCAAGCGACGTGGCTGGTGATATTCCGAGTCTCCAGATGGAAAGTGTGGCCAGCAGTGGGGAGGAGACCCAGACTCCACCCCTCCCTCCTCGGGAGAGCCCTGTCGATCCAGCAGACAACTGTACGGAATCGCTGGCCGGCGGATGGGCAGGGACAGAGCTGCCTCCAGGGGTGAGTGGTGCTGGTGAGGGTAGCCACAGTGTCCCAGCACCGGAAACCACTGTACTGTTGTCTCCTGCAGATAAGGTGTGGACACGGCTGAAGGTGGCACACAGCTCCCACACCAGTGGTCCAGTGGAGTTACACAGTGCTCCTGGTCACCCATCCTCGCTGCGTCTGAGCCTGGCGCCAGTCTCTGGGGAGCCCAATGCTCAGAGAGAGGGCTGTGCCCAGAACTGCAGAGTGTCTGAAGGCAGCAGGCTAGAGGACCATAACTCCCAGTCAGAGGACGGGACAAAAACGCCTCGCCGTTCCCCAGGGCCCATGGAGAACCTTCTGTCCCACACCGAGTGGCAGAGCCCGCTGAGTGATTCCCCAGTGGCGGTGTCACCTTGTGGCCATCCTGTCAGCTGTGGAGCGGGTGAGGCAGTGGAGTACCTGTACACTGATGCTGAGGGCTGCGCTGCCCTGATCGAGTGCTGCTTCCCCTGCAGGGACACCAGCTACCAGGACCTGACTGCCCCCAGCTCTGAGGAGACCGTCATCTATGACTGGAAGGCCTACCAAAGCGCAGAGGTCAGCTCCGAGGACAAGGAGAACCTCTCACTGAGCGACGAGTCGCCCAAGCTGTCTCCTCGCCTCCACCTCCTGTCCAACAGGCAGATCCTGAGGCAGCTGCGAGAGTGTGGGGAGGACCCTGGACCAGTGACGGACCTGACCAGGGGTGTTTACCTGCTCCGCCTGCACCAGGTGCAGAAGGAAGCCCGTCCCCAGAGACAGCAGGCAGCAGGTGAGTGTGGAGGTTGAGCCTGAGGCTTGCGATGCAGCCTGTCCTTCCATTCCTGATCCCACACTTTGGCAGGACTGGGGCACACCAGGCCCCTCCATCAGAAGGTTCTGTGTCCCAGTCTCACTCGGGAACTCCCAACAGTAGCTGAGCCGACACAGCAGTGTGTACTGGCAATGCTGCCCTGTCCCCTGGACACAGCTGATGGCAAACATCTCCTCAGAGGTGGGGTCTTCACTGCCCTGCTCTGGCCAAAATTGACCCCTTGCCCAAATCCCCAAAGGTAAGGAGATCGTCCGGTGATGATCTCGTTGCTGGGTGTAGATCTTGCAGCACACATAGGCTGACCAGTTTCCTTTCACACGCCTGTGACCCCACTCCAGCTGACTGTGACGTGATTTCCTGGGGTGGGTTCGCACACCCGCCCAGGGTCACAGCAGCAGCAACCTCGCCAGACCTGGTCCCTGGGGATTCACCAGAGGCAATGGTTCTGCTGTCTGTGGGCTTCCTGTGGCAGTGAGACACACAGAATGAGGCAACAGCACAGCAGTGCCTGACCACGCTTTGTGTTCACAGGCTATAGCCCTGAGCTGGCTCAGAGTTTGGACAAGTTTCTCTTCCCAGACTGCAGTGAAGACGAAATGGCAGTGGTGCAGCAATTTGATCAGCCAGACCCAAGGCGCAGGTGGAGGGAAGGCATCGTCAAATCCAGCTTCAACTACCTGCTGCTCGACCCCAGGTAACGTCCTGTGGAAAACTATTGGGCTCCGGAATGGAACCTCTGGGGCCGTTTCCACCAGCCTTGCAGCAGGGAGATTGAATCGTAACGTTGCTGAGTTTTACCTCGTGTCTCCTTGTTCTTTTGCCCAAAATGTTCAATCCGTGAACCATGGGAGCAGCTCTTCACCTCCCCCCCCCCAGCCCCTCTCTCCCCCCCACCCCTCTCTCCCCCCCGCCCCTCTCTCCCCCCCGCCCCTCTCTCCCCCCACCTCTCTCTCCCCCCCACCTCTCTCTCTCCCCCCCACCTCTCTTCTCCCCCCCACCTCTCTTCTCCCCCCACCTCTCTCTCTCCCCCCACCTCTCTCTCTCCCCCCCACCTCTCTCTCTCCCCCCCACCTCTCTCTCTCCCCCCCACCTCTCTCTCTCCCCCCACCACCTCTCTCTCTCCCCCACCACCTCTCTCTCTCCCCCACCACCTCTCTCTCTCCCCCACCACCTCTCTCTCTCCCCCACCACCTCTCTCTCTCCCCCACCACCTCTCTCTCTCCCCCACCACCTCTCTCTCTCCCCCACCACCTCTCTCTCTCCCCCACCACCTCTCTCTCTCCCCCCCCACCTCTCTCTCTCCCCCACCACCTCTCTCTCTCCCCCACCACCTCTCTCTCTCCCCCCCCACCTCTCTCTCTCCCCCACCACCTCTCTCTCTCCCCCCACCACCTCTCTCTCTCCCCCACCACCTCTCTCTCTCCCCCACCACCTCTCTCTCTCCCCCACCACCTCTCTCTCTCCCCCACCACCTCTCTCTCTCCCCCACCACCTCTCTCTCTCCCCCACCACCTCTCTCTCTCCCCCACCACCTCTCTCTCTCCCCCACCACCTCTCTCTCTCCCCCACCACCTCTCTCTCTCCCCCACCACCTCTCTCTCTCCCCCACCACCTCTCTCTCTCCCCCACCACCTCTCTCTCTCCCCCCCCACCTCTCTCTCTCCCCCACCACCTCTCTCTCTCCCCCACCACCTCTCTCTCTCCCCCACCTCCTCTCTCTCTCCCCCACCACCTCTCTCTCTCCCCCACCACCTCTCTCTCTCCCCCCACCACCTCTCTCTCTCCCCCACCACCTCTCTCTCTCCCCCACCACCTCTCTCTCTCCCCCACCACCTCTCTCTCTCCCCCACCACCTCTCTCTCTCCCCCACCACCTCTCTCTCTCCCCCACCACCTCTCTCTCTCCCCCACCACCTCTCTCTCTTCCCCCCCCCCACCTCTCTCTCCCCCCCCACCTCTCTCTCTCCCCCCCAAATGAACAATTGCTTCATTTTCTGGTATCTGTTCTGCTAGGATGAATTTCAGGATTCCTCATTTGCAGTCATCTCATCCACCTCCATCATACCTCCTCCACCTTCCCTGCCCCAAGGGAAATACCCCCCAGCTCGTCCAGTCTGGAGCAGAGACCCCTCCTCCCTGGAACCATCCTCCTGAATCTGTTCCACACCCTCTGGGACCTTCCTAAGGCAGAGCACAGAGCTGGACACAGCTCCAGCTGTGGCCCAGCTGTGCTTGGCCGGGTTCAACACACCCTCCCTTTGTAACTGAATCCCAGGATCCTGTGCGATTTACTTACAGCTCTCTCAGGAGGCCTCTCATGGGGGGACACCGGTCTGTCTGCTCCCAAACTCCCTATAGTACTGTGCGGATGTGCCCAGTGTTGGCCACATCTGCTTCCCCTCACTGTGCACAGATGTAGAGCTGTCACACTGCACACCACCTCCAATTCATGAACATACATCAGAAGGACCCTGGGACCACCATCCACCATCCTGCTGCTGACAGTCACAGGTCACCACAACTCTGTCCAGACCTTTCTCTGTCGATCTGTAAATTCCTGCACTGCAGCCTCACTGACCAGCCTGTCAACTGGGATTTTAACGATTCCTTCTGAAAGTCCGTGTACGTGACAAAAAACACATTTCCTTCATCGACCTCTCTCGCTTCAGCAAAAAAAATTCAGTCGACTCGGCAGGTCCACTGTCGCCAACCCTTGCTGGCTCCCTGTAACCAACTGCGCCTTCAGGTGTGCCCTGGTGGCTGCTAGTCCTGCCTTGGGTGGGGTTTGGGCAAGTGGCCCTCCCACCTCATGCTCCCCTGGCCCTGGGGATAAGATCTTTATCAGTCACATGTACATCGAAACACACAGTGAAATACATCTTTTGCGTAGAGTGTTCTGGGGCAGCCCGCAAGTGTCGCCACGCTTCTGGCGCTAACATAGCATGCCCATAACTTCCTAACCTGTACGTCTTTGGAATGTGGGAGGAAACCGGAGCACCCGGAGGAAACCCACACAGACACAGGGAGAACGTACAAACTCCTTAGAGACAGTGGCCAGATTTGAACCCGGGTCGCTGGTGCTGTAAAGCATTGTGCTAACCACTACACTACCGTGCCTGGTACCTGGAGAGAGGGAGGGGTCGGGGTGGCTGTGCCTTCCTGCTTCAGCTGCTGCCAATTCTTTTGTGATTCATGCACCAGAACGCCTCGATCCCTCAGCTACAATCACTCACCTTTAGATTCCTCTTACAGATGCATAATGTGGTACTGTCCCACATCAAACTTCAGTTGTCAGGTTTTCACCACCTATATCCCATTGCAGACTCCGATTGTCCTCACTGCAACGTGCCCTCCAAATACGTCATCAACAAACTTGGATTCCTTGCACCCAGCCTCTCCTCCAGGTCATTGAGATAAATTGTAGATAATCGAGAACCGAGAACCAAGAACCGGTCCCTGGGGTCCATCCCTCCAACCTGAAGAAGACCCATTTATTCCAAATCTTTTCTCCTTACTAACTGCTGGTTCTTGTACTAAGGGGAATGGATGGGGTTAATGGAGAGAAGCTAGTTCCACTGGTCCTGGAGTCTGGGACTGAGTAGAGAATCACAGCCGGTGTTTGAGGGGTGAAATTCAGAGATAGAGATACAAGAAGCTCTTGTATCTTCTGGAAGCTGAAGCAACAAACAAACTGCTGGAGGAACTCGGTGGGTCAGGCAGTATCTGTGGAGGGGGAGGGATAGTTGATGTCAGCTCAGACCCTGTGTCAGGACTGAGATACCTGTGTGCACAGGGGCTAGGAAAGCCTTGACCTCTGCTCCACATTCAGTCAGGCAGGTGGGTGAAAGGCTTTGTCGGACTGTAACATTCTTGCCTCTTGCTCACCTCTGCTAGGGTGACTAAGAACCTGCCCATTCGCTGCCACACGCTGAGCCCAGCAGAATGTTTACGTACGTTTGTCAGCTCCATCTTCTACGTGGGTAAAGGCAAGCGATCGCGGCCGTACTGCCACCTCTACCAGGCACTGACGCATTTTAAAAGTGGAAATCAGCAAGTAAGTGAGAAAGCAGAAGTCTCAAATAGTTTTATTTGAAACACCATTCACTGAAGGAGCCTGAATCGTCAACTCACGGGCGGGAGTGGAAGCTTTGACTCCAGCTCTGCAGGAGTGCGAGTTAGACTGACTGGCTGCTGTGCGAATCCAGCTGTTGTTGTTGCCCTGCTCACCCCAGAGGTTTGGGGTAACTGGCAGGATGACTCCCCATGGAGAAGATTACAAGAAGGATGCACTTGCATTTCTATAGCACTGCTCACAACCTCAGGACTTCTCAAAGTGCCTGTAGTGCGGTCACTGGTGCAGTGCAGGGAGTGTGGGAGCTAAGTTGTGCACAGCAAGATCCCACCAGGTAGCCTTTTTATTGACAGATTGAAGAATAAACATTGTCCTGGGATACGGATGTCCCACCATTGCTCCAGCAGAGGTCCCTAACACCTCCTTGAGCTCTCCAGATGTTCTGGCCAAGTCCCCAAGCCCCTACTGGAAACTTAACAGCTTCACTTCATCCAGCCACACCTTCCAAATACCTGAAAGTTTTAAGAGGCACTTTCTCCCCTCCTTGGCTGGCACCCATCCACCAGTCTGAACACTCCCACCCTCCTCCACGTGGCTGTGTTGTGCACTGCCTACAGAATGAGCTGCAGTTACTCGCCCAGGCTCTTCCAACAGCACCTCCCATTTTCATTGAGGAGGACGAGGGTGGTGGGGGTTGGGGTGCTAGCTGTAGGCTGACTTGGAAACCCTAACACACAGAGGAGCCAAAGTCAAGTTTATTGTCATCTGCACAAGTCCATGTGTGCACAGGTGCACTGATAAACTTACCTGCAGCAGCACAGGCACAGAGCATCAGATAAGCAGCATTCACAAGAAAAACATAAACAAAAATTATACACAAGTTTTACAAGAAAGAACAGAAAAAAAAAGTCCATTTTAGTGCAAAGGTGCCACAGTCTTGCAAAACTAGTGATTAGGGTTGTGCTGGTTGGTTCCAGAAGCGAATGATTGAAGGGAAGTTGGTGTTCTTGAACTTGTTCTTGGACTTAAGGCTTCTGCACCTCCTGCCCGATGGGAGCTGTGAGAGGTGGCATGGCCCGGATGGTGGGGATCTTTGATGATGGATGTTGCCTTCTTGAGGCAGCACCTCCTGTGGATACTCCCAACCCGTGATGTATTGTATTTGTTGGATCTTCACTCCATGGGACCTCCCGTGACTGGAGATGAATGTTGCATTTGTCTGGTTAATTCACCCCTCCACTGTGGGATGAAGTTTAAAGAGTAGTTGGGGCAAAATGGGGCTTTGTAGACAGCCTGCCAACCTTGGGCACCTCGGCTGGGGCAGGAGTTTGGGTTTTATTCTCAGGACCCAGGCATCACTCAACCTTTGCGTTACTCTGTCCACTCCTTGATGCAATAGGTGAGTTGTGAGGACCCTTCCAAGGGTGAGGAACTGGGCTCACATGCTGCCCACACCAGGTAAGAACAAGTGTTCCTCCCATAAAGACACGTGAGCCACAGTCCTATTGATTGGCCTTCCTATTAACAAATGGTAGGATAGGCTCAGTGGGCTGAATGGCCTCCTCCTACAGCTTCATGCACCAGTGCCAGTGTTTTACCTCCAGATACATAAAATGAAAGCTGAGTTGTTTCCGTGGGATGGGGTTTGAAGTCCTGGTTATCAGTGAGGACCCTTCCTGACCAACTACTCACAGAGCAAACGATTCTGATCCCGTCACCCTGACACTCCCATCTTCCCACTGATCTCATGCAGGTGAATGCCAAGCTGAAGCACATCCTGGACATCTGGAGCAGCGGACAAGGGGTGATCTCTCTGCATTGTTTCCAGAACGTTATCCCGGTGGAAGCGTACACTCGGGAAGCTTGCATGGTCGATGCTCTGAGTGAGTTGGTGTAACATTCCTCCATTCCCCCGAGCAGCTGACGATTCTGATGCTGTCCTGTCCTGTCCACTTGCCCGGCACGACATCAGTCAGATTCAGGTCACTGACAACTGCTGGTGTCTGAACCCAGTCCAACTCACAGATCAACGTGGTGACTTTCAGATTCTCGTCCTCATGTCCAGATCCTTTTCCTGCTTCCCTCTTTCCCATCTCTGTAACCCCCTCTGGCCCCTGTCTCTGTCGACCCACTTCACAGTTGTGATGAAGGGTTGGGGTTCCTTGGCCCTGACGTTTCTTGTTCGAGCCGCCATTTGAGAGATCACGGCTCCCACCATTCCTGCATCACCACTGAGCCTGGCCATTCAGCCCCTCTGCCTTGTGCTGTTTCTGCTCCCCAACCCTCCCCCACCCCACCCCCTCGCCACCTGCAGCCCCTCCCCCTCCTCCCCCCACCCCCTCCCCACCTGCAGCAACCCCTGCTGGTGTCTCTCCAGCTTCCCCTTAAAGCCCCACCTGTTCTTCATCTCCCCCCCCCCCCCCACCTCCATGGGAGCTAGCTCACATGCTGCCCACTCTCTGGGGAAGGGGGTTTCACCTGAGGGTGAGGACAGTGCGGACGGCCGCAGTTCCCCCGGTCCCCACATCAGCGGACAGTGCGGACGGCCGCAGTTCCCCCGGTCCCCACACCGGCGGACAGCGCAGACGGCCGCAGTTCGCCCAGTCCCCACACGTGGGAACGTCTCCCGGTTCCCACACCGGCGGACGGCCACAGTTCCCCGGTCCCGACAGCGCAGACAGCCGCAGTTCCCCGGTCCCCACATGTGAGAACGTCTCCCGGTCCCCACACCGCCGGACAGCGCGGACGGCCACAGTTCCCCGGTCCCGACAGCGCAGACAGCCGCAGTTCCCCTGGTCCCCACATGTGGGAACATCTCCACCTCTGTCTCCCTTGTGCTTGGATCACTTCAAAGCCCCAAACTGCCCACCCAAAGGGTAAAGGGCTGCAGATGTGGGCACCTTCCACAGTTGGGCAGCTACCTGCGGGCTGCTGCTGTGTGGGGACTGAGGCACCCAGTCTGTACACAGCAAGATCCCACCAATGTGAGAGGGAGCAGGTAATGTTCTGGGATGTTGGTGGAGGTTAAACCCTAATCCTGGGATCACTCCCCTTCAGAGGGACTTTGTGAAATGTTTTGTTGTTGGGAGCTGTGGAGATGTGTTACTTTGTGTGAACCGGGGGTGGGTGTTGGGGGTGAGGGGTGTATCGGGGGTCCGTATTTTGGTGCTGGTGTGTGTCGGGTGTGGGGGGGGGGGTGTGTTGGGGTGGGGGGAGGGGTTGGGGTTTTGGGGGGTGCTGTATGTCAGCACTTGGGGGGTCCCAGGGCTCTGAGTGAAGCCGTTCTCTCCCCCCCCCACCCCAGGCCTGCAAGTGCTGACCAATAAGAAGCGTGGGGACTACTACGGTGTGGCTGCCACCTGGCCCCTGAGACGGAGGCGGAGGCTGGGAGTCCACATGCTGAGGCGTGCCATGGAGATCTTTCTGGCAGAAGGCGAGAGACAGCTCCGTCCTGCTGACGTCTAGATGGCTGTTGGAGGGGCTGCTGCTGCAGAAGGTGTGGAGGAGGCTGAGGGTCCCGGAGTACCTGAGGACCCCCCTCTCCCTCCCCTCCCGGGCACTGCCCCCCCCCCCCCAGGGTCTGGGGGAGACAGAGCTGCAGCCAACGTCACCTGCTCCGTCAACCCTTCCCACTGACAAACCTTGCCCACTGCGTCTCGCCATCCCGTCCTTCCTGGGATCCTGCACAGTCCGGCCAGCCCCTCCCTCGGTGAGTGGAGGGGAGAGGGGTCAGCCCCTCCCTCAGTGAGTGGAAGTGGGGGTGCCAGGGTCTTTGACTGCTGGGAAGGGCAGGTGGGAACATTCTTTGCCTTCTGCTAACATTTTAACATTCACACTAACATTTCAAAATGCGGCCTTGTTTATTCACGGGACACTACTGCCATTACTGCCCCAGAACTGAGAGGTTTGTTGGGCCACTTCAGAGGGGAGGTGGGTCTGAAGCTGCCCACGGCTGGTCTGGGGAAGGATCAGACGGTTCCCTCCCTGGAGTACGTGCGGGAGGCAAGTTGGTTTCTGGAGCCGTCCAACAGTTCACTGTCCCTGTCAATAAGTCAACATTTATTGAGTGCTGGGTTTAGCCGCTGGGGTGGGATTGGAACATGTCTTTGGGGGATTGGTCCCGTCCTATGGGATCACTAATGGAGGAACAGCCCTGGGCCCCTCTGTTAACTGCCGGAGTTCCTGATCTGAGCCCACTGCTTCCCCAGATGTTTCTACCCGTGAATTCATCAGGTCCGACTCAATTAAACACGCATGTTTACCAGCTGAATGCAGGTAGTGTGCACACAGGGCCCTGCTGGTTACAGTACTGTCTCTGTGTGTCCGTGAAACCCCGGCAGCAGGAGAAACGGCTGATGTTGTCAAACCCCGTCTGGCTCCCTCCTGCCGTCGCTTGGACCAGTTTATGTGACTCCAGACTGACTCCCAGCACACGCTGGGGATGAACAGATGAAACACAGGACACTTTATAATTCCGGGGAAGAGTGCAAACAGTAGAAGAGACTTTTCCCCTCTCGCCTGCACCTTGTGGGACTGGAATCATTAGGTGCCCATTTCTGGGTCCGATCCCGAGCACCCTCTCCCCGTCTGTCAGCCAGAGACGAGCAGCAAATTCGACAAGTGGCGTGAGGTGAGCCTGGCGTCCACATTCTGAAGTGGAAGCTTTGTGATTTTTCCTCTCCCCACCCAGGATTCAGTGATGTCGGGGTCTAATGACAGCAACGGGCTCATCACTTGCAGTCAATCCTCGGACCTTCCTGTTGTGGCTCTGTGAGTTTGCTGGCGATGGGAACTCCCAAAACCCCGATGGTTTTCCTCTCCCTAGCTGCCGAGGGTGAAGTCCAACCGGTCACTGACGGCCATTGCTGGCACTGACCACAGCTGCTGCTCTTTTGCGAACAGCACTTTTAAAACTGTATAATAATTTTTTTAAAAGATTGTATTTTTGAGAAAGCAACTCGCGCACTGGCTAGGATGTGGTGTTAGACACGGCTTTGCCTGCCGGTGACGTGTGTGCCGTTTATGGATGGTCCTGTGGTGCAGCGGGTAGTGCTGCTCCCTCACGCCTCCAGTGACCCAGGTTCAATCCCGACCTCTGGTGTTTGCAGGTTCTCCCTGTGACCGTGTGCCCTCCCCAGGGAGGGGGTAGATCTGCTGAACCCCACTTTCCAAAGGTAAAGTGCCCCCTGGTATAGGTAGGCGTCAGAAAATCAAGGGTTGTTAATGGGCATTAGGAGAGAATGGGGGGGGGGGGTGTGGCAGTGAGACTGGGCTAGCATGGAGTTGATGGCTCAATGGCCTTCAAGGTGATAAGTAAGTGTGATGAGGGTAGTTCACGTTGCTCTCAGTCACCAGCTGCTGAGGAGACGCAGAGCGGTGAGTTCAGCCGATGTCACGGAAACCTCCCGGTGTGGATCAATCCCAGTGGATCAGGCGTCATGGTTGAAGCAAAGTGCTCTGTGCCTGACCTCAGTCTCCCGTCCCTCCCTCCCTCCCCCCCCTCCCCCCCCCCTCCCGCCCTGTGTGAGGGCAGTTAAACTCTTGTCCGTGCATGGCTTCACCTTTCCCCGTCCGTGACACCCTCTCCCATCTCTCTGCCCCGTCGATCACCCCCACATTTACTCAGTATGGAGGGCAGCCACTTGGCCCATCACTTCCCTCTGATCCTCACCCCCACCTACACTAGGTGCAGTTTACGTTAGAACGAGGGAGGAACCAAGAACCCTCGCCGTCACAGGGACAGCGTGCAAACTCCACACCCTCAGCACCCAAGGTCAGGATTGAATCGGGTCTCTGGAGCTGTGAGGCAGTGGCTCTACCCACTGCAGCCTGGAGGTTTGATGCTGTCAGCGTGGTTTCCTCTTCACGCCCTTTCAATTAGTTCATCAAATTGTCCCAGAGAGACAGCTCAAACTTTTCGCTCTTTCCTGTTAATTGTAGACATTCTGTTCTAGAATCTTCCGAATGGTATTGTTCTGTAGTTTGTAGATCCGGATATTTACAAAGTACGGGTGAGAATTCAGCTCGGGCAGCTTAATCCATTGAACACAGTAGGAGAAGCTGTGTCTTTATTACACTTGTAATAACTGTGGTACAAAACTGGTCACGGATTCATTGCTTCAGATTCCATACATTGAGGTTGTTGGTTCCAGTGTGCTGGGTCAGTGAGCATTCCCGACGGGCATTAACTTTTTCACAATCATCAGAATATCTGTATATGCTCTGTACAAATATCGATAGTGAATCGGCCTGGGGCAGGTTCAATCTGACAGGTCTCTCCCATGTAACAGAGAGATCTGGGGGCAAGTTTTTCACTGGGAGGGTGGTGGGTGTATGGAACGAGCTGCCAGAGGTGGTGGTGGAGATGGGTACAATTACTGCGTTTAACAGGCATTTGGACAGGTACTTGGTTAGGGAAGGTGTAGAGCGATACAGGCAAATGGGACTGGTGTAGATTGTCGGCATGGGTGAGTTGGGCCGAAGGGTCTCTCACATCACCGATCACATTGACGTGACTGGTGGAGAGAGGCTGCTTGGAGCAGTGGTGATGGCGAGGTTTTACAGATTCTCACACTTGCTCGGTGATGTGAGAGCCTGTTCCCCACAGCGGGAGGGCCGGGAACCTCGCGAGGGATGAGCAGGAGATGTACTTACACCGCAAGCTGTTGAGATACAGAAGGGCAGGTTCGGGAAATCAGCAGAACCACATTGACCCTGGTCTAAATTGGACCCCTCAGGCTGAACATTCCATCGTCAGGCCCGAGGGACTGGGGTCTCGTGTGGGGAGGGGTAGAGACAGCTGGCACAGGAATCCCACTGGGAGCTGGTCCCTTCCCACCACCTGCTGGTGCTGACCTGATCTGTGGATCTCTGGCAGACTGCTGGCATCACTGCAGTGCCACACGTACACTGGTGCTCTGCTGCCCAACAGTGAGGAGCCCAAGTCTGACAGAAGGGGCATGGGGGGTCTGCTGCCCAACGGTGAGGACCCCAGGTCTGACAGAAGGGGCACTGTAACCCAGGAATTTAAATTGTTAACTGGAGCAGGAAAAACAAAAGTAGAAGCATGGGTACTGGGTAACTGTAGAAACGTTGGGTCTGATGATGTTCAGGGAAAGAAGCCTGTCCTGGCCCAGTCCAATCTGGGTTCACCCAATTGATTTCTGTTGGGATTAAGCAGACCGGGCCTGTACTACTGTGTTTAGAAGACGGAAAACCTCCTCAGAGCACGTAACATTGCTGTGGAGTTTGACGGGGGCTGAGGCAAGTCTGTGCTCCCCTTCAATGTGATAGAAACAAGGACCACAGTCTCAAAATCAGGCAGCCATTCAGCCCCTCAAGCCTACCCCACCATTAAGTCAGATGAAATCTGATCTGAGTGTCAATGCCCCCTTTCCACACTCCCTGTATCCTGAAACCCCCTGTAGCTCAAAGGTCTGTCTCAGCTCACCATTGACGTTATTATGTGACTCTGCCTCAACAACTCTCGGGTGGAGGATTCTTCAGAGTGACAACCCTCAGAGGGAATGTCTCCTCATGCGTCTCACACTGGTGACCCCTTACTCTGGAAATTCTGCCTCCTAGTTCTAAATACGCCACCAGGGAAACATCCTCTCAGCATCCATACTGTCGATCTTCCTCATCTGTCAATAAGGTCACCTCCCATTCTGCTGACTCCGAGTATAGACCCAACCTCAATCTCTCTTCGCATTTCAACCCTTTCATCCTAGGAATTAGCCCAGTGAGCCCTGTCTGCACCAATTCCAGTGCACGAAAATTCTTCCTTGTACATTGAGACCAAGTTCTACACAGTCTGGCAGCGCCCCCGGTGCGGTCTTAGCACCCTGTAATGTATCCTGTAGCCCATGCATCAATTCCCTTCACCTCCATAATCCCTTACCGTACCTCCATGCTAACCTGTGCTTCGTGCACTGGGACCCCCGATCCCTCTGGACCCCAGTAGTGTTTTAATCACATAAATCACTACTCTCTTCCATTCTCATTTCTGGCGAGGTGACCCATTTCCCAACGTCCTCCATCCACTGACCTCACCCTTTCACTTCATCCATCTCCCTCGCCTTCCAATCCTCACAACCTGCAGACCCAACTCCTCTGGTACCATCACACTTGACTCCAGCACATCCGGTCCCTATGTCCAAGTCATCGGCATAGACTGTCCAGAGATGGGGCCCCAGCACTGTTCACTGTGGCTGCCCAGCAATTACTGATCACCAATCCGAAAATGACCCACTTATCCTGTGAGTTAGCCATGCGAATTCTACTATCCAAGTCCTTTTATATGTGACTCCAGGCCCATAGATATGAAATTAAATCCAGCCCTCAGAATGCAACAAGGAACTATAACCTTCCTGGCACCACGAATGAGCCTTCAACACATAGACTAGGCTGGTTCATGAACTGCCAACTAGGGACTGGCAATGTGCCATCTCCCAGTAATGTAGCTGAGGAACGGCTGTTCCACTGTGAGCTGCATCACACAGTTTTCTCCACATGTATCAGGAGGACGGGTCGACTGAGTGTCCCTTGGGCAGGCCACCAACACCAGTGGCAGTGGGCTCGGTAATCAGCAGAGGCACGGATCAAACCTGGTGCTTAGAGATAAAATGAGGCTGCTGGGAGGACTCAACAGGTCGGGCAGCATCTGTGGAGAGAGGAGCAGTGAATGTTGCAGGTCCATCACCTTCCACTGAAAGTGGAAACGTGAGGTAGAGAGTTTTAAGATGCGGAGAAGTGAAGTCTCAGATCGATTTGCTGCCATTTCCACTTCTGTGTGACCCCCGCCCGCCCCCCCCCCCCAACAGTCCTATCCCAGGGAAGAGGACAATGAGCCATATTCACCACTAACTCCCACCCAGACTTCAGTAAGACTTCCACTGCTCTGCTGTATGTTTCCACAATATTCTGTTTTCAATACAGCATACACTGTATCTTCTTGCTGCTGGCTGAGAGGGTGGGTCTCCTGAAAGATCAGCATGGTTGTCTGTGTGTGGAACCAAAGGAAATGGGGGAGGTTTTTAGTGAATATTTCTCCTCAGCTTTTTACTGTGGAGAAAATGATGAAAGCTGAGGAAATGGGGAAACGTGTGGTGATGTCTTGGACCACATAGCATTAGCAGGGAGGTACTGGAGGCCTTAAAGTGCATTAAGGTGGATAAATCCCCAGGACCTGACCTGGTGCATTCGGGACCTTGTGGGAAGCTGGAGAAGAAATTGTGGAGGCCCTTGCAGAGATTGCTGCTTCATCTCTGGCCACAGGTGAGGTTCTGGAGGACTTTAAAGCGGCTAATGTGGTGCCATTGTTTATAAAGGGGAGCAAAAGCAAACCAGGAAACTACAGGCTGCTGGGTCTGACATCGGTGGTGGGGAAATTGCTGGAGGGGATTCTGAGGGACAGGATCTACCAACATTTGGAGAGACAGGGTCTGATTCGGGACAGTCAGCGTGGCTTTGTACGTGGGAAATCGTGTCTGACAAATCTCTTGGAGTTCTTTGAGGAGGTAACCCAGAGGGTAGATGAGGGTAGGGTGGTGGATGTTGTCTATGTGGACTTCAGCAAGGCCTTTAACAAGGTCCCTCGTGGCAAGCTGGTCTGGAAAGTTGGATCACATGGGATCCAGAAGGGGATAGCGGATTGGATTCTTAAATGGCTCAGTGCTGGGAAGCAGAGGGTGATGGTCTGTGTCAAGTGGTGTACCACATGGGCTGGTGCTGGGACCTTTGTTTGTAATTTGTTTAAACTATTTGGATGTGACCATACAAGACATGGTTAGTAAGTTTGTGGATGATACTAAAATAGGTGGTAGTGTAGAGGGTATGAAAAATTACAGAGGGATCTTGATCAGCTGGGAATGTGGGCTGAGGATTGGCAAATGGTTTTCAATCCAGATAAATGTGAGGTATTGCACATTGGGAGATCAAACCAGGGTAGGACTTGTACAGTGAATGGTAGGGCCCGGGGGACCTAGAACCGCATGCATACTTTGTGGTCTGCCCCCGGAAAACTCTACGCAAAAGATGCATTTCACTGTGTGTTTCAATGTACATGTGACCAATAAAGATTCTGATAGTTTGCTGAAAGTGGCGTCACAGGTAGACAGGGTGGTGAAGAAGGCATTTGGCATGCTGGTCTTCATCGGTCAGGGCACTGAGTATAGGAGTTGGGGAAATTATGTTACAGTTATTTAAGATGGTGAGGCCTCACTTGGAGTATTGTGCACAGTTTTGGTCACCCTGTTGTCAGAAGGACGTTCTTAAACTAGAAAAAGTGCAGAAAAGATTTACCAGGGTGTTGCCTGGACTTGGGGGCCTGAGTTACAAGGAGAGGTTGTGTAGACAAGGACTTTATTCCCTGGAATGTAGGAGATTGAGGGGTGACCTGATAGAGGTGTACAAGATCATGAGGGGCAGAGACAGGGTGAAAGCACACAGTCTTTTTCCCAGGGAGGGGGTGCTAAAACCAAGAGGGCATAAGTTTAAGATCAGAGGCAAGAGATTTAAAAGGGACATTAAGGCGGGCATATTGGCAACGTTTGAAAGCCATCTAGATAAGTCCATGGACAGGAGAGGTTTAGAGGGCTGTGGGCCAAACACGGGCAGATGGGACCAGCTCGCTGAGCAGCACAGTCGGCATCGACGAGTTGGGCCGAAGGGCCTGTTTCCGTGCCGTAAATCTCTGCGCCTCTATAATTGACACTGGCAAACCTCCCATCCAAACACATTACAAACTAACTGCAGAGCGTGTGACCACCCCTTGTGCCAACATACCCACATCTTTTAAAACAATGCATGGACTGCAATGGAAATATGTGGAATTGAGGTCCCAAACTTTGTCAGCCCCCAACCCCAATCCAAGGTTACAGTTTATCACACGGAGATCTGAACCAGGTCCCTACGGCCAATTTCAGTGAAAGCGCATTTAATTTTTAACCAGTTCGCGTTGAATGCCAAGCAATGCAGTCATAACCTCGTGATAATTAGTTCAGCTCCCTCTAACCAGAAGTGGTTCACATTTCCATCTTTTTTTCTACTTTACAAATAACGATAATAGTAAAGTAATTCAAAGATGTGAATTGAGAGGTTCGGTGTGTTTATGTAATAACAGATACCTGGGAGTGAGTTACAGGCTAAAATCTAATGGGGGAGTTAATGAATTAGACGCTGGGATGTAATTAAAGGAGTGGGGGTGGGGGGTGGGGGGGGAAGTGAGTGAGAGGCTGGGATCTAATCCAGGGGGTTGGGAGTTTATATATAGAACAACAGATCCCCGGGAGTGAGTTACAGACCAGAAAACGTGGAATGTGTTCCCATTGGAACCTTGCCAACAGAAGCTAACGATGTGAACTGTGAAGACCAATTGAAACTAACACTTGAACATCCAAATCAGTAACTCCGATGGAAGTCCTGTGCATCCTTAATTTATATAAAATAATATACACGAGGGAATTAGCAGGATTCGATATATTCCATATTATCATACATACCATGTAATATAAATATTACACAATAGCACTCACTGTAAAGATACTGCTGAGAACAGCACAGCTCGTCAGGTACTGGCGGCAGTAACAAGGCGGGGCGAGCAGCCTTCACCCAGCTCAGTGTTGTCTGGAGGGACTGCGCTCATGGATCCTTCCGATGGACAGCTGTCTGCCCACTTGAAGTCTCCCCCGACTCTGGTGATGAGTCGGGACCGGCAGAGCTGATCCAACCAACGACCCCACGGGCTTGCAGCGGCGATACGGACAAAGGGAAGCCGACCCCCAGCTTGAGGGAAGGTCACAAACTCCCGGGAAACGTTCTGCGAATTCCTCACCCAACACGCAAAGGTCGGAACAACCAATGACAAGCTACAAATCCCGGTGTGTCATTGGGAGCGGCCTCGGTACATTCACCGTGGCCTCCGCTCTTGGCGTGACAGCCCCACCCCACCCAGGTTGTCGCCTGACACACCGACTCTCCCTGCGCCCCATCACAGCCCACTGGAACCCAGCTGTTACCTGCATATCAGTCAATTGTCCCCGTCTGCAGAACTTCTTGTAGTAAATGACAGTGTTTAAAAAATACACCGTTTATTTAATGATACCCATAACTTTTCTTCAGAATTGTCCTGGAGTTTCTAAGTCAATCTGTCAGGTTGGAATCTCCAATAAACACTGTCGGAAGCCCGGCTCTTTCTAATAATTGAGTTTCAAATTATCTGGTGATTTGTTCTGTTAAAAAAATACACACTGATGATAAACCACCACATATAGCTGCCATTTATCGAAATATACATTGTACAGGGTCAACTCTCCACACCAACCCCTGAAGCCTGGATACAGGCCAAATCCTCTTGACCACTCACATGGCCTCAGCTGCGCGTCACAAACAGCCTTAGACTGTTCGAATCCTCACATCTCCTCCCAACCGGCCTGTGAACAAAGCCATTTCCCCCAGAGTTCCTGCAGAAACAGTCGCACCGTTGACCACCTTTACTTGCTGGTTTCTGCATTCCTGCCGCCGTCTGGCTTCTCGCTCGGACTGACCTCTGGTTCCCACAGCAGGAACTCGTGAAGTAGCGTGTTCACTGTCTCCGGACACTCCATCATCACCATGTGGCTGCCCTCGTCGATCACTTTCAGGAAGGCAATCAGCAAGATCTGATTGGTAAAGGTATCAGCAATTAATTGAGCACCGCATTGATATGGGCACATTGTCCCTCCCTATCGGGGTCCAGGCCTCTCCCGAGTGGCCGCGATGCGGCACTGAGGGAGCCCCACACTGTCAGATAAAGCATTAAACCCCAGACTCCCGAGAGCCCCAGAAGTGCGGGGCAGATCGGTTCATTGACCCAGGCGGTACTCATCCGCGATCACTGTCACAAACCAGTTATCCAATCATTAGCTCTCTTCTGCTTGTGGGATCTTTCTGTGCTCCCATTCCATTTCTAGTCTCTGTTCCAGGCATTTCCCACTGCAGGTCCCGGGTTCTCGGGGTGCGATCCCATTCAGACCCGGGGACAGCGGAGCAAACTGTACCAGCCCTGTCCGAGCTGCCATCGGCTGCCCCAACACCACCTGTGGGATCCCCGCCCACCCCCGCGGCCTTCCCGGGCCTCGGGACCACCCCGAGCACGGCGCCCACCCGCCCTGCTGTGGGGACACACCAGCGTGGGAACCGAAACAGATCGTTCTGCCCCTCAAACCTATCCCGTCCTTTAACTGAAGAGTACAACAACAACAGCCTGCATTTCTATAGGAGGTGGACAGCCCAGGGCAGCTGCACGGGCTGCGGAGGTAACAAACCGCGCCGCGGGAGGAATTCGGCGGTCAGGCAGCGTCTGTGGAGGGAAGTGGACAGTCCAGGAGAAGGGTCTGGACCCGAAACGTCCGGCACCTGCCGTCTCTTGTGTCGGGGAGTCCTGGGAGGGGGGGGGGGGGGGGGGGGGAGCGAAAAGTGGTGGAGTGAACGGAGGGAATTCCAGAGCCCGGGGCCCGGGAGCTGAGCGAACAGCCCCAGGAACCGAGGCGCAAGGATTGGAATATCAAGGGGTGAGAGCGGTTACAGAGACGGTGAGGGGTGTAGGGGCCGGAGGGGGTTACAGAGACGGGGAGGGGTGTAGGGGCCGGAGGGGGTTACAGAGACGGGGAGGGGTGTAGGGGAGGGACGGGGCTATAGAGACGGGGAGGGTGTAGGGGCCGGAGGGGGTTACAGAGACGGGGAGGGGTGTAGGGGAGGGAGGGGGCTATAGAGACGGGGAGGGGTGTAGGGGCCGGAGGGGGTTACAGAGACGGGGAGGGGTGTAGGGGCCGGAGGGGTTACAGAGACGGGGAGGGATGTAGGGGAGGGAGGGGGCTATAGAGACGGGGAGGGGTGTAGGGGAGGGAGGGGGTTACAGAGACGGGGAGGGGTGTAGGGGAGGGAGGGGGTTACAGAGACGGGGAGGGGTGTAGGGGCCGGAGGGGTTACAGAGACGGGGAGGGGTGTAGGGGAGGGAGGGGGCTATAGAGACGGGGAGGGGTGTAGGGGCCGGAGGGGGTTACAGAGACGGGGAGGGGTGTAGGGGCCGGAGGGGTTACAGAGACGGGGAGGGGTGTAGGGGAGGGAGGGGTTACAGAGACGGGGAGGGGTGTAGGGGAGGGAGGGGGTTACAGAGACGGGGAGGGGTGTAGGGGAGGGAGGGGGTTACAGAGACGGGGAGGGGTGTAGGGGAGGGAGGGGGTTACAGAGACGGGGAGGGGTGTAGGGGCCGGAGGGGTTACAGAGACGGGGAGGGGTGTAGGGGAGGGAGGGGGCTATAGAGACGGGGAGGGGTGTAGGGGCCGGAGGGGGTTACAGAGACGGGGAGGGGTGTAGGGGCCGGAGGGGTTACAGAGACGGGGAGGGGTGTAGGGGAGGGAGGGGTTACAGAGACGGGGAGGGGTGTAGGGGAGGGAGGGGGCTATAGAGACGGGGAGGGGTGTAGGGGCCGGAGGGGGTTACAGAGACGGGGAGGGGTGTAGGGGAGGGAGGGGGCTATAGAGACAGGGAGGGGTGTAGGGGCCAGGGGAGGGGGTTACAGAGACGGGGAGGCGTATAGGGGCCGGGTGGGGGGAGGGTTACAGGGATAGGGAGGGGTTGGATGGATTTGCACGATGACGAGAGTGTTGAGCCAGTGGGTGGCGGTGACCATGGGTGAGGGTGTCACGGGAAAGGGCAGCAGAGTGTTTGGTTCGCTCAGTGACTGGCCGGGCAGGTGGTTGGGGATTGGTCGGTTCTGGGGAAACAGAAACCAGTCTGAGGGCCTCCTCTGGGCAGGCAGTGGGGCCACAGTGGGACATGGTGGGACGGGGTGGGATGGGGTGGCACGGGGTGGGATGGGGTGGCACGGGGTGATGGGACAGGATGGTGAGGGTGGGACAGGGTGCAATGGGGTGGGAGGGGGTAATGGGACGGTGGGATGGGTGGCATGGGCTGGGATGGGGTGGGACGGGGTGGACATGGTAGGACATGATGGGACAGGGTGATGGGACAGAGTGGGATGGGTTGGGATCGGGTGATGGGACGGGGTGGTCTGTGACTCCCATACACCGGAGCGATACCGAACTGGAGTGGAAGGCGCATGTTACCTCAGCCATACGCTGGTCCTCATCCACGGGGACAAACTTGTCGTGCAGCCCATGCACCAACAGCACTGGAACGGTCAGCTCGGCGTGGTAAACCTCGTCCCCCTCCGGCCAGTACTGACCGCTCATCATCGCCCGCAGCACGAACGAGGTCACCTTGAAAGCATTGCCCTCCTTCAGCAGCAGCTTCTCCTTCGCCCCCTGACGGGCGAACGCCGCCCTGAAAGGGAAAGGGAGGCGATCGATTCACAACCGGCAGCAGATCTCCCTCATCCGCACGGAGAGCGGAGGGAGTACGGTCACAGCAGGCGCTGATTCACCGCTTACCCTCTCACCCTCGCTCCATCTTCCTCCGTCTACTTGCTGGCTGGCCGACTGTTTCCCATTCTATTGCCGCTGCCCTGCCTCTGCCCGTTCACCCAGCCCGTCCGCATCCCCTCGGCGTTCTTCGCAGGCGCACGCAGTCACTTCCTCCGCGGACTTGGACTCGTTCGGCTCGGTGCTGCCCCTCCAACTCACCGATCCCGACGCTCTGCCCTGCGCCCAGCTCCCAATCCAAACACATCCCGTTCACTCCCACTTTCTGTCTCCTGTTTATGAACCATTCCCCACTCAGTATATTGCCCCAGAAACAGGGGCCCCAGTTCAGTTGATGTTATCTGTGTGACATCAAAGGTCAAAGGATCACATAAAATGCTCCCCCCCCCCCCAATCTATCCTGCCCGCTACAACCTCAGTAAATTCCAGATTTGCCAAACATGGCTTTCCTTCCATAATCCCACACTGATTCCCACCAATCCTGTTATTATTTCCATGTGCCCTGTTACCAGGATCCTGATTCCAGGATCTTCCCTGCTAAAGGTGTCAGCTTGGCTGGGCTGTAGCTCCTGGTTCCCTCCTCCCTCTTCTCTTCAACAGTGAGGTTTACATCTGCTGTCTGCCAATCCATGGGGACCGTGCTCAGGCGCATGGGGCTTTGGAACGTGACAACCGGTAGGTCCACTGTCCTCAGCCACATCCTTCAGAACTGCGGGATGCCGCTCACCAGCTCGCGTGGTTCTATTGGCTTTGTTCCAATCTCTCCCTGTCTCTGGAAGGGTTTCTGTGTCTTCTTCCGTGAAGACAACCACAAAACTGTTGCTTAATTTCTACACGTTTACTTATTCCCCAATATACTTTCCCTGACTCGGTCTGTAAGGGACCCACATTAACATTCTTTCCCGTCTTCCATACCGAGAGGTTCTTGCAATTCCGTTTTCACGTTTAAAGTCTGTCGACATATCAGTGTCGAACCCAGTTAACTTTGTAACCAAAATCCGATTTACTTTTGCTCCAAACGTTTGGGTTTGCACCACCCACTGTTAGATGTTACACTGTTCACTAAAACTCCTCTACATCCCACTGAACGAGTTGCCAAGCCCCCAGGATTATCCTGGGATAACCAGAAGTGAATCTGGTGAAGACTCGCGCACCAACATCAGCGGCGAATCCTCGAGAATAAAAACAGAAAAGGCTGGAGGACGGCCAGCATCTGTGGAGAGAGAAACTGTTCATATTTCTGGTCCAGCATTTTATGTTTTTATTTCAGATTTCCACCGTCAGCAGATTTCTGCTTATCAAAAGTTATGGGGACCTTTTCAGAATTGACTTTCAATGGTTCATTGTTCATTGATGGCAAAAGCAGCCAAACTGATATGCACATTTACTGGGAGGGCAGCTACATTCTTTGGGCTGGAACCAGGGTCCCGGAGATAAGGCGGAGCACCCAGTGCTGCTCCAGCACATCCCACACCATCACTTGTCCTTACTTGAGGAAACTCCAGACGAGGCAAGGCGAGAGGCAGTGCAGCACACAGGTGGGCAGGTTAAAGATGGAGCAGAGACTGGGCTCCAGGGCTGTCGGACCCCCGCCGTTGATCATCACCACCTTGTGTACTTGGTCAGGATATTCATGAGCCAGGAAGGTGCAGAACGAGACGCTGTGGGAGAAATATCTCAGGTGAGGCGCTGGACAATCACCGACAACTCCCAAGTCTGGCCCGACCACAACCTCACCCACCAGTTCTGGCCACCCTGCGGACAAACCTTCCTCGGGAGCTCTCTCACCTGCCTCAGTCCCTGGCGCAGTGTGAATGTGGTCACTCTCTGGGGAGTTCGGCACTGAACACTCGTTTTCCACAGCGGTACAGGGGAGGAGGGCATATGGTGCTGGAGGCCACTCAGCCCCTTGTGTATGTGCTAGTCCAGAAGAGCTTCCCAGCCCAATCCCACACTACTGCACTGTGTTTGTGGCTCTGCAGGTCACGGCTCTTTCAGACACACCCAAGTGCTGTTTAAATGTACTGAGGGCCTCTACTTCTCCCAACCTCTCCCCCCGCCCCCCCCCCCCCACAACTGCCCACCCAGGCAGTGACCCACCACTAGGGAAACACTTTCCTTCAGCTCCCCTCTGCTCCTTCTCCCAATGACTAAATCTCTGCCCCTGGTGTGTGACCCTCTGCCCAGGGAAACAGCTCCATCCCATTCCCTCCATCCACGTCCCTCATAATCTGACACAGCTCGGTGAAGTCTCCCCTCAGCCTCCTCTGTCTATCCTCAGCCTCCTCCACTGGACTAAACGTGAACTGGAGGAACAACACCTCGTTTTCCGCCCAGATGGTCTACAACCGATGGCGCGGACATTGAATTCCCCAACATTTTAATGGGCTGTGGGTGCAGAGCCCAGAGGGGCATCATCGAGTCCTGGAGAGATACAGCACGGAAACAGTCCCTTCGGCCCATCGAGTCTGTGCTGACCACTCATCCTACATGAATCCCATATTAATCCCCCCACATTCCCATCTCCCCCCAGATTCTACCCCACCCGCACTGGGGACAATTTACAGCGGTCAAGTATCCCACCGACCAGCATGTTTTCAGGGTGGGGGAGGAAACCCCACCCGGTCATGGGGAGAACGTGAGGTCAGGATCGGGCATGGCTGGTGGGATCAGGGCTTTCCGAACTGCCGGTGGTGACTCGGTACGACCGAGGGTTTTGTGGGCCCGCCTGACAGGTGGGTCTGGGGTCACCGGGCGGGGACCTTTCATCCCCTGGGGGAGGGGAGTGGTCAAACGGATGTAGAGAGGATCCCAATGCAATCGGTCTGTTTGTTCTTAACTCCCCTCCCCCTCCTCCTCCCCTTTCCCCTCCTCTCCTCCCCTCCCCACCCCTTCCCCTCCTGTCCCCTCCCCTCCTCCCCTCCCCTCCTTTCCCCTCCCCCTCAGCCCCTCCCCTCTCCTCACCCCTCCCCCTCCTCTCCTAGCCTCTCCGCTTTTCCCTCCGCTCCTCCCCCCTCCATCGAATCCCCTCCTAGCTCCACAGACGCAGGTAGATGGTGAGCTGTGGGAGGCATCACACCCTGGCATTGACCAGTCCCCAGGAAAGCCCTTGGGACAGCCGGTGGCCGTGGGAGGCGCTACGGAAAGGCAAAGGTGCCCCTTCAGCTTGGCCTCCGGCCCTCCGACGTGGCGGTAGCGGGGAGCTGGGACACCCCGTGAACGACGGACAGCGGCCCAGGGCCCGAGGCTCGGCACCTACCCGTAGGAGTGTCCGATCAGGACGTTGCGCCTCTTGCCGTAGCGTTTGAAGATGGCCCTCATGTCCTCCCGGAGCGCGTAGAAGGTGTAGGCGGCGCCGACCTTGGGCGCCGTGCTGGAGCCGTGCCCAGCCAGGTCCGGCGCCACCACCTCGTAGCCCAGCTTGCCGAAGAAGTCCAGCTGTTCCTTCCAGATGTCGAGCGAGCCTCCGACGCCGTGGATGAAGAAGAGGGCCACGTCCGAGTGGGTGCCCTTGCAGCTGGTGATGCGCTTCTTGCAGTCGATCAGCACCGTTCTCTTGGGTTTGCGTCGACGCCGCTTGGCGGAGGAGGGGTCCGGGGCGGCGCTGCCCTCGCCGGGGGCGCTCGGCTCCGACAGCTCGACCTCCACCGTCCCGGCCGGCTCCCCGCCGCCGCCGGCTCCCTGCAGGGTCTCAGAGCGCACCACGTCGCCCAGGTTCTCGATGACCAGCTGCCCGCCGCGGTACACGCAGATCCTGCGCCTGCAGTGGACCACTCCCCTCCCGGACACCTCCCCCTCCTCCTCCTCGGCCGCAGGCTCCTCTGTCCGGCTCGGCACGATGTGCCGGACCCGCAGCACTCGCCCCGGCTTCACCTCCACGTACTCGTAGCCGTCGGCCGCCTCCACGCTGTCGACGGTGCCCACCACGTTCAGCGGCTGCCCGGTGATGCAGCACAGGATGCCCTCGGTTATACTGGTCAGCATGTTGGTTCTGTGGGACAGAGACAGGGCGTGAGGCAGGACCCACACCCCCGCCCTGCACTGATATAGCGCCTGCTCCCTACACCCAACCCCCTCCCTGCCAGTACCGACTCACACCATGACCGGGGGACCGACAGAGACACACCGAGGATCGGTGGCAGTGCCGAGGACGGGCCAGGTCACCGGGACGTGGCCGGGACACACCGTTCCCTGAATCCCGCAGGGAACTGGACCAGTGTCCCAGGAGCTGGGCTCTCCCGGGAACATCGGGGGCTGTGCTGGACTGTCGGACCTGCCCTGCTCCCGGGGGCCAGCCCCCCACCGTTTCAGTCCCCGAGCCCCCGCAATGCTCCCGGCTCCCGACCTGGGCATGGAGCAGGTGGGCCGAAGGGCGTTCCATGCTGTGCGACTCTGTGACCACCGACCCCTCCCCACCAGCCCCATCCCACCGGTCCCTCCACACCGCCCCTCACACTCTCCCCTATCAGCCTCCTTTCCCACTCCCCCCCCCCCCCACCCCACCCCCCAATCCCCGGATCCTGCATCCTGCTTGGTTCCGGCTGAGGACGTTCGGCCCGTCCCCGCTGACCCTCACAGAAGGCATTCTCTCCCGATGTATCCCAGCTTGGCACAGCAACTGCCTCCCTCCCACCCCGGACATCTTCTCCCCTCCCCCTCCCAGCGGGGGATGGAAGATACAAAGGCCCGAGAACACGGACCGCTCACACCACGAAGACCCTCCCGATCTACCTCATCATGGCCCTTGCACCTTGTTGTTTGCCTACACGGCACCTTCTCCGGCACCGCAACACAATACTCTGCAGTCTGGTTCTTGTCCGACTTCCATGTCCTGACGTGTGGAGTGATCTGTCTGGGCGGAACGCAGACAGAAGCCTCTCACTGTATCTCGGTCCGTGTGACAACAAACCCATGACCAGTTACCGAGCCTCACACCCTCACAGTCAGCGGCCCCTGCTGCCCCGCTCCCCCACTGGCCCCGCACCCCCACTGGTCCCACTGACCCCACTCCTCACTGGCTCCATTGGCCCCGCTCCCCCACTGGCCCCGCTCACCCACTGGCCCTGCTCCCCCACTGGCCCCACTCCCCACTCCCCACGGGCCCCACTGGCCCTGCTCCCCCACTGGCCCCACGCCCCACTGGCCCCACTGGCCCCGCTCCCCCACTGGCCCCACTGGTCCTGCTCTCCCTCTGGCTCCGCTCCCCCACTGCACCATGTTGCTTCAGGCTGTGGTTCGGAAGGTGCTAGTGGCAGCCTCACCCTGAGTGCCCGGTCCAGGACAGTCTGACCATGGGGATAACACAGCCCTCACCTCGGGGCTGCCCACTGCTGCATGGTCTACTGTCCTCTTCACTGGACATAGCACATCCCACACCAGTCACCCTGAGGTCATGGCTCCAGTACCTACCCCTGGAAACCATGGACCTGGTCATGGTCTCCCTGCTGTTGTGGGATCCTGCTGTGCATGTTTGTACATTGCAATGAGTGTGAAGGATCCTCCCTGCAGTGATGGACCCACAGACTGTGTGTCCCTCCCTGCCTCGCTGGCCCATGAAGTTCCCTGCGAGATGCCTGTGGCTGTACTCCCAGTCCCCATCACCCCGGACCACTGATTCACTCTGCTGCTCACCCGGAGAGTCTCCACCTGCCCCTCTGCTGGATTCACTCCACCCCTTCCCCACCCAGACCTCTGCTGCCCCTAACTTGCAGCCTCCAACCTCTCCTGCCCACCTCCAGATCTAATTGCTCCGTCTGTTTGGAGACCCCACCTTACACAGAGACCAGCATCTGTAATGTTTACAGGGGACTGTGACCGTCTGCCCAGCCCGAGCTCTGCCTGTAGCTACAGCGACTCCCACACCGGTGTCCTGACCTCTGCCCCTCCATCTCCTGCACCCGTGCCCACCTGACCACACTGGGTCAGCAGCTCTCACAGCCCCCATTAGATTGGTCATGTTCCTCTGAAGCAGCTTTGGACAATTCATGATGTGAAGGATGCTAAATAAATGCAGGTTCTAGCTGCCGTTGGACCTTTGAATAGACGTGTCTGACCCACAAACCACTGAAAGGCCAGTCGGTGACCCACAGCGAGCAGTCTCCCAGAGCTGCAGCGGGGAGGAGGTCACCTTCCTGCCCCTCCACACTGCAGGTGGTCACAACACAGGCTCAGCCTTTCATCAATAACTCATTGCTCGCTTCACTCTCTCCACTGAAAGCGGCATCAACTATTCACACCCATACTCCGGCCAACACTGAGAACCTGCCACTTCCCCAACCTATAGGATGGTAAGGCGTCCAGCATACTTCATCAGTCAGGCCATTGAGTGTAGAAGTCATGTTGCAGCTGTACAAAACTTTGGTCAGGCTGCTTTTGGAGAATTGTGAGCAGTTCTGGTCACTGGATAAGGAGGGATGTGGAGGCCTTGGAGAGGGTGCAGAAGAGGTTCACCAGGATGCTGCCTGGATTAGAGGGCATGAGCTGTAAGGAGAGGTTGGACAGACTTGGGTTGTTTTCTCTGGAGGGTCGGAGGCCGAGGGGAGACCTGATAGAGGTTTATAAAATTATGAGAGGTATTGACAGGGTAGACAGTCAGAGTCTGTCCCAGGATGGAAATGTCAAATTCCAGAGGATATGGGTTCAAGGTGAGGGGGAGGGGGGAAGTTAAAGGAAATTGACAAGGCAAGTGTTTTACACAGAGAGGTGGGTGCCTGGGACAGGCTGCCAGGGGAGGGGGTGGAAGCAGGTACGACAGCGATGTTTAAGAGGCATTTAGACAGACCCGTGAACAGCCAGGGATTGGAGGGATAGGGACCACATGCAGGGAGATGGGATTAGTTTAAATTGGCATCATGGTCGGCACAGACATGATGGGCTGAAGGGCCTGTTCCTGTGCTGTCCTGTTCTGTGTTCTACCTGCTCCCTGCAGATTCCAGGACCTGAATCTTGGGGCCACAGGACAGCCCTGGGTGGGGGGTCGGCAGGGTGGGGGGAGGAATGGGGGAGGGGTGGGGGGACGAATGGGGGGGCAGTAAAACCATAGAACTGTACAGCATGGAAACAGACCATTCAGCCCAACTCATCCATGCCAACCAGTGGACACCGTTTCGTATTAATCACATCGCCCAGCACTCAGCCCACAGCCCTCTGTGCCTAAGTGTTCATCAAGATACTTCTGAAATGCCATCAGTGACCCAGCTTTCACCACTCTCTCGGGCAGGTGTTCCAGGTACTCACCACTCTCTGGGTGAAGAGGGTCCCCCTCAGGTCCCCTCTGAATCTCTTCCCCCTTCCCCTAAATCTGTGTTGTCTTGTTTTATCTACCTCTGGTATTGGAAAAGTTTCCTGCAGTCTACCCCATACCAGATGCCCTCTCCTACAGCCCTCCTGATGTTATACAGCTCCATCATGTCCCCTCTGATACCCCTCCACTCCAAGGAGAACAGACCCAGCCTCTCCAGTCTCTCCTCATAACTGAACTGCTCCATCCCAGGCAACCTCCTGGTGAACCTCGCCTGCACCCTCTCCATCACTATCACACCCTCCCTACAGTGTGGTGACCAGAACTGCACACAGTACTCCAGCTGAGGTCTGACTGAAGTTTTATTAAGTTAGAGCATAATCTCCCTACATCTGTACTCAGTGCCCCGGCCAATGAAGGCCAGTATCACATATGCCTTCCTACTCCCTCGTCCCTCAATACTCCCTGGGACCCGACCATTCACGGTTTATGTCCCAGCCTCATCAGTGCTCCCAAAATGCAGCAGCTCACATTTGTCTGGACTAAGCCCCATCTGCCATTTCTCAGCCATTTCCTCAACACACTGACATCACAGGTTCAAGGCCCAACAATCCTGCTGGAATCATAAATAAATACTGGAATTACTGGGAAAACTCAGCAGGACAGACAGCATCTGTGCAGAGAGGAACGATTTACCTTTCAGGTTGATGAGTTTTCATTGGTAGGAAGGCTGTTCCTAATGACAGGCATTGACGTGAAGCAGGAACTGGCTTCCTCTTGCCTGAGCTTCTGGGTTTCAGATGCATCTTTCAAGCCTCCAGTGAGCCCTAGCATTTGGGTATTTTGGTTGTTCATGGGATGCCAGGCAGACTACTGGGCTACACTTACTTGGAATTTTTCTCAGCAACCCAGACAGCGACGCAATTGTAACTAGAGACACACAGAGGGACTCTTGATTGAGCAAGCCATTGGTATAATTGGGTTTTACTGTTTGGACAGCTAAAGAACCTTTCAGCAAAACAGAGAGAGAGTAACCTAATCCTGCCTTTACCTATCAGCAGAACTCCAACAGAAGGAGAGGGTTCCAACACAAGGCTAGCAACACCAAATGGTTTGTCATAACTCTTTGAACAGGCAATGCAGTCCCAGGAAGTATGAAGTGCCACAGGCAGGAATCAAACTGTAATCCCACCGAAGAGCTAAATCCACACTGAACCTGCGTCATCATTCCCCCTAAACCCCAGCAGACTGTACAGGGAGGACCTTCTCATGGACTGCCCATTATCCCCTCTAATTACCAAGCAGGATAAAATGAGGTTCATGCACTGACAGCTCTGACACTTGTGAAATGAACTATCCAGGATTGTCTGAAACTCTTCCTCCTTCACTCCAGGGAAAACATTCCAGCCAATGCAGTCTCTCCCCAGAACTAGAGTCCTCCAATCATGCCCACACTGTGCTGAATCCTCTCTCCACCTTCTCCAGCACCACCACATCCTTCAAGATCCCTCAATCCGGAACCTTCTCACTTCTCACTCTTCTTAACTCCACCAGATACAAGCCCAGCCGGTCCAACCCTACCTCAGGAGACAACCTGCTCATTCCAGCCAACAGTCCCGTCAGAACCTCTGAACTGCTTCCAGTTCATTCCATCCGTCCCGAAAGAACAATATTCTTCAGAGTACAGCAGATTGTAGTTACACCATTACCCAGTATAACTGAAGCTAATTTCTCCAGTAATAAACAATAATATTCTGTAGTTTTCCTAATGCCTTACTGTAGCAGTGCACTGGCCTTTGGTGAACCGTGCACTAGAACCCTGAGATCCCTACAACACTGAGATCTCTCTGCGCCTCCAAGCTCCCAGACCCCTACCATTTCCCACATTACACTCCATTCACCAGATCTCTGCCCACTCACTGAACCTCCCCACATCCCTGTGCAGATCCTTCACAAATTCTCTTCACAATTCACTTTCCTACCTTTCTTTGTGGCAGCAGTAACTTTAGGAACCACACCTTCAGTGCCTTCATCCTAGTCATTTCTATAAACTGTAAAAACCTGAGGCCCCAGCACCGATCCCAGTGGGACACCTCTCATTACAACTTGCCAACCATTCATGCCCACTCTCTGGTTCCTGTCATCCAGTCAATCTTCTATCCATGACAATACGTTACCTCCTACACCATGAACTTCGGTACAGCACCTTATCGAATGCCTTCTTGTTTCCATGTATCCACAGCACAAAGATCTCCAATAAATTGGTCAAATGAGATTTCCCTTCACCATCACCACATTAGCTTTGCCTGAACACCCTTAATGTTTCTAAGTACTTTGCTATAATGCCTTGCACAATAATTCCTAACATTTGCCCTGTGTCAGATGTTAAACTGGCCTGTAGTTCCTACTTTTAGTCTCCTGCGTCTACGAAGCATGCCTCCTGTTTCGTGGTTGGTTTGGTGATAGATGTGAAACACCTGGGGGATGTCACTCGATGCACTGGAATCGTTCCCACCCCCTCAGGGCAGCCACCTCTGACAGTGCAGCCCTCCGTCAGTCAGTCAGACTCAATGAACAAACCGCCTCCGTTACAACAGTGACAGCACTTTGGAGAGAATGACCAGCTGCCCGAGGACCTTGAGATGGTGAAAGGAGCAGAGAGAATGTCCAGTCCTGCTCTCATTACTGTGTGGCCTGGCACCAGGACACACAGTGAATGCAAAAGCTGCCAGATCACAGCTGCAAACATTGTTTGTTGTGTCAGGGTGCAGAACCTGGCGCCTCTGTCTGACATCCCACCCACCCACTGCTCCCCGACACCTCCTTTACTGGCAGCTCCCTCCCCTCCCCTCCGCCCCATTCACTCCCCCAACCTCTGCTCCATGCCATTTCTCACCCCTGTGCCTCTCCCCACCCCGTTCCTCCAGCACCCCCCCCCCCCCCGAGATTCTCCAGCCAGAGGGGGAGCCATTCTGGGCCATATCACCCTTTCAGTAGGTCAGGAAACATTTAGAGGTCTGGACTCTGCACCGAGGACAATCTATGGTGGGCGGTAAATATTAACTAAAGGTGCTCAGGGGTACAGGGAGAAGGAAGGAGGCAGAGGTAGGTCACAGATCAGCCTTGATCTCACTGTGTGGCAGGACAGGTCTGAGGGTCTGAATGGCCTAGGAAGTGACTCAACACACTGGGGCTTCCCATTGCTCAGAGACGTGCCCATGGCTTCCGTCAGGGCAATGGGTTCGATCAAGGTCGGCTGAGGGAGGTTATCCGCAGTTTTCCAGTCACATCCTGTGATACCGCCAGGCCACTGAGATGGGCAGCAGCAGGTCCACAGCCCAAGCTGGAGGTAGCAGGCGCTACCGGACTCTCAGGTGCAACATCATGGGAACAGCAGTTCTGGGAATATTTGAGCACAGAGCTCTGTGGGCTGGATGATCTTCATGCTGTAGGGTTTGGCTTCTAGTGTTGACTTTCATCTTCGGGTACAAGGAAAGGTACCTCCACTGCCAGCCAGGAGGATCCAAGTGAAGGTAGTGTGAGCAAATTAATCCAGCCCCTGCACAGACCAGAGGGAATCTGACGTGCTCCCTCGGGCTGTCAATAGTTCCACAGTGTCAGGGAGGCTCTCCTCCGTGTCAGATGATGCAGAGGGAGCTCTGCTGTACATCCACACCCTGGATTGGCTGTGCTTCATGGGGAGACACTGATTGTTCTGCACCTTATCCAGAACTTTGACACTGACACACGGATACTTCATTTCCGGGCAGAACGTTTGCTTTTTTGGGGTGTGGGTGTCACTGGTGAGGCGACCACTGTTACCCATCCCCTGCTGGTTCTTGAGAAGGTGCTGAGCTGCCTTCTCCCTGTACAGGTGACCTGCTGTATGGGATCACCACACAGCAATGTTGAGCCCAGGATACCTGCAGGATCTGCCCTGATCCTTCTTGGAACAGTGCCCCGGGGCCGTTTACATTCACCCGAGAGAGGAGATGGGCCTGGGTTTAATCCCCCAGTGCACAGAGAGCGCAGCACCTCCTCGGTACGGCACCGGGAGCGTCAGTCTGCCTTGTGCCTCTGGAGAGGGAGTGGAACCCACAAACCTTTGGCTCAGAGATGGGAGTTTCCATACACCTCTGAGCTCCACGTTTCCACTTTCACAGCGGCCGTGTCCTTCCGGGGCAGCCAGGGCAGGCACCACTCCCGAAAACCAATCCCCCGGCAGGACCTCGGCCGTCAGTGACTATTCAACTGTGTAAGTACTGTCGCTGAATGGATCCACCCTGACCAACAGCTCCACGTACTCCCGCTCGCGAGGGTCAGCTCAGGAGACTCCAGACATCAGAGACTCTCACCCAGGCTCTCCCCGTCACCCTTGGATGCCCGGGCAACCTCTGACAACCAACTCGTACCCTCAGCCAATGCACACGGCCCTTCAGGGACCTCAAACAGCCTCACACTGACCACAGGGCAACGTCGCTACAGAAGGTAGGGAACACCCAGACTCACTCCCACAGCAAGTAGAAGTGTGCCCGGCTCCATCACCACGCTGAGATGTTTGGAATATTCGACCATTAATCATCCTGACACATAAAAATTTTACCTAACATTTTATGAATGATATATAAATGACAGCTTATTGAGTAAACCTACAATATTTACCCACGTCAGTGCAGAGGGACATGTTGTTAAATTATGGGAGATATGAAAGTCAATTCCTTTTTTCTCTAATTCAAAAGCTCCTTCTGCACCGTCCCGTCACACTCTCCCAGGGCAGGGATAGTGGGTTAGACACACAATAAAACTCCCTCTGCACTGTGTCCTCACACACTCTCAGGGCAGGGACAGCGCGGGCTGGACACAGGGGAAAGCTCCCTTTGCCCCGTGTCTGTGCCCGGACCCCATCAGGTTGCCCTGCAGTTACACCCGTTTCACACTCCGATGGCCTCAGGGACGGACCTGCCAATTTGACGCAAATTCGGGGCAGTTTAGTGCTCTGGTGGTCGGGATGCCTCACCACACAAATGGGGTCACGGGTGCTGGTCGAAGTAATAACCAGACCCCACACATGGTCACTGCCCCACTAGTTTCTATTGGCAGACACAGCTCAGGCGGGTGGCCGCTTTGTGGGAAGATTTGCACAGATTCGGCGCATCTGTTGAGCGCGGCCGCTCTGCGATTATCTCCGGATTTGAGACGTGCGACCGACCGATCACATTCACCCCTCCCCACACCCCCCGGAAATAATCAATCAATCACCATCTTTGACAGATTTCATCCATCCATTCAAATGGCTCTTCATAAAACATAAAACCAGTCCGGTTCGAGGGCAATTGTCTCCGCTCCTGGCTTTTCACATTGCAGCTACCTGCCTTAATCCCAGGAGATTAACTCGATGGCGTTTGTTTCCTACCGTCAAAGAGAGGCGTTGCTGTAAACCCACAAAAATTACATCAAACTACAATAAATGCACAATTGTGTGATTTATGGGGATTTCAGCGGCAGCGGAATGTGAACTGACTGGGAATTGTGAATCTAGCGGGATGGAATTACGGACACTCGGGAATTCATCTCATTTTTAAAATGCTCACCGAGGAAATACTGAGAATCCGCGTGAGATCGGTGCAGGAAAACGTCTCAGCAAATCCCGTGGATACAGAGGCTCGAGACGCAGCAACGCATCGAACCGATTGTAAATTTGAGAAATGCGATGAATGAATAGAATGGCGCTGAAACCAACTGTAAAATATGAAATCGCCCTTACCTCATTCATAAAAGCACACCCCGGGTTGGGCTGGTCAAGGAATTTCAACTGCACGTACCCTCATTAAAGGGATTAATTATTGCAATGTATTGCAACAGACAGACCGCCGTAGCTCGGGATTTCTGCTCTCTGCTTCACATTGTTGCAGCCGGGATTGCAATCTTCGCCACAGCTATAAATTGCCGAGGATATCGGCTGTGCCTGCGCCCCGCTCCACTGAATCGCTGCTCTCCGGGTCATTTGCAGGATGTCTCCGTTTGTCCTTGATCGCTGCAGAGAACGAGTCCAATCAGCAGCTCGCCACCGACCCTCCGCACTGATTGGCACCTCTCCCAGCCAATGAGCTCACAGATTCTGTGGCAGTCGTCTTGTCAATCACAACAATGTAGCCAATCAGCTCCGCCGCGGCGGGCCGGCGCTGGGCTGGTGGGCGATGAGAATGCGTCAATTGTACGGACCGCTGGTCGCGTCTGGCTGCCGCCCGGCTGCTCCGGGAGCCGAGGCTCGACCTCCCGGTGCCCCCCCTCCCCCCGGCTCACCTTCCCCCTGCCGCGGAGCTCCCAGCCCGCTGGTGCCCGGGTATTAAGGCAGCCGGCCCTGGGGGATAGAGCGCTGCAGACGCGGGGAACGGGCAGCGCAAACTGTTCCAGTGAGGGGTCCGGGCTCCCCGGCACAGTCGCTGCCCGCTTCCCCGGCCCGTCCTGCAGCGGCCGAGGGGCTGCAACCGAGAGGTGGGCGAGTGCAGGATCGGTGTCAGTGGGTGGGCGGCACGGACCCGGCGGGCCGAAGGGCCTGTCTCCCTGCTGTGCCTCTCTGTGATACCGGGAGGCAGAGCTCTCGGAATGAAGGTGGAGTGATTGCCGTGGGAGTGA